>NC_134288.1:16813561-17133918 GCF_949628215.1 Phalacrocorax aristotelis
GGAACCTGCGATCTGCCAGTCCAGATGGGATTAGAAATCACTGTCACGTACGAAACGTCTGGCTCTCAATGAAATTATCTTTGAGGGGTAGGTTTATAAAGACACTTTCAACACACGTAGGAGAGGAGTAGAAAAGGGGCTGTATGTAACTGTACAGCTGAGATCAAATTCAATTATAACTGAGAAACCTACATTTGAAGTGTCTTCAGTGAACCCACAGTGAATCCAGGCCCTCAGCAAGCACCGCGCTGGTTACTCAGCCTCTTCAACACGAGTTTATTGACTTCTGCAGACTGATTACTACTCAGGCCACATTTTTCAAAAGCAGAAGGTGGCACACCACCGTGCAGATGCCACTGCCTGCCTGGCAGACACATCTCTAAATTACCACGGCCACTCGCCCTGACGGGATGGTTGTGCAGGCTGGCAGCACCACAGGGCCCGTTGCAGCACATTCCCCCCGTGTGTGCATGCAGATTGTGATAACCACGTGCACAGGCACAGCTAACCAGCAGTGGGAGTTTTTCTCCCCCCTGCATGGACCTCAGGCCTCTGCTTTTGAAAAACTGCTCACTTATGTCTTACGATGCATTCTTACCTAAATGGCAGAGAGAGAAGTAATTAAATTTAACAGAAACCAGGGCTTCCAAATGAAGATATAATTTTTGAAGCCACAGTTTCTATTACTTTTTATTACCTTTACCTATGTTTTATATGGCAAAGGGTCACGGAACAGATGCAGCTGCTAAACTGGGTGGCTTAGTAAATGAAGTCAGCTTCTGCAGAGAAAAGCAGAAGGAAGTTAGAAGACATGAGTGAATTCATTTTAGAAGCCAAATGAAGTTTTGAGTCACTGCTGACTCAGGTAAAACTCCAATTTAATACAACACTTCTAAAATATAACCTCTTCTAGATAAGGCACCAATGATCAACCCGTCAAACACACTCAGAAGAGAAAGGGGAAATTCTGAGTAACAGTACAAAAATGAATCATTATTCTGATAATGTTTTTGTTATTATCGTTGCAGATGAATGTGAAAGCTCTTAGGTCTCAATTAAGTTACCACAGCCAATAAAGACAAAAAGCAAAATCGAGGCAGACGCTTTCTGCCCAGACACCATGGTGATGGGCACAATAGAAACAAGGTAGATTTGATAGATGAACTAGACAGACATATCTAACTGTCCTCCAGTGCACTCATCTGTTTGACAGCCTGGAAACAGCAACATTACTGGGATTAAATGAAAATAGAAAATTGCATTTTCGCTGTAAAGTATACACAGAACTTTGCTATGTCAGTTTGTCTTTGTTAAAATAAACCGGGGCCTAACCACGTCCTCCCAGAGCCACCCAAAGCATACGAAGGTAAATGAAAGAGTAACCAAGACACAACCCACTGAAAGCCCTTACGTTGCTACCCTTTTACCCCAGGGTATTAGTGGAGCAATATGAATTGCACACTCTTTGAAGCATTAATTTTTCCTGAGCTCAAGGCCACTGAAAATGCTAAATTGCCCATCTTGCATTGCTGTCTTTGCACCATATTTCTTTTCTCCATGACTTCCAGCTACTTCACCTTTACAAGCTAGTCAAACAGTTTCTGTTCTGTGGTGCCTTTTATCCCCACTTTATTCTTTGAGAAAGCATAAGTAAACAGGTATCTTGGACATAAAAAATAAACAACAATAACTGAAGTGAATCTCCCCAGCGGTCTCTGGTCTAGGTCACAGATGTATTGGTGTGGCTTTTGCTTCAGCTCACAGACAAACACATGCATACACAATGACACACGGTTACCACTTGTGCTCACATTCAACAGCTCCATATTTACTTCTAGCGCCAGGATGTGTGCGCAAGTACAGAGCTAGATCTGGCAGCGTGCGATCTGGCAATCCCAGAGCCGGATCCTGCTCTTGCCCACCCCAGCTTCGACAGAAGTGCCGGCTGCAGCCCGGGGAGCTGCGCGACATCCCGGTGGTGTTGGGGGAACAGAATCCAGCTCCTTGTGACAGTTTTCCCCACACAACATCACAACCAGCCAAACACATTTGTAATCTACTGCAGCTGGTGTTTCTATAATTGATAGAGATATAAAAGCCCTTTTTGCTAAAGTTGTACTTTTGTACTTTTTTTTTTTCTTGGGGGAGTTGTGAGAAAGCAGCTACAAAAAGCAAGCTTTAAATCTCAGATAATGTAGCTCCCTTTAGAATCCCAAGCTTAAAGCAAGTAGTTACGAGTTTTAGCGATGTAAAAAACCGGAGCTAAAAACAAACATTTATTTTACTTGACGTAGCAAAACAGTGGATTAAAAAGTTAAATCAATGCGCCGTCTGAATGGTTCCTGCTGTAGCTGCAATTTCAAATGAAATAAGAATGTTATAAAAACTCGTGCATATTAGGCACATTTGGAAATGTCTCCTTGTAACTGTTCTTTAAGTGTTCTGTCTATGAGCACTAACAGGTCACCGCACAGGAAATGCAAAAATATGTTACATTTTAATCAGGGCATATAAAACACTGTCTAGAATGTTACATTGCCCTTGGGAATCTGTAGTAAGTAGGGGAACTTTTACAAAGTCCAGGTCACTCTCCCCATTACATCACTGTAAAAAAAGAAATTATTAGGTTAAGTTATATAGATGTCATGTATTAGACCTTTCCCAGTTGTAGGATGATGGCTAAGAGATGCTTATTTCCTTGGAGAAACTCATAATCACTCCCTTGTTCCCCTGTACATACTTTGTATATTGAAAATGGCGCATTTTAACCGAATCAAAATGTTTCCAAACAATTATAAAGAAAGAGGACAAATATAAAAATGAGGCTGTTCATACACTCACTCTAACAGCAAATTTCAGCACTTTACCCTAACGCAGGCACACACACACACAAATTGAAAACCCACCTGGCTATGCCTCATAGGTGATAAAAAATGAAAGAAGGGATTTTAGCAGAGATGTTTGGGAATGATTAAGGTAAAATGTCCCTAATCCAAAGAAGTGGAAACCCAGATGTTGATGGCATCATAACATCCCTCTGCCCCCACTGTAAATATTTCTCCAAATGATTTACCTCTGTTTAGCCCAAATCACAAGTTTATAAAATCTCTAATAAGCTCACAGAAACAGTGAAAGAGTAATGCAAGGGTGACTGTTTTCTAGATTAACATTCTCAGGATTTTAGTCATTTAATGTACCAATCTGGGAGGTGACAAAAAACCGTATAATATCCTGAAAGCGACCTGCTCCGCTCTTGCTGATCCTGGTGCAAGTTTTGTCACTGGCTTCCAGATAGAAAGGTTCAATCTTTATGAAAAATCTCCCATGGGGCAGCTAATAAAATAAAACCCCCTGCCCCAAGTAAAACAAAAGTCGGAGTCGCAAGGGCCCAGCGCCTGCCCTAGTAAGTGGCAGTTACTCACACAGCGACACATGGATCAGCCCTTTGCAATTTGCATGTTGCGGCATGAGAAGAGATCTCAGACTAACAGGCCCTCTTTATCTAAACAGATATCTGTGGTTGAAACTCCTGGCATTATTCTTTGTATTTTCTCCGAGCTGCTCGCTTTTGTACATCAGCTTCGTAACTGCCAGTAGTTTCCACCCTTTGTTGCTGCCTACCTGCAGCGTGACGCTCACCCAGGCCCCGCGCCCGCCCAGCCTGCTGACCAGGCAGCTCCGCAGCTCACCGCGCCCATACCTCCCGACTGCCCTACATACAGTAACACTATACATTCTATAGGGCTTCCACGAACCTCTCAGTGCGCTGCCAGAACCCTTCGATACTCCTGTTTAGTTCTTGCCAGCCAAGGCGCGGTCCCAAGCCTCGCTGCCCTCCAGACCCCAGCGGGGAATCAGGGTTTTCCTCCTTCCCATGGTGTTTCGCACCAGCCTCGCGACCGCTCCTGAACCACCCGCACAGCGCCTCAGGGACAGGACATCGCCACCACCATTTAACAGATGGGGGCGGGGGACACAGCTCTGGTGAATTTTAAGTTAATTTTTCTACTTTTCGCACACAGAAGAAGGTCCCCTGCGGCTGAGCGCCCATCTCACGAGCACCAGGCCGGGCCCCGCTGCGGCCTGCAGGCTCCGCAGGCTCTGCGCTCCCACCACAACCATGCAGACCCTACCTTCTTCCCCAGCTGAGGCAGGTTAATTCCCTGCACGCACCCCTCCCCTGCCTGCGATGAAGCCAGTCTTTTGAAAAAGCAAGATGAGGAAAGCCCTGCACATGTGGAACCACCTTTATTTCCACCCGGACTTAATCCGGACAGAAACCGTTAAGATGCATTCACTGCAAGAGCTAATGATGAACATCATGCTCTACGTTGAGCGGGCAATGGAGTCAAGTATACATTTTTACCACCGTTTTCTACAGATATTCAATAATTTTATGCTCTCTGCTCCTGTCCTTACCCCTGCTTGTCCATGTTCTGCATGCTAAATTTCCCTGCTTCCCATCTCAGGGCCTGGGCTCCAGCTAAATGCACAACACAGACCGCTTCCACGTTCTCCTTTGGCTGCTCAGACCCATCGCTGTCCCTGCAGCAGGGAAAGCAATTGTCCTACTTATCCCCAGCTAAAATGTATTTTAAGGGAATGTAATTGAAAAAGAGAAACCAAGACCAGAGCATGCGTGGTGGAGATGGCACGTCGGAGAATGCTGTGTCACCTTCTAAAAATTCTTTGGCAACAGCAACTTTCAGACTTTGTAAGTCAGTCAAATTTGGGTGGATTTCTCAGGGAAAGCAGAAGATATCTCTGAAAAATGTTCACGTCACTGCCAGAAAGCATAGTGGTCCCACAGTTTTGAAATAAACCCTGATGCATGTCTTTTAATTTTTTGCCAAACAACATCCTACCCTAAATTTCAGGAAGAATATTTTAAGAAAGAAAACACAGATTTTGACAATGGAAATGGTTGCTCTGAGCAGCTCAGAACTGAACACATTAAAACCAGTAGAAATCAAGCCTCTCAGCACAAAACCCCAAACAAATGGTATTATAGGAACTGTTGCGCCCATAATACAGATGTTATTGTTGCAGTGCCCGGGGCTATGCAGTACTCCAGCACCCATACAACAGTGCTCGCAAGGCCTCCATTGGTTTTCTGGTCTTTTCAAGATCTTCCCTGGGTTTCTTTCCCCTTTTTGTTATCCCACAGCTGAACTTTTACCGCATTAAATGGCTGCCAGGCAGGTGAAGGTGCTGAGCCCTGGGCAGCAGTGTTGACTACTTTTTCTGCCCCATCCACAGCACATTGCCTCTTCGGTTCAAACTATCCATCCAGCTAGAGGCATCATCAGACAAAAACAACACATAAAAAATCTATAATTCTGAACATGGAATAGGTTGATAACTTGGTCTGTGTTATTTCAGCTGTTTTTTCTCATGCACAAGTAAAACAATAACTGGCTACAAAACCCAGGTCTGAGTCCTTGATCCAGTCAGAGGGGCCCTTGGCCTTAAATTTCAGTGCAGACTTAAAAATTGCTAGGAACTCCTTTTTATTAATTGATTATTCAGCCTCTCATTCCTGATATACACTTTAATGATGTGCCCTTTAATTTTGGTCTGGTCTTTAAAACACAATTTCCTCAAATTCAATACCAAATCCATTTGTGGATCCAAAGTGTGAAATGAGGCCCTGTAATTTTGTCCAAGTGCTTTTTCAGTTACAAGGTATGTTTGAAAGACAAAATTGAAGGATTTTGCTATGTCAGGTGACATTTTGTTAGCTTTTGACAAGAGAAAATATTTAATAACCTCATTTTTCCCTAATCTGAATATTAGTTTAATTGTCACAAATAATTAAACGCTTATGAGTAAAAGACATCTTCAGACATTTTGACAATACATGTTAAGAGATGCTTTAAGGGAAATCTGCACAGATCGGCTTTTATTTGTTATGCTAAACGATGATGCATCCTGATTGCATTTGTTCCTTATTTGTGTGTGCAACAGGAGACGTACTGTGAATGATCTGTAAGGAATAAAATTACAGTATTTGACAGGCTAGGAAATGTCTGGGCAAGGATACAGGATAAGGGACCCTAAAAGGGCACTGTTTGTGGAGGGGCAATGGGGTAAGCCGCTCCCTTCAATCTAAGGCAATGAAAGGCGTCAACAACTAAATTACAGTTAATAGCAGTAAGAAATAAACATAAACTATGTGTACAAGGCTCAAGCTCAAGGACTTTGGACCACTACAAATATATATTATAATATCAATTATCAAAGAGAGACAAATTCCCATCCTGGAATTTGCATACGAACTCTAATAACCTACTATTCAGAAACAGAGGCAAGCATTAATTTCCACATGAAAAAGAGCCACGGGAGAGCTTCCCAAGTCCCCAGCTCCGGAGGAGAAAGCCCTACCTGGTGATTTGGCAACAAACGATCTGGCCTCTGTTCGAGAGGGTAGCAGGTGGTCGCCCAGGTATGGCAGATTAGCCCTATGTTATCTAAGATTTATCCTGAGTTCCTGTCAATATAATGGCTGAAACAACAGTTCCTGAAAGGTAATATAGTGAGATAATAAACATAAACAATCCTTAATGAATCCATAGGCTATTACTTGCATCATATTTCTTCTATAGGCAATACATACATCTCCACTTTAGAAAAACAATTCTGCCCTTGATCAAGGCTGTTTACACCAGAAAGGGAACTGCGGAAGGTCCATGGGAACTGCTCAGTGCTAAAAGCTTTGGAAAATTCAGGTGTCTTTTTAGATGCCCACGTAAGGATTTAGACTCTTAACATCAGAAGCCAACTTACAAAGATCAGAGGCTCAAACTTTATTACCAGAGATTTCCAACCACCTCTGGCAGTCTGGGAGGAGGAAAATGTGTATGTCCTGTTTAGTTACAACTAGACCAGGTTTTTCATACTTCTCAGGGCAATGCATTATATACCATGAGAAATACAAAGCTAGATCCCAGGTCTGACAGAGAAATGTAGAACATTACATGGGGGGAAAGTAACCGTAACCGAATTATTTGGTCCTGAAACTTAGCACTGACCAAAGATGCATCCAAGGATGTTTTAGGGAAGTTAAAGAACTTAAATTATTCTGCTTGAAACTATTGCCTAGTAGAGCTCCCTTGGCTTGTTAACAGAGCTAACAGAGCTCTGCTGTCTTTGACAATGAGTCCTCCCACTTTTGGGAGCTCCTGGACAAGAGCAAAGTGCCGCCTCCTCCGCCACGAGATGTTGCGCAAAAGGGATGCAGCTGCCCCTCGAGCTCCCCTCCAGGGCCGACCCCCTGGAGCCCCAGCTGGGCTGCTCCCCCTCCTCACCCCAGCTGCAGGCAGGGGATGCCCTGAGCCTCCAGCCTGGCTTTCTCCCCTGGAAGTGCGCCAACAATAGAAATGGGATCTAGTACCTAGAGCAGGGAATTAGGAGCAAATGCCATTTGACCTTGAGCAAATCAGCTAATACCTCCTGGCTTCAGTTTGCCTTATTGTAAAACAGGGAAAGATATTCTACTTCACTGGGGTTATTCTGAGGAGTGCATAGCATTAGTAAGAAAACCTTGGAAGAAAGGTGCTAAGTATGAAGAAATATCACCACACTGCCTAACAGAGCACACATGTATGAGCAGGAACCATGCAGATATTCAAAAGCACTAGAAAGCTTTTAATTTTTGTAGCATTTAATGCTAGATGATCAATATAACTACTTAGCTTCTTTCACCTTTCATATGTTAAGTTAATGCTATTTGTAGCATGCTTATAAATGTTATGACATGGCTGAAAGACACATAAAAAAATTAATTTGAGTAGACCAAGATGCCAGCTAGCGTAAGTTTATGTTTCTTTGATAGAAAACTGTCCATCATGAAAAGACCCAGCTCTTTTCTGTGAAGTCCACTCACGCTGCGGGAAGCAAATGAGTTCTTCCTGTATGTACAAAGAAAATCGCAGGCCTTATGAATTGTGGTGATGATTCCCAGTGTAATTCACACAAAATTATTTATATATGGAAAATCCAGAGAAAAATCTTTCTACCAAAAAATATTACCTCTGTCCAAGTGGAGGGCGAGGGATAGAAATGGGCTTGTTGTCTGCACATACCAAACTGCACCGATGTGCAGATTTTCATTCTCATCTCCTCTAAGCAGAGTTTGACTAGAAAAAAAACATCTTTGCTATTAAGGTATTCCAGAGAATTTAATTATTTTCATTAAAAACAAGAACTGTGTGCTGCTCCTTTTTCGATAGAAATTCTGCACTGATTCCACATAAACAGACCAAATATCACTTCAGCAAAGTTGCTCTGGGAATATTTAACAGCATTTTTTAAGTTATGGAAGCAATATTGAATGAGATTTACTACAATTTAAGATAAGTGGGTCTTAATTTTATATGAACAGAGAGACTTAAAAAGCAAGCAGAAAGAGTTCCGATTATATTGTGCTGGAATATTAGGCCTGTGCAAAATTGCCCCTTTTCTGTT
This sequence comes from Phalacrocorax aristotelis, assembly GCF_949628215.1. NCBI lineage: Eukaryota > Metazoa > Chordata > Aves > Suliformes > Phalacrocoracidae > Phalacrocorax > Phalacrocorax aristotelis. The sequence continues at coordinate 16,822,028 of NC_134288.1, forward strand.
TTACATGCATGAGTCTTTTGAGAGAGATGCAGGAAGGGCCAGAAAGCTCCTTAAAACTTTATTGCTCTTCATCTTTGTCAGGTGGGGATGTGTATAAGAAACAGCCTATTCTTCCCACTACGCAGTCCTTCCTGCAAGTTTTTTCTTCCTGTTTGACCTATCCATTTTAAGAGTTCCCCAAAATGGGAACGGAAGGGCTGATCTGGATTACTTTTCCCCATATACTCAGTAGTTTTGCTTTTCTATAGGTACCTAGAGCTAAGGATGCCTCCCATAGTCACTAGCATCGTGAGCAACTTTAATGAGCCTCAGTATCACTAGATGATAGCAGTTTACAGAACTCAGAAAGCAATAACATACAGCTATCATAGATACAAGCCATAGAGATGAAAGAAAGAAGTCAGCATCTCATTTGCATTAATACAATAAAAATACAGCATTAATGTTGCTAGTTGTAAATTTTTTTTCAATAAAGTTGAGACTGATTATGTCTGGAAAAAAGGCAGGCTGTGCATTCCTCATAGGTCTTGCAACTGTTTAGGCTTTAAAGAACAGTTTATTAACTTTCTCAATTTAATTGCCACTACAAACAATCTCCACAAAACTGCAACTGAAAGCCACTCCTCAAGAACCGATGGTCTGATTTCTCAAAACTGCTTTGTTTATAGCAATACAAATTCAGAGCTACGACTCACCTAACTGCGCTGCATCATTATCTTACGTATTTTGTTTAGTGGTATTATGTGTATAATTATATACGCAGACACATACACCACTTCATCATCAGAATAAGTCAGAAGTGATATTGCCAACCTTGTGCGTTAAAAAAATCACAATGCACGCCCTCAGAAATCATAAGACTAGCTGAAAATTTTGAGATGTTAAAAACAGTCACTTTGAGAATCACGGCATTTTTCTTCCGGCATAAGAACTCTTAGGCTGTGTGTTTTCAAGCTCCTTAGTTCTCCATGGCAAGGTGTTTAAAATAAATTTTCATTTTAAAATGCATCTTGGGCGCTTGCATGATCACCAGACTCCAGGAGCTGCGGGTTTAAAGAAAATAAACACCTTCGGTGTACACAACTCCAAACATCACAGGAGTTTTAACATTTGGGCAAATCTTGGCGGGATAATCAAATATTGCTCTAAACAACAGAACTTTGCAGCTCATATCAATAAGACTAGCACATCTCTCTCCCAGGCAGGCGTTTGTCTCTCCTTTTTGCAGGTATATATGTCTGCAAACCTGAAGAGGGTCTATTTCCAATACCTTTAGGACTGTTTGCTCTGTTTAACTGTGGAATTTTACCAGTGCTTGGGACCGACGGGTGCTGCATGTTACAAGCTCTGTATTCTTCACAATCTAATCTTGTCATTTTGAAGCTATTGTTGTGACTTTGTTTTTCCTAGGGCAAAGGGGGAAAACATTTCTTTTAAGGGAAACAAAGATACTCTTCATTTTTCTAAATGAAACACTTAATGCAACACTTAGATCACAAGACCAGTTTTTCCACTCCTTTTTGCCTGAAAAACCTCACAAGGTAATGGATGAAAAGCCAGCAACAGTTAAAGAGGGATGTGTAAATCTAATGGGAAACAGTGTGCTTCTATGATGCGTTTCTCCTTGAAACCTTAAAAAATACACCATTTGCTGTCAAGGTATTTCTGAGTCGCAGAAGCCGTTATTACAACATGGTAAAAATGACTCGGTGCCAAGATCCAACAGCCCCGAATGAGAGGTCACCTTAATGAGAAAGAACTGATTTTAGTCCCTAAAACTACACGGAACTTTTAGGCTTCCGATTTGCAAAACCGCCTTCATGCATTCGCTTGAGAGCTGCTGCTCGTGTGCACAACGTAACGCTGTACGTTAAAAAAGGGATTCTTAAAAAGACCGTATCATCTACTGGTATCAAGAAACAGCATTTGATAATTAACACAGAGAATGGAAACGTGTTTGAGAAGTGAAGTTAGCCGAGCAAGCAAAATATCTCAGTCGTACAGGCTTTAGAAAAGAATAGCATGCAACCATTAGTAACACACATTACAAGCAGAACTCTCCCTAGATTTAAGGCTTAATGGTAGAACCTGGTCCCTCTTCAGAGGCAAAATATTAGTAACGAAAACATGTATATTTAATTTCATAGCTAAACAGCCCAGTCTTACAAAGACAGTCTTTACACAGGCCAGTTACCCACTGAAGCAAAGTGCTGAGTAAGAGCTGCAGAACTGGACCCACTCTCATGTAAATTATTGTAATTAAATAGGTAATGAAAAATCACTGCTCTTGCACGAATGAAATGTAAGACTTCAGCTGAGAGTGTAATGTGTTTCCAATTGACTCCTGTATCAGATTCGGAGACAGATGAAAATGTCTCTCTGCTTGCATGAGCACGCTTTAGAGGTAAAACTTCACAAATATTTTCATTTTGCAGAGAAGAGGGAAAGGCAAAGGCTTATTTTAGCAGTAAAGTCAGTAGGAACCCCCTTTTTTAAGACATAGTATGGTACACACATGTCTCAAACTGAGAGGCATTAAACAGAATTTGAATTATTTTACTTTGCCTTTGCTAGTAATACGTCATCCGGTAGAAGGACCAGGCCTTACTCTCCCCTCCACTAGCTGACATGATATTTTTTTTACATTTGAGCTCTTAAGATCTGCACAATAGCTTAACACAATAAGTGTTTAGCCTCTGGTTCCAACTGTAATTGATAGAGTACAGTTCCATTCCCTCTGCTGCTGCTAAGTTGGGAATTGCAGCCACAGCAACTGACAGCTTTTTTTTTCCCCCACGAGTCTGGAGTTGCTCTCTGGGAGTGATGTCCTCATCGGGATGGGAAGTAAAATGAGGGGAGAAAGGCTCACCCTGGCCCAGCGCTACGGAGGAACTCCAGGGACCTCTTCTAGGGGAAACAGTTACTTGACCTGGGTGCTACTAACGAGAGCAAAAACCAGGAGGAAAAAGTGCCGGGAGGAAATACCAAAATCCTGCCGTTTCAAAGAAAATGGGCTTTTCAAATAGGGAAGCGCAGAAGAGGGAGAGCATTTCTGCAAAAGAATTTCTGAGGATCAATATGTTTTTAAAAGTGCTATAAAATTGCGTCATTTACTGATGGAAACATCTTTTCTATCACAGTCACAGGGGCTGAACTCCTGGTGAGCCCCACGCTTTACGTAGTGATAATATACTGTGCTTTGATATGTGAGAGTAAAATTGAAATAAGGAAAGAGTAACTAAAACAAACGTGATTCCATATTGTCCCATTCAGGTCTGAGTTTTGACATGGGAAAAAATTGCATAGCAGCTTCGGGCTTAGTAGCCGATTCCAGAATTCAACGCAGATGGCGACTAATTTTGGTGCCTCTATACTTGCAAAAGTACCTATTTTGGAATATATTTAATTAACCAGGATTTAAAGGCTCCTCTTGTTTGTGAACACCTTGCCTTTTTTGTCATCTGTCAGCATCGCGGTGTGCACAGTAACTGAAAGGTTCTGAGGCACGAGCTATTTAGGTGGTTTTGATGTGCACTTGCTTTTCTGGAGGATGTTTAAACAAAGCAGTGCTGCCATTTCTACAGTTTCATTCAGTCCTGCTTGCTTGGAACCTGCCTCTCTTGCCCCTGTGATAAAGGATACAAGTAATACTCGAAAAGCCACAGCGCTCTTGGTTATTAATACATGTATATATCGCTTCCTTTCATCGCAGAAATATACCTGTCGGACCTAGCCGGTCATTCAGTCTGCTCTCTGTAGACGCAGAATTTTACTTTCTAAATATGTTTCTGTTTTAAATAACCTTGTACTACTAAGGTGCGAACTGCAGCTTTAAAGTACTGACTGTAACCGTCTTCTCTTTGCTGCTCTGTGAGGACTCTTCCAAAAAGAAAACTGCGTTATTCTGCAGCTCCAACACACAAAATAAATGCGACCGATATCTGTTTCTGCTGTACTTTTCCAGAGCTTTGGTTCTTAGATAGCCTACTGGGGCTGGGAGAGAAAGCAAAGAAGAAATACAAAATTGCAGCCGGAAAAGGCGTTCAGTCCAGATCCCTCTTTGCAGGCTTTAAAAAAGCAAACTAGCAATTCATGATCGCAAAATAAAATATGCACATTTAAACAAGCTGCACGGGAAAGGAGAGTTTAATCCAGTGAAATTGTGTTTGAAAGCTATTTCATACCCCTAGGAATAAAATCTGAATAGCAATTCTGCTTTGCTCCCACCCTTTTTCCACCCTTCTGTTAATATATTACCATTTGTTATGGAATCGTTACAAGACTTCTGCCCCAGAGGTGGCTGCATTTCATTGAAGGATGAAGTACTTTCTGGGTCTGAGTCTCTTCTTACTCGCAGGAGCAGGCAGTACTCATTGCAACTGCACTGATGCTGCCAGTAAAGCTATTTTTGATTTGCACCTGAGCAAGAGAAGAATTAGGCCCACAGTTTGCAAAGCCCTTTGTGATTCATTTGGGTGAAAGCTACAACACAAATGCGTTGTTTATTGTAAACACAAGTATGATCCTAAAGCAGGCACTGATATGATGAGCTGTAACTAGCCTGCTTCAAGAATTATCGAAATGGAAATGACAATCTCAAAAAGGAAGGACGATTCAGAAAGATTCGGCCCTGGGAAGATCGCAATGCATTTGACATGGTTTCAGTGTTGATGTGAAATAAAGTGTCTCCAAAAGTGTAATTTGAGATCAAAAACGCCCATCATCAAACACAAACAGTGCCCCATTTATCCAGCTACATCACCCCGTTTCATTGCAGTGGTCTGTAATATATTTCTTAGGAATACAAGGCTTAAAATTAATAATAGAAAAGGACAAAATTGCCATGTATATTTCTCTGGATAGATTCTCATCTAGCAGCAGGACTTCACTTCTGATTCACTCACTGGTTCTCTCTAACCTTTACATTATTCATTAATCAAACTAGAAACCTGCTTTCAAAGTCAGTGCATGGTAGTAATTATTTACAGTTGTGCATAGTATTTAATTTGAAGCAACGACAAAAGCAGGCATGTCCAGAATCATAAGCCTTAGCATTTTTCTTCCGTTGGAGATGAACTATCTAAAGAAGCTAAAAGTTGCAAACTTCTCTTCAATATCTCTGCTGCCATCAAGACAAAATGCAGTGCAACTGATACCTTTGAACTTGTACCACTAAAAATAAATAAAAGGGAAAATTAAGGAGCATATAACGTATTAACTCCTTTAAATAAAAGGAATAAGAGGCTTTGCTCTCAGCCTTGATCAGTGATTCATTTCCTATTGCACAGTCTGTCTACTGTCACTCTGAGGTATTTTTCACCATACAAAACAGAACCTCAGTGCTATCCCTGAAAATGAAAGTCAGTTTTAAGTACTATATACAACAGGCACGTCTGCTCTTTGAAACCCCCCCTGCTCCCCGCTAACACACGAAGCCAACTTCAGAGCAGGAGGACTACTGCAAATGTATAAACCCACTTCAAACCCATTACGCTGGGTGGAACTGGACTGCATTTGCAGTATTTTGCTCACCTGAAACAACAGCGCTCTGAGGACAAATATAATCAAAGAAACGCACCGCTGAAGAGCGATGCACGTTTTATAATGAGAATAAGAAAGGACAGATGTGATTGTGGTCCTTCAAATTTCTACCTCGTCATAAGGATTCTCAAAAACACTGAAGCGTTCTGGATGAAAACATGTCTTACTGTATTCTCAGCAGGGAAATCCCAGGAAACAACAGCCTGGGCTTTGCTCGCAGAGATTTACTTACTCTGTAGCCTATGTTTCTAAAAAAGAGCAGGGTGCCCCTTCTACGAAAAGGCAGTACACGCATTCCAAGTGAAAATTCTACTTTAAAAACAAAATAGAATGAAGCCTCATACTCCTGACAGGGAGAAAAAAGGAGCAATTCTAGCACTGTCACTGTGATGATCAGCATCCATGAAAAAACAGCTATTTATCCTGCAAGTTGAAAACGTTAATGCCTTATTCTGATATCACCTCTTTGTGAATTAAACAATAATAGCAACTCATCAGAGAGTTCTTCCAAATACAGATACACACACACGCGCGCGCACACACGCATTTCTAGCTTGGCTGTTATGTATGGTTAAAGGGGATCTTTGCTTGCCAGGAATCACACCAGCAACCTGCATAGGTGCATTCATTGGTCACATCCCAAAGGCTCTGCCTGCACACCACTGTCCTACGCCTACACGGTACGGCAAAATATGTAAGTTTATAAAAGTTATGCGTGTCCCAGCTTCTCTGAGATAACGTTTACCTTTGAATGAATCCCAAGCACTACTTTCCAAAGTTTATTCAAGTATGGCACTAAACTTGCCCATACATTTTGTCCCACATATAATATGCTACACCCAGGAAATATTCAGAAGGGGGAGGAAAAATTAGTAAACCATTTGTGAATTAAAACCATAAAATATTAGTTTTCTTGAGAGAACTCATCTGATGAAGGGCACAAAGAAAAAAAAAAAAGAAGGGAAAAAACCCGCCTACATTAAAAGCCAAACAAGATAATAATTGTGCATGTCTGGCTAAGAGAATCTAGAGGGCAAGCCTTACGTCATTGGCACTTGGGTTACCATGGTGAGTGATTTATTGATATATATCAAGAATGAATAGATCAAAGGCAGCAAGATGACAGGTGATCAATCAAATGTCAAATCAAAGCTGGCAATCAACTGGAAAGCTGATTTTTCAGTGGGTGGGTCTGGCAGAAGAAAAATGAACTTCCATATTGCGCTTCCCAGAAACAAAACCCCACCACACTATTAAAAAAAAAAAATAAAAAGCAATCAAGCAGCCTGAAAGAAAACTCTTTGAAAAGATTTACTACACAGGCCCACTCGTCTGTTTCTTTTTCTTGGCCCCCAAAAGAAAAAGAACACCCTACAAACGACAAAACAAAACACTTCCAAAGTTGCAAACTATTTTCTTCTTCAGAAAAAAAAGAAAAAAAAAAAAAGAATAAATTGCAAAACCACTTGGCATGGGCAAATATATAAACTCGGCTACAAAACAAAAGGAGGATTTGATTTGAAAATGTGGATTGTCTTCTAACAGTCAGAACGTTTCATTTTATTTCCTGTTGCAATTTTCACCACTGATGATCAAAGGCTGAACTTCCCCACCGGGTTCATCAGCAGAGACAGTCCCTGTACTATTTCAGGCGTACACAAGGCACACACACACACACACACACACACACACCCGGCCAGCACCGCCACCAGAAACACGGCGAAATACGCGATTAAACACAGCGACCCACCTCGCGAAACGCGCGTTTTAAAAACAAAAACCGCCAGGAATGGGGGGGGGGGGGGGGGGGGAGGTCAGAAAATAATAATAAATTTAAAAAAAAAGGCTAGAGCGGGAAGCGAAGGGAAGGCTGCTTTCGGTTCGGTGGGGGCAAGGGGAGAAGGGGAGCCGAGGAGAAGAAAGTTGGGGGGAAAAGTTTGGCCGGGGCGGACGGGGAGCGGGTGGAAGGGGACAGACACACGGACAGCCCGTGTCAGAGCCCGGAGCCTGGCGGGAGGCACCAAAACCGGCTCCGCGGAGTTCGGGAGGGAGAGGGAGGGGGAGGGCGGTAAATAAATAAAGATTCAGCCCGGAAAAGCAAGGGTGACCCTAAATAATAATAAAGATGGGGGTTAGGATTGGAAGGAGTGGAGAGACAGAGGCTGTGTAAGTGGATGGCTTCTCCTTACCTGCAGCCCGTTTGGGTGCTTGCTGTTTCCTCCTTGGCATCGCTCTACTTTCTCCAATCTCACTTCTGTCCCCAGATCCGAGAGCCCTGAGACGCTCCTGAGCCGTGTTCCTCTGCCTCTGCCTCTGAGCTGCTCTCCCCGACACCCCCCCCCAGCCTCCCCTGCCCCCCGCCTTCCCACTCCACTGATAGGAACCTGCTTGGGGGTTATTTTATTTTAGAGATCTAGGTTTCTTTCTTTCTCTCGCTCTCTCTTTTTTTTTTTTTTTTTTTTTTTGGTTGGCTTTTTTTTTTTTAACTGTTGCAACACTTGCTTTGCTTTGATTCAAACATCCGAGCTCAGGAGCAAATGAAAGGCGCCCACAGTGCCAGAGAACGGTAATAAATAAATAACAAAATAGATATGTATATATTAAAAAAGGGAAAGAAAAAAAAAAAAAAGGCAGCTCTGGAAAGACTGTGGGGCTGGCTGCTTCCTCCCTTTCCTCTCCTCTCCTCTCCTCCTCCTCCTCCTCCTCCTCCTGCTGGCAGGGCTGTATGGCGGAGCGGTGCCCGGGCGTGCGGGGTGTGTGCGTGTGCGGAGCGCTGCAGGTTCCGTGCTGTCAGATGCCAGGCAGTGAGTGATGTGGGAGCGGGCGGGGAGGCGCGGGATGGGAGGAAATCTGGCACCCGCGGGCTCACGCACACACACTCACACGCGCGCACACACGCGCGCACACACGCGCACACACACGCGCACACACACACACGCACACACACGCGCACACACACAGGCAGGGCGAGGCGATGCCAGCAAACATCGATCCACTGAGCAAACTGAACATTAACAAACTCCTCCTCCGCGACCCGATGACAGGATGAAATTTACTCCGCGCAGACGGGCGGCAGAGCAGTTTATTAAAGAGACAGGGCCCGCCGGCACCTGGGCCGCCCGCCGCCCCACCCGCCGGGACCACCCCACGCGTGCCCGCCCCCCGCCCCCGCCCCGCCGCCCACCCCCCAAAGCCGCCCCCCCCACCCCCCGCTCACACCAAACCCACCCCCACAGCCCTCCCGCTAACCCCAAACCCACACCCCCAACCTCTCTGCTCACCCCAAACCCACCCCCAAACCCACCCTCCCAATCCCCCCGCTCACCCCAAACCCACCCTCCCAACCCCCCCGCTCACCCCAAAACCACCCCCCAACCCCCCACTCACCCCAAACCCACACCCCCAACCTCTCTGCTCACCCCAAACCCACACCCAAACCCACGCTCCCAACCCCCCCGCTCACCCCAAAACCACCCCCCAACCCCCCACTCACCCCAAACCCACACCCCCAACCTCTCTGCTCACCCCAAACCCACACCCAAACCCACGCTCCCAACCCCCCGCTCACCCCAAAACCACCCCCCAACCCCCCACTCACCCCAAACCCCACACCCCCCAACCTCTCTGCTCACCCCAAACCCACCCCCAAACCCACCCTCCCAACCCCCCCGCTCAGCCCAAAACCACCCCCCAACCCCCCACTTACCCCAAACCCACACCCCCAACCTCTCTGCTCACGACAAACCCACTCCCCAAACCCCACCAATCCCCCGCTCACCCCAAATCCACCCCCCAAACCAACCCCTCCAACCTCCCCGCTCACCCCAAACCACCCGCCCAACCCCCCCGCTCACCCCAAACCCACACTCCCAACCCCCCGCTCACCCCCAAACCACGCGCCCAACCCCCCCGCTCACCCCCAACACCCCGCTGACCCCAAACCCACCCCCCCAACGTCCCGCTCACCCCAAACCCGCCCCCCGCACATCACCCCCCACGCGAGACCACCCCACATATCCCCGTGACCACCCCAGAGAGCCCGTCTCCCGACGGAGGGCGCTGCGGCCCCGGGGGCGGGAGGGGGGGGGGGCGGCTCGTCCCCAGCCCTGTTTCATCTGATGGCTTTTTCACTAGAATAACGGTGTTTTAAGGCAATTCCCCCGCGGGGGGCTGCGGCTGCTGGGGCGTGCACCCCGTGCTTCTGCAGGTGTAAATGCCTGCGGGGTGTTCGGGGCTGGGGGAACCGGGGACCTTCGTCTCCCATCATCTTCTTCCTCACCCCGAGGGTTATCCCCGCGGAGCAGCGGGGGGGGGGTCAGCCCGCTCGGACATAAACGCAAAGTTTGGTGAAGTTCAGGTGGAACCCGAGGCATCACGCCAGGCCCTCGGGTAGCCAGAAAGCCCTGCCCCTCCAGCAGCGGCGGTATGTCGTGCTCAAGCCCCCTCTGCTCTCCCGCTTCCCCCGGCACCCGGGTTTCGGGGAAGCGGGTATGTCCGTCATTGCTCACGACGAGCCAGGTCTCCGTCCTGGCCGACCGCAGCGAGTTCCTCGCCCTTTCAGGGAGCCCAGCAGGCTGCCAGGCCGAGGAGGGGCGGGTGACGCTGCGGCTTGCAACGGTTTTGCTCCCTGAGACACACGGAGGTAGCTTCCCCTGCCCCGTTCAGTCGTTTCGGGGTTTTTCCCACAGCTACTGTCAACACCTTGAGGGTTCAAAAGGGACTTGGGGCTGAGAGGATGGGCTAACTTCTACGCGTTCACCTATAATTTGTATAAGACCTCTTAAAAGTGGGGTTTGCAATACCCCATAGCCTAATCCCAGGGTTCGCTATGGAACTGAGTTCTTAGATACTTTTTTCTGTATTTTGGCATTTGTATCTTTCTAATGAAACTGTTGGATTTAACAGGAATAATTTGCACCCCTCTAAACCCAACCTGTTAGATCGGGCTCTGTTACAGAGCACCAGCAAGACCCACTGCGTTAGAGCCAGTGTCACTGGCGACCTGCAAACGCAGTCCCGCGGCTCCGGCGGGGAATGAGTGTCTACTGGGAGACCCCTGAGTGACCTTTATATTTAGCAGCCTAATAGGAGATTGTGTTTATCAAAGTGTCCACCTAACTGATTTTGCTTAAATTATTTGATAGCCTTCCCCTGTACAAACCCTAGCGATTTTTCATAAGCAATTTGAAAGTATTTATTGATGCAAGCAAATGCTTAGTTTGAAAGATAAAATAGGATACCACTACTATAAAATACTCATTTTTCCACTTCTGCTGAGCATAACTCACTCAGAAGTGAACAGCTCTGCTTGAATCAGTCGGAATTGCCCAGATCTTATACCTGTGTGCAGCACGTGTAAACTCCTGTCGGTGCACGCCGGGGGATTTCTGCTTTGCCTCCGATACGGGCAGGTGTAAACGCGGCGCCAAGAGGGGCCACGGCACCCACAGCATCGGGGCGACCGCCCCAGCGCGGGGGTGAGAAGAAGGGACACGCTATCCGATCTGCTAGTGCGGCACTGGACCTGGGTCAGGTAGCTCAGGGGCAGCGTGGCAAACTAGGGCTTTCTTTCCACGTCTCATCTTGCCTTAATTTGCAATTTTGAGCCCTTCAACTTCTCTGTCCCGGTTCCCAAATCATTAAAAACGGAGATACTTCTGGCTGGTTTTGTATTTCCTCTCCCCCCGCGCCGAAAGATGCAGCACCTATGAGTAGGATGGTTCGTTTATTATGAAGAATTGTCTATTAAATGCTGTTTTAACACCGTGATGTTTTTATTACCAGTTGTCCCCGGCCGTGGGACACGGCGTAACGCGTTGGGACCCTGGCAGGCGTTGCGGGGCGGGGGGGGCAGGTGACAGAGTCCCCTCAGACTTTACCCTCTCCATCCGGGATCTGCTGCTTTTGTGCAAGATGCAAAGATACAAGCTCTAGATGAGAGCAAGGCAGCGGTTCAGCGTAGCCTGGGATCGGCGAGTAGCAGCTATTGTTCTCCAGAGTCATGGCTCAAATCCAAATGCTACACACTGGGTATGGTATTTGTATCAGTGGCGTTTTCAGCCTCAACATGCAAGATGAGAAAGCCACTGTTTTTAAATGGTTACTCCTTTGGGAAGGGGAAATTGAGAAGATGGGCTTCTGAGTAGAGCACTAGTGAGATGGCACCCTATCCTCGGTGAAAAATGGGAGCATTAACAAGGCTTGGTCGAGAGGAACCCTCCAGATTTATGGCTTCCTGTCTCCACCAGCAGATGCCATTATGGCTGACAGAACAGAATGCCTTTCAAGAGGGAACTGGGGTGGGATTATGAAGAAAGGGAAAGAAAGCAAGCAGAATCTGGTGTCCATTTTTATCCACTGGTCAGAATTCGCTGATAGGTTTGAATAGGGCTGAAACTATCCAGCATTTGTGTGCTCCCCGCTTCTGTTATTTATAACTAAGTTGGTGAAGGTCATTTAGCATCTCTCTTAGCACAGGAAGAACCCATAATATTTACTGAAAGCATTTTTGCACACTTGAAAATTAGAGATAATAAAATGAACAGATAGCACTGGAGGCTTCCTTGGCTTATCCAATGGAATAATCTTGATGGGTGCTTAATGTTTACTTTGGAAATGTAGCAAATGATTCTGAAGCTATATTGAATTTTATCTATTTTTATTACATTGCAGAATAATATTTCTCTTTCCTGACAAAATGTTATGACCAGTAATAGCAATGGCAGTTATGCATGTTCAAAAAAGAGTAATCAAATCTCATGCTTCAGGGCATGAGCTGAATTCCCCACTGGGATCCGGAAGGAATTTTTTCCCCCCAAATATTGCAATATACAATCAACTAGGTGTGTTCTTGTAGGTTTTCCAATTTCTTGTTTAGGTGCAGGTTACATGGAACAATAGTGTGACCTGGGATAGCGAAAATCCTCTGTTGCTATAGCCTGGGGGGGGGGGGGGGGGGGGGTCGCTTTGATTTTTCAAAATAAAATGTTTGTGGTTTGGGTTGCATTATTGTAAAGGGAACAGACGTTTTTGTGCACAATAAGGGGCCAAATACACTTCGTGCACTTGACTGCGATAACAGTTCCCGTCGTGAGCAGTCACAATGAACTCAGCTGTGTTACCTGAAGTGCTGTGTCTCACTTATTTTTTTGTCTGTCTGTCTTTCTGTGGCTGCCATGCTGATAATTAAATGCACGGGGGGGCGGTTTGGGTGGATGCTTTCCTTCTTTTTTTTTTCCCTAGAAGTTACATGGATGTGGGTACATCTATACTCATACCTCATACATACATAACTCATCCTGAATGAAATTCATCTCGGAGTTGCTGTCCCTTCCCGCTTTGCCTACCACTTTAGAGAAAGAAAAAGTGGAAATCTGGACAAGTTCTACAAACAAAAAAAAAGCTGGAAATTATCTGGGTTTGATCAATGAAAAATTTTCGATATGTAGTATTATTGCCAGCTAAAGACATCATCAGCTTCAATGTTTACCTCCTTCTTATTCAAAATTAATGGGGAAAAAAATGATTTATAAAAAAATAAAATTGGGATTACAACAATTTTGAAAGAATCAACTTGGCAGGCAGGCTGGGGATGCCTCTCAGAAAGGAGAGTACCTTCGTAAGCTGCCCGGTGCAGCCCTCTCTGCCCACCACAGGATTAACTACACCCGTGTCACTCTTCAGGCACACCTGACCAATACGATGCAGACTCAACAATTCCTCTGGGCAACCTATTCCAGCAGCCTTATCTTTAGAAAATTTTCCTTCTGGTGAACACTTTTTGGAAACTCCTCAGTTCCTTTTTGTGGAGAACAGTTTATTTCCTTCCTCTTTGCAGCAATTTTTAATATATGTGAAGACTTATTACAGTGGATCACCAAAGAACCCCAGTTTCTTCAGTCACTCCTTGTAGGTCATGTTTTCTGGACCTGGCACGATTTCCATTGTTCTGTGGCTGGACAACATATGTTTCGATGTGCAGCGCCAAAAACTGGATGCTGTATTGCGTTTGAAACCTTCCCAGCACCGAGTGGGATTACTTCACATGTCTAACATATGACACTCCTGTTTATATGTCCCAGTTTGACATATGCCCTTTTTGCAACAGCATGACACTGTTGACTCACGTACAGCTTCTGATTCACTGTAACCCCAGATGCATTCTCGCAGAACTGCTTTGTAATCAGTTGTCCCCATCCTATATTTGAACAGCTGATTATGCATCAGTGACAACTTTGCACTGATTCATCTTGAACTGCATCCTATTTTTTCAGACTGTTTCTGTAATTTGTCAAGATCATTCTGTATTATAATGCTGTCTTCAAAGGCTGTTGCCGTTCCCCCTAGCTTGGTACCATCTGCAGATATCACGCAAAGTATTTTCTGTTCCACCTTCTAAGACATTAATAAAAGTATTGGATATTGCTGGGCCCAGGACCCGCTCTGGACATTAATCCAGCCTGACAACGGGCCACAAAGGTATAATTTTTGAATGTGATTTTCCAACCTCTTCCCCTGCAGTAACGTCATCTGGAGGATATCCCGTAGCTCACTTAATGTGAGACAGTGTTAGAAGCTTATGGAAATCAAGATCTATGACTTCCCTGTCCACGAGCTCTGTCACACTCTCATGGAACGAGATTAGGTAGGTTTGACATAGTTTTGTCCTGAATAAATACGTGTTTTCTGTTGTTCATCTTCAAAAACCATATTCTAGGCTCTTTTGGCTAGTTTGGTTATTTTGCTCCAGTACTTTCATATGGACAGAAGGTAAGATGAGCCGATGGTGTCTTCCCACCCTGCTGTCTTAAAGATAGCCGCTGTGTTCGCGCTGGTCTGAGTCTTCTCGAAACCGTTGGTCTTCCACAGGTATTCAGGGATGATCACTGGTAGTTCTGAAGTTCTTCTAAGATGAGTTTAGTGGCCTGACCGTATCTATGTGCTTCCTAAGTGCTCTTGAAATTCTTCTTGCTGTAGCCAGAGCTCCCACTATTCTGACACTGGGCTTGATTTTGTTTGCAATCTGATCACAACTGATTCCCATAGCGAAGATGAAAGCAAAAAAAGGCTTTCTTAGGGTGATCTGTCAAAAGCTTTCTCTCTTTCCTGGGTGACAGATGTAATCTTTCCTAGGACTTCTCCTGCATAGAGAAGGCACTTACCGAACACTTTTTTCTTATGGTGTTCCTTTCTAGTTGTATCTAATTTTGTGACTTTCTCTTTATAATTTTTCCCTCTGTGTTCGTGGTCACTGTAAGGCACTCTTTTCTGCATGTTTTTCACATTAAGACAAATACTTATTTGTTTATAGAATATATATTTGGGTTTTTTGTAGAAATATTCCTTGCCATGCTATACAAGAGTCTTTATCCCTGCTGGGTAGAACAGCAGCACTGGGGCAAAATCCATTTTCCCCCTTTCAGGCATATTTCTCTGCACGTAGTTCGGTTACTCCGGTTTGGTGGGGTGCTAAGGAAGGTTAAATTTCACCTCCTGGGATGAAATCCTGCTATCACTAATAATTTATACTGTGAGTAACAGCAGGCAGCATTTCCAGAGCCCCTAGCCTTCTAATCTTCAGCTAAAGGACTCACCCTTTGGCTGCAAAAAAAGGCATTTGAGTTTGAACTCCCATCTAACTGCAAAAAATAATCTTTTGTGGCCAAGTAACGAGAATTTAAAACAGTGCAATGGTTTGCACAGCTCTGGCTGCAGCTACCTTCTCCGGCCACATCTGTGGTTCATCTTCCATCACAATGTCATCAGCTAAAATATCACATAAGATCTCATTCAGAGCTATACATAAGGCTCACCATGCATTTTTTAACTATGACATCCTATTTCCAGAATTTATAATTCAGTCTTGCAAACCTACTGCAGACTGAAACAGCCTGGAAGCTCTCATTTTAGGAACCGAGTTTTCCTTCTTTAAATCACAACAAATCTCCAGTTAAAAAAAAAAATAAAAAAAACCACACAACTAAAAAACCACAACAATAAACACACCACTTTTTTTCTGAAATGAGCCCAGCAACACTGTAATACCGTTGCCCAACCGAAACAGCAAAAGCAGCTAATTGAATTGGTTTGATCTAAAAGCGGTTCATACTGCAATCCACAAACCTCCTATTTTCTGCAGTGGATTTTTGAGTTAAGTCCCTAATCAGCAGGCACATTGGACTAGTGGATTTATTTGCTTTTCTAAAAAAATAACAACATCCGTAGAATTTTTTAAAATAATAACAGTCAGCTGGAACTGGGCAGGAAATGGACTGTAGTCTCAGAAGAGTCCTTGGAAAAAGACATAACTTAAAAAAAAAAAAGAAACACTGAGAACTGCCATTTTTAGGGTGAAAAAGCAACATCCAGAAGGCAGTGTTCTTCCAAAACATTTTCCCTAAAATATCGTATATCATTGAAAAATATGTTTTAATAGATTTTCAAAAACAATTCGGTGGACGTTGAAATTCTAAAATGGACACGTTTTATGCAATGCCTGCGTAACTGCTGAATACCTTCCTGCAGAGCAGAAGTTTGAAGGTGATATCAGGGTTTTTTCTCCAGCGAATCATAAATTGGCTGTGCGCTGCTGTGACTGGGAAGGCGGGCAATGAGACGCACAAGGGCCGCATTTGGTCCGTTCCTGCGGAGAACCCTGCGCCCGCGTGAAATTCACGCCTAGGAAGGCCTTGCCACTTACAAAGACAGGTAAGTAAATATTGGGATGTCGTTGGCACTGTATTTCTCCCTTCCTTTTAAAGATTGAGTAGCCATCCAAATACAGAGAGCAGATAAACCGTGGAAAGTATATTACATGGCTGACAAAAACAGATAAACATCTCCAGGAAACTTTGGGCTAGAAGCTGCCTGCCCCGAGCAGGGAGCAAGGCGAAGGCATAGATGTTTGGGACTAAAGTTGCTTTTAAAAATGGCTACAGCGGTGTCGATTTGACAAAGTGTGCAAATACCCCTATCTATCTAGATAATTTCATTATAAAGCACCCAGTCACCATGGTATTGGGAGGGATGCTATCTGCTATGCCATTAATGAATTGTTTGTGCACCGTAAGGCTATTCTTTCTTGTATTGGTATGATTATTTGTTATTATCCTTTACAGTTAGAGAAAAAAATTATGCCAGCAATTAGAAAAATTGATATATCTGATATTTTGGGGGCTAAAATGATCTTGGTACTCCCTCAAGCCTCTGGTATCCTGCCTCTGGTAATGGCTGGGGGAAAGGTGAGGTGCTAAATACTTTTATTAAGAACCTGTAATCGTCTGTGTTGCCACTTGTAGTAAACAGTGTCACCCACTGAGCCAGACTGGGATTTGTTTTTAATGTTGAGGAAAGGTAAACGAACAAACACAGTTTACACATACCAGGCACATGTGTTTAATAAATAGCGCAGAGGAAGTTTAACTGAAATGCTGAAGCCACTAAAAGGGACAAAATGCTTAATATTATTTTAATTGAAAGATAACTGTAATAAAACAAACCTCTTATTGATATAAGGGACAAAGTTTTCGTACAGCAAAAAGCAGCAATTCCAGATGAAAAACTGAAGGAAAGCAAAAAAAATTGATATTTTTTTTTTCCTACAGAAGGACTTATAAAAATTTCCAAAAGTCAGTGAAAGCGTGTGCACACCGGGCCGGGAGGACTGAGCTGGCATTTCTGGGTGGGACTCGCCGGCTCTTCTCCAGGTGTTCCCAGTCGGCGCTGGGAACTGCCCTGCCGAGCCGCAGCTGGGGGAGCTCCGCAGCTGCCCTGCCCCGCACCGCCGCGCCTCGGGGCGGCTGCGGGGGCTGGAGCCCCCCTGCCGCTGCAGAGCCTGTCTTGCCCCGCTCGGTGCGAGCCTCCCTCAGGTAAGAGGTTCTTGGGGAGATTTTTTTTGTGCGTTTCCAGCGCAGGCCTGTTTGAACATGTGCCGGGAAGGAGGTTCTCCGAAGGAAAGAGTCTCTGGTTTTGTCTCCCTCGGGGGAGAGCGTAGCCGCAGGCTCCGGTGCCTGCGCCCAGCGTAGGTGCCCATCCTTCGTGCCTTGTCTGCAGCCAACGTGCTAACTTCTTTAGCTTAAAGAAAGCGGAGTTTTATCAGTGAATCGCAGGCAATTGAGAGGCTGATGGTGGGAAGCAAAGAGCAAGCTGTAGAAAAGGCTGAGAGTTACGAAAGAAGCGGCTCAGAATGAAAGTTTTGTGAAAGTCTGAAACGTTAAGTGTAAAAACTGAGAGACAAGGTAGGCAACATCCCTCCTAGCTGGAAACTTAGGAATGGAAAGGAGGGTGTTTGGGAAGAAGAAAGACCTATTGCTCAACAACTGGGTTTGTATTCAAAGTGTCAAAAATAAGAGTGAAAATAAACCTAGTCTTTTGGAGTCTGGAGGCGGACACTGGAGAGGAATAGCTGTATTTATGCTTACTTAAGAAGAATGCTGTGTGCTGCCCTTTAATTAAAAAAAAAATGCTGGGAGTTTTTAAATGTCTATCACTGGTCAGAATACGTTTTTCTCTGTTCCTGCATCATCAGGCATTTCTGAAGCACCTGTGTCACCAGGGGCAAAATGCCTTGGGTCACAGTGTGTTCCCTCACACCTGTTTCAGAGGACGGTAAATGAGTTCTTACAAACCCTCAGCCTCACTTGGGGTGGTACATCTCAAATGCAGGTGCTGGTCCACCCCCCCCCCCAGCTCATGGGGACTGGGGAGACCAAGCGTTAGGGTGTCACCTCGTCCCCCTCGAGAGGAGCCTCGTTACCTGCTCCCGCTTAGGAAACGTGTTCGGTCGCCCGCTGCTGCCTCGTGAAGGTGAGGGCGCTCGGCGCGCGAACGGGCAAACGCTTTCGCGCTCCCGGTACGTCTCCTCGTCTGAAAAAGATGTCTGAGGCTGTTCCGTTTGGCATCAAGAGCCTTCCATAAAAAGCAGGATACTTAGTGGGGGAATGGAACTCGAGTTTTGTGGAACAATATTACAAAAGGAGACATCAAGCAATTTTCATGGAAATTGAATGACACTTTTATGGGCCTTTCTCTACTTCTGCTTTTAATATAAACTGTATAGTAAATACAGGTGAAAAAAAAAAAACCAACCCACCTGTCAAAATATAGCTCTGTTTGGTTACCTCTGTCCATGGGACAATTTTAGTAACCTGTCAATCAATGGGCTGCTAAATAGCCTCTCCAAAGCACAATCTGCTATTTCAGACGACATCAGTGTGTCAATCATTTATTGAATCAAAGCCAAATTTGAAGCAAAGCAAGCCCAGTTTGTCAATCACTTCTCAGTATTCTCTCCACTAACCACCTGACAGCTTTTAACTTTTCACTTTTATATTCCATGCAGCTAGTTAAGATTCTTTCATTTTTAATTGGGCTTCTTTTATGATTGGTAGCTAAGCAACTAATATGTTGTTTTATATGGTAATAATGGGCCCAAACTTGAGAGCTTTCTTGACCATTCCTATTTGTTGTTGGGAAATTATTTTCCTTCAAGTTGCTAAATAGCAGATGTAGCAGAAACAGTTATTTAATTATGGGTTGTCCTGTTGTTTCTATCTATAAACACTTTTGGCACTGTTTAAAAATAAACACTGCATGCGCTGGCAAATATATACCGAGTGATTTTAACTCCTGATAGAGTCCCTTGGAATTTCACTGCTCATTTACAGGGAAAACTGGGTGCAAAAGTGAAAGGATTGCCAAAAAGGAGTTTGGAAAAATATTAGCGAAGGAGAGAGCGAGAAATCTCTGTTCCAGAATCCCGCTAGGCTTTAATCCAACCTGATCAGTTTTCAGTCTTAATTTAGGTACAATTAAATTTCTAGGGCCGAGTACAATGCTCTGAACCACCATCTCTCCAAACAAGCCAGAAGCCCTTCCTGAGCAAGCTGAGCCGGCTCTTCAGTCCGAAACAGTGTTTTGAGTTAATTAAGATTTTTCTGTACCTGAGATGTAAACCTTTTGGGTCAGAACTGGGTCCGCCAAAGGTGACCGCGAATACTGGTGTGGTTTCAGTCCTGTGTCCCCACCACGCGCAAGACGAACGCTGCTTTCACGTGTGTAAAATGATCTTGCAGCTAGCAGTGAATGTTCTTGCCTTTCTATTTCTAAAGACTGTCATCAGTAAAGCCAATGTGTTGTTTTCAGACAGAAAGAATTAACTTTCTGTCCTTTCCATGAAAGGAAGTTTGGAAAAAGAACTATTTCTGTGTCACAGAAAATTCTATTTTAGGTTCAAAAGAGTTTTCTTCATTTAATTCTTTTGCATATCTTTTTGATGGGCTTCTGGCTGTCTTTTGACAGACTGCTGTCATCTGGTTTGATCCCAAACTGTGAAACTCCAGATGTGCCCAAGAACTTGGGAGAACACGGATATAGTTTTGCAAAAAGCTGCAGTAGGTTTCAAGGCAATCTAATACCAAATATACTTCCCAGTCGTATTTGAATTTTACATTGGTTTTTGTATTTGTTTTTACCAAAGACTCAGTAAAAGAGACTGACTGACTGACAGCCCATGAGGATTGACAGTGGAGAGGCAAACAGGGGCTTTGGTGGCGTCTGGAGTGTTAGCATCCAGTCCAGATGCTAAATGTAGGTGTCTTTCCCCTGCCACAAAGCTGAGGAAGGCTCCCGAGAGTGCTGGGAAATACACCGGTACTGTGAGGAAGTGCCTCTCTTAGGAGGGAGGTCCTAGCAGGCTGCTGAGATTGGATAATTAATAAACTAGAACAAAAACCACAGTGCAGATCAACCTTTGACATTTGGTGAGAAGAGCAAGTATTCCTAGCTCACAAACGAGTTCTTAAGGAAGTGCCAAAAATACAGTTTGTTTTTTTCTCTTGATGGGCTTTCTGATGCCTGCCTTTGAAATCAATGGAGCCAAGTAATCATGAATTACTATGAGATCCAGGATGGGCATCTACTGTTCAGTGACGCTCTGACAAACGACGTGTAAGTTTTCCTGACTGCAAAAGTGATTAAGGGATTTTTTTTTTTTTATGGACAGATTTGTACTATTTATATAACTAGATATTAACAAAAGTTTTAAAAAGGTGTTTTGATCCCAGGCTGCCTCCATAGTTTGGCACAGATTGTTAATCTTGGCTCAAAGGGTGTTCAGGCCTGGCTGAACATGATGCTTAGCTCTTCTAGTTCAGGCATCTGAGCAGAGGGGAAACCCACACAACACCCACCTACACAGCACCTGGTCTGTGAATCGGCATAAGACTCTCAATGGAAGAATTAAGATGCACAAGATCATAAATATTATACCAATAAGAGAAGGGCAGGGTCAGGAAAGCCAGAAAAAAGTTGCATGGGATTTTTTCCAAACAGCTCCGTTTTGGTCATTCACATAAAAATAATACTAAGAAATGTCCTTCTGTGTGCAGAAACATCAGTCTGCCTGCATATGTGTTATTCCTCCTTTCCTATAGCTCTTCTTTAGGACCCTTTGGACCATAAGAGATGATGCTGTTAAGTGTATTCCAGCATATAATTTGCCCAGAAGCATTTTTGTGAGATGAAACCTGTTGGTCAAGAGCGACTCCAAAGCACCTACTTGGCTGAAGTTCCCAGCTGGGCAGAAATGCCGGAGCAAAGTCTCTCTGTGTGGATGTGGTAGTTTGCTTGGTCTTTGGTGCATCCACTGGAAGCCAACGACTCACTTTAGTGTCATTGATTACACAGGGTGTGCAGGGACTTAAAAGGTTTATCGAGCCACTCATCCCGGCAAGCTCACAGATCTGGGGGCTGAGTCTGTTCTTCTCTTGGTTAGTGGTAGTCCCTCTCTGAGCTCCTACCGTGGTAAGGTAGACACGTTACCTGGAACTGGAGGGAGAAAGAAGAGGAGTTTTCCTGGATCGTTAATGCTACCTAGTTCTTTATGGCACGATGCACTCAGAGCTTTTAGTGGTGCAGCCCCAGTACTTGGGCTGAGTCTCTGATTCTCCCTGCCTTATACTGAGAATGGTTCCTGTAGTTCATGGCACGGTACCGCTTGTCCCCGAGTGAACCGGGCAGGGGTCGCCACCTAAAATGTTAATATTCACCATTACCTACTTAGCAAGCCCATTTTTCCACCTGTGTGTCAAAAAGTTGATCAGTGTCAACTGCTGCCTTTGTTCACCCCTATCACGGGAGCAGCAGAAAGACAAAAATGATGAATACTTTTCTTAATTGGAAATGGAGGGAGAATTTGCAGAAACAGAATGCAGTTACCTCTGCTGGAATCTGTCCAGGATACTCTGGTTAACACGGCTACCCTTTCAACAACTAAAACGGGAGCTTTGGCTATGCTGAGTGCTTGGATTCTTTAGGTTTACATCTCAAACGCCTACTAACCAGGAGCACAGTGCAGCCCACTAAATCACGGGTAACCCTACCCGTGCCACCGGGGCGTTACTGGGAGTCCGTTCCGCTGCGGAGGGAGCATTTCCAGGAGCACAGAACAGAGGCTCTGGTTACAAACAAATTTTATAATCTAGACTTTATACATTGAACGCTGTGACTGGCGTCATTTAGAAGGACTAACTGCTAAAACTGCTAGCTTTCAAAGCAGAAAAGCAAGGCTTAGCATTGCTTAGTTAGAGGTACTTCTGATGCAAAGTGAGGCTTTCCTTGTTTGCATGTGGAAGGGTAGTGCTCAGGATGGGCTTTGTTCAGAGCGATATTTGTTCTTTAGAACTAGAACCAAGAACAAAACGGGTTAATATGCACATACGCACATGCTATGCTTGATGCCATGTAAGGAATTTAAAACCATGGAAAATCACCCTGAGAGATTTCAAAATAGCAACAAAAAATTCAGATTGCTTAATTTTAAAACCTGGCTATTATTTGTCTTAAATAGCAGACTCAGCTGTGGGCTTTTATAAATCCTAAAAGATATGCAGGATTTCATACACCTACAAAACCCATTTTTTTGTTAGTAATGGCTTTCTGATTAATTGCATATGTTCTATACTCGCAAAGTTGAAGAGTATTTGAGTGCCTGAAATTATGAGCACTTCAGCAAACCAGTGAAGATATCTGCAATGTAAACTTTACACATACATGGTCTGCCCTGCCAATGACCTTAATCTTATTCTAGCAGGGGAACACAGCATGTAATGCAGTCAGTGTTAGCTTTTTCCTGATCCCTTTTCAAGCACATACTAATAACCATGTAAGTGTAGATGCTGTTATGGGCTCAGGTCACTAGAGGATCTAATGCATTCAAATCACTTGACCTCAGAAGAAGGTGGTGCTTTCAACAGGTAACACTTGAAGAACCCACATTTTCTATTCTTTCCTGCATCCTGAGGGTTTTACAACACTTAAAGAGGAATATGAGGGCTAGGGTACCACTGGGATTTCTCTCTATTGACAGTACGGATGCTATGCTGGGGAAGCTGGTTTGCCCAAGAGGACATAAATGACTCCTTGATTTTCATCTGTGCTTGCTTAATAACCACGCAGTGGTTTATATCTCGATATTTTTGGTAGCTGTAGAATTGTGCTTCATAGTAGTCAAAGTGCTTTAACAAAAAATATCTACAACTCTGACTTAAATCATACCTTGCCAGTAATTTATGGAGAGAAATCGGCGTCACAGGTTTGTCTGTGCCTTTCCATACATTGCAGGTTGGCATGGTATCATAATAAATGAAGTATTGAATACTCTCCTGTAGCCAGTCCTGGAGACCTTGAGGTTATTCTTTTTACAGTTTTACTTAGTTAGGTCTGTCCTCAGTTTGGCACGTTGGCTTGGCTGCGTTTTGGGAGAGCCATTCGCTCCTGCTTCCAAATGCCCAGTGCCCTTTTATTCTGTTTGCTGGCACTTGTCTCTTCAAAGCGTTTCTAATTGGGTGGTTTTTAACTTGAAGAGAAATGGTTCCAATATCAATGAAAGAAGCATTATGTATAACGAAACAAGCTTAATGCTTAAATTTAACTACATGCTGAACAGATTCTGCAGTGCAGGAAATGGGCTCCGTGTTGCTGTTGTTGGCTAACTCTGATTCAGTGCTGATTTGAAGGAGAGGAATTCTTCTGTGGCCCGCAGTGCGATCCGCCAGCTTGCAGCTCGCTGCTGAAAGACGCAGAGCGACTCCAGTAACAGTTGCTGCAGGTGTTTCTCGGTGTCATGCAGACTTCTAGTGCTCTCCTAGCAGGGTAACTGCCCGAGGGTCTGTTTGTGTTTATGTTGACAGTGCCCGCTGTATGCTGCCTTGTCCTTATTCTGCTGCTACCTGACTGAATCGTGAATTGCTTCGTAACATCGCTTGCGGTATGGATAGCCCATGTATGCAGAGGACTTCTCCGTGCCTAGCTCTTAGAAAATGGGAATCGGCTATCGGGCGTCGTGGAGATGGGGCTGCGTCGTGTTAGGTACAAGCTGAAGAGGTTTCGGGGTTGCTCTGGAATGTACAGCTGACGTGGGAGCCCTGGGCTGGGTGGGATCAGCCGTGGGATAGTGTCCTCGCTCCAGGGGCAGCTCTGCAATTTGTGCAGGGATGTTGCCCTGCCAGGAAAGGGGGCTCTGGCTGCCGTGTCCGAAACGTGCCCCGCTCGCGCTGCTGTCTGCTCCGTCCAGTGGTGCCCCCCCGTGTGTCGCGGTGCGTCCCCACGCAAGAAGCGACGAGCCTCCCTCCTTTCTTCACGCTAGGGATAATGTTCCCTTTTTGGGGAAAGGGAGAGGAAGCTTTTATTGAGAAAAATGGTCCTTGACTTGAGGCAGGTGCTGCCAGTGTGTTGTGTAGAGCTGGTGTCTGTTCCAATTTTCATAATTGTGAAGCACAGGGTATCGTGGTGTTTGGCATATAAGTGATAACCAAATATTGCTCTTTGCACAACCGCATAGCCTGTCAGCTTGATCAGATGCTGATTTTATTTTTTTCCCCCTGACTCACTTCACAAGTCTCTTGAAAAATTAACTTTTGAAAACATAACTGAATACTTCATAGAAACTCCCTTTATCACTCCTATGGGCAAATTTCATTGACTTGGAATTTAAGAGCTAATTCTGCTTCTTAAGTTATATTCTCTTCAATTCACATTGGCAGCTAATGAAATAGGAGAATGCTAAGGAAATAATTAAATGTTGTGCAATTAGGGCTACAGCGCGTCAGGATACAAATAAATACAAGTCAATATATCCTTTCAGGGATTAAATTTGCCTGTATTTTGTAGCTTTTGATCTGTGTGTACCACAAACTAAAGTCTTTCAGAGCACGATTGCCTGATCCTAGGACCCCGGGTAACTCGCGTGCACTGAGGTACGGTACGTGTCGGGTCAAAAGCTGCAGGGATGTGCTGATTGCAGGCATGAGAAATAATGATCAGAGGAGAGAAAGCAAGGTCCGGTTCTATCCTTGGATTATACTTATTTATTGCAGGTGCCTTTGAGCTTCATATGGGTTACAAGCTTATCCTGAATTCCTGCAAGAGATCGCAGTTTGAAAAATGCGAAATGGTAAAGAAACGTTCAGATCAAATATTCAATATATTTTCTTTTTCCTGAAGCCGGTTGGTGGTTCGGGGGCTGTTTTCTGCCTCTTCCATCTTCCAGAGCACTCTCTGGCCTGCTGGACCGTTGTTTGGAAAGACCTTTTTGAAATAGGGAACAGTGGTGCTCACCAAAATATTATCAGGTTAATTCCAGCCAGGCTAGCTTTCATGAGAGGTCCCTGACGTTGAGCAAACCTGTTTCCTTCGCTAGGATGTGTCAGTTAGAAACACCAACTGCAAGGATTTCTTATGTTCTCACGAAAAAGGAAGGAAACAGCTGGTAAATGTTTCACAGATGGTAAAGCTCTTGGCATCTCTCAGGAGAGGGCCACCCATACAGATGGCTCATTATTTTAACATTTGGATTTTCATCTTATTAAAACATCTTTTTTTTTTTTTCCTGGTTTTATTTAGCATCATAAATTCTCTTACACTTTAGTTAACAACTCAGTGATTTGGGGGAAGTGTGTGCGCTATAAGGAACATCATTTGGCTAAAACACGTATCTGCATCATTATTCTCAGCTCTGATGTGTGGTGAGTGGACTTGAACCTGATTAAAAACACCAAATGCAAGCAAATGCTTAGAAATATGACTTTATCAAGCAAAGGTCAGCTGAGCCTGTGTAGAAGCTGAATTATTCAGCAAATGAAGAAATGTACTGAGTGAAGCAAGCAAACATTTCTATCTTGGGCATTACGTCGATTAATGCTACCATGCTTTCTGCATACGCCATAACAGACAGGCACTGCGTGTGCTGAGTGTTGGGAAATGTGTGTGTTCACAGCGTCGCTAAATGCCAGATACTACTTTTAAAAAGATCTGGTCAATAACCCAACGATACTCAGGTTTTCAGAAATGTTCGCAAAGCGAGGCGTTTGTAAAGGCAGTTCCACCTTGCATTTGTGATGGCGCGCACCATCATAAACGTGCAAATAGATGGTATGTTTAGCATATGTCATACATAAATGCCAGCTCCACACACAGTTCAGTAAATATCATTAGTCCCATTTGGCTTTATGGCAGGGGGAGGGGGTGGAAATGGTGCCAAAAGGTGACAGAACTTGCCCTGTGTGGCAGAGGAAATTGGGGCAGTCTCAAGTTGAGCTTGGGTGTCCTGGCTTTTGGCTTTAGTGCCTTGCCTTACTTGCTCCCCTGATACGAGCTGGTCTCTTCAGTAGCTGTCGCTGTGCACACGCATGATTTGAAGAAGCTGAGGCAGAGACGTTCGGCCCCTTCTGCAACACAAAGCAAGCAATAGACAGGAGAGGGTGCGGGAGAGAGGAGGAAGGAAGAGCGTGTCCTGTGTGTAATGCCAAATCTTTGGCCTCTCTGTTTTCCAGAGATTTTTTTTTTTTAAGTTTCAGCATAGCCTCCCTATGAAATTACTAAAATATAAGTTTGTGGTGTAAATATGGATCAACAATAGCACAGATTGCCGTATGGATCAGTCTATAAAGATTAAAAAGTAGCAATCGATGCATGTCCTACGTCTGCCTTGTAAATCTCGTTATGGTTTCAACCAAGGTATGCACTGCCTTAAATACTCTGGGTTCTCTATGATTAGGCTTGTTCTCTGCAATTTTGTTTTAATTAAAAATTAAATAATCAGGAGTGGGAAGAAAGAAACCCAAGTCGTCTTCCCCATTTGTATGTGCAACTCCCCATTGATCCCAGTAAGTTACATCAACAGCTAAGATTTGACCTGAAAGCTAACTACAGATATCCCATTAATAAATACAGGGGCAGATTTGTAGCATGTAAATCACTGGAGCTCCACTGATGCCGGCGTAGTTACGCTGATTTACATCACCTGAAGAGTTGGCCTGTGGAATTCGCATTCCTTCTGAGATCAAAGATGTGTCAGCAAATGGTAAACTTCATTTGTATTTCTCAGCCTTCTAATTTAAAAATAGCCAAATTGATTTATTATTAAACGGCTGGGCTTTTATGGCGAGACTTCGTATGCCACGTTTCAGCCAGACGCCACTCTTGCAGCCAAGCTGTAAATCCTTCCAAAATGGGGTTTTTAGCTGAAATGCTGAAAACTCTGTAATGCTTGTGGGTACTTCTGTGTCATATTTATAATGGATGGGCTAATCTAACCATAGCCTAAAAAACGAAAGGCCTGAAGGGCTGGATGGCTCGGAGGGCTGGCAGAACTGCTAACTTAAATTCAGTCATAGCCAGAAGTGACAAAGTTGTTACCATTTTTGGAAGCCTATGAGATGAGTTGTTGAGGCCCAGACTGTTTGTTGTCTTTCTATCCTTTGAGAAGTCAAAGAATGAGTGAGCCATGGAAGAGCCTGGTGTTCTAGCTAGCGGCTGTTGACTTTTGGTTTACACGGTGCTGCAGCTGGTACCTTCCCAAAGTCCTGCAAAGGTACCGCAATGGGCTGTGCTCATGGGCTGGGGGGCTGCTGAACATTGAGCACGGAAGCTCTAGGTAGTGAATAACCTGACATGCAATGTTCATCGGCCATGGAACGGCTGCTGTGATATGGGGAGGGGAGTACTCCCAATATCCTTCCTGACCTCCTTCCAGACTCTGCTGTACTGCTTATTAGTAAGTTTTAATAGACGACTCAATTTAGGTGTCTAAGTATTGTAGGAAGCTTATCAGAAGTGCTCAGAACTGTTGATACTACCAGGTGCACAGCAAGCTTAGATTAGACGGTACTTTGGAGCTCGTCTGGTACAACCTACCTTCTCAAAGGAGGCACTAGCTTTGAAGTTAGATCCAGCTTTGAAGTCAGATCAGTTTGTTCAGGAAGCTCAACTGGATCTTTATCATCTCAGTGGATGGAGATTTTGCAGCCTCTTTGGACAATCTGTTTGCATTGCAGTGGTGATCGAGCAGGTGGGAAAGGGAAGGGAAGATATATTTAAGTGTGTCCTTTTGTTTGATTTCCTATGAAAATAAACCAATTGCAATAATAGTACTGGTGGGTAATAAATTTAAGCAGATATCGACAAAAACCTGTTAGTGCTGATGCTATGAGGGATAATGGGACTTCTGTAATTTGGGTGAAAATGGGTAGCCGAATTGAGGGGGAAGAGATCATGGTTGGAGGACAGGTGGTTGTATAAACTCATTGGGTGTAAGGAAACTGGGGAATCCTTCACGGGTGCTCCAGCAGCAGGAGTAGCTTCAGGTGGGTCTTGCGGCCTCTTGTGTTTCAACTGACTACACGATACAAATCCATAAAAAATAGGCTATGTTAGCTCTTGTCACGTAAGTTGTTAGTGTCTTTTTTTTTTTTTTATGTCTTTAATTGCAGTGTTTAGTGTCGATAACTGAAGAGGCACAATCTCTAGCTGAGACTGAAAGCTGTTTTTTTACCATTGATGTCTTTATTTGTGATTCTAAGGTTTGGGTGTACCGTACGCTCTGAAAAAAGGCATAGTGAAAATTAAGTGAAACAGACGGCGAAATAAGGAAAAGACTTATTTTGTCTCTTCAGAGCTTGTATTTACAACAAATGAATGCCACTGTTACTTTCAAGCTCTTCTAAAATGAGTGTTTCTGATCAGGCACAGTAACAGGTATTCTAATGCTCCCCACGAGAGGTCAATCACAAACGAGCAGAGCTGAGAAGAGGCTTGCACTGTACGCGCACGTGGTCCCGTGTCTTGTGGAGGTAGATTGTCCTAGCTGCAAACAGGCTACAGGAGGGGATGGACCTTTATATAGTACAGGGGCTTGTTTTGTATCTGTTTTACCCTTCAGAAACGTGTACCCTAATTCTGTGTAGGCTTAGGTGTTATTTGCTTGCAAGGGAGTGTGGATTGCATCTCTGAAACCTAATGTGGGCATGGGGGCTCTCTTTTTGATCATTATAGGGTATGAGTGTTTTGTAATTCTTCTAGTGCAGAAGAAGCTGTTTGGTGACAGGCGTCAAGTCAAATTCCTGCAAGAGGCTGGCAGCAGAATACATTTGTCTATTTAACTGCATGCAAAACACTTGTCAAGGCAGATTCTGGTCCCCTCTCCTAAGCAGGGACTCTCGCTACCTTGTGTTCCAGATAACCTGGCAGAGAGAGGCTAGTGCAGAAGCACATGCTGAGCTGTTAGCAGGACTCTTACCATGTCTCTGGTTCTGGCATCTGCCAGAGAGAAACCTCGCTAGCACATTGCAACGGGAGAAAAATGAAAGGCAGAAACATTCACATCTGGAGGTAGACTAAAACAGAACGGTCTTTAAGACCCTCTAAAGAGATGACAGGTTGTCTTATTCTTTAATGCACTTGCCACCGTGTCGCCACGTTTGGTAGGAAAACACAGGGGTAAACAGCTTCCTTTGGGAGAGGACAGAGGGTGACAGACTGTCGGAAGCACGGTGTCGGTGAGGCTGCGGAACCTGCGTGGGCAAAAAGCTTCCTTCCCAGGCTTTTGTTCTCAGCTCCCCCTCTGAAGGAGGAAATTAGTCCTGCTTTGTCCCCCTCCCGCTGTACTTGGATGCGATCTAAGGGATTTTATTTGGTGGCTTTGGAATGTGCTATAAACCCTTTAAAAAGTAAAGGTGTGGAAGCATGGGGCTGAGGTTGTTACTCATTATACTACTGTTCTAATTACAGCTTTGTTTTCATTTGGACCCTCTCTGCTATTAAAATTGCTTATCTCATGCTGTGCCCCTCTATTTATACTTGGCATCTCCCTCTCCGTGTTACCCTTCTTCCCATTCCCCCGCTCTCGTCTCCTGCTGCCTTGACTCCTCCGCTTCCTCCTGTGTGCATTTCTCTCTGCCCCTTTGCCAATTCAAAAGCGTTATTCTATCATTTCGAGTGCTTCAAGCTACCTCTGGGGCCGTCTCCTCCTTTAGCGCTGGCTGACCTTTTCTGAAAGCCAGCCTCACCTCTTCAGCATCCAACTTGAGAGGCTAAAGAGACAGGCAGGCTTTGGCACGTGATGGTCAGCTCTGGCAGAAGCGTGCGTGTGCGTTTTGGAAGGGGAGGAGGGAAAGATGGGATGGGGCTGAAGTAGCTGGAAATGATAAACCTGTCACAAACCTCATCTCTGAAAGCTGCAGAAATATTGAAATATCCTGAAGAAGAATAAACCCCCACCCTTGAATTCATACCTTTGTCCAACCTGTGGTTTTATAGAATCCCTGCTTGCTATGTTGTCATGGCACAGATGCTTTGTACTGCCTTTTTGTTCTTGTTCCAGCGTTGAGAAATCTGTGCTATCTTAATTATTAACCTGTTATGCTTAAGTTTCATTACCTATATATTTTTTAATGTCTTCTATTGAGGTGACAAATGAAAGTGGTAGTTCTGCCACTGCTGCAGAGCTTTAACTTCAGACTCGGCACTCGCTGTGTGCCTGTAGTAATGACTTCCATAAAAGTCCTTTGATTGTTCTCTGATGCAAATTGAGATCAGCAATAATGTACCATTCTCTTTATAACAATTGTATACTGCTCAACTTCTTTGGACACCTTATTGAAGCATAAGTCAACATTAGGATAGGTTAATAAATACCATGGTAAAAATTTAAACACTTGCAAAAAGCATTACAACCTTCTGTGGTGCCGCTTATGGAAGAAGCGGAACAAAAATTGTGTCTTTCACTCAAATATCCTACTTTGAGCCCAGCCCCTTTGTGGGGGGAGTGGGGGGGTGCCAATGTGAGATGTGGTGGTGAGGGTGAAAAGGACTCAAACCACAACGGCTAGCTGCTATTCCAATTTGTAAGCCCTCCTCGTTGAGTCAGGGCTGAATCCCTGTGCCTGCATGTCTGCTGGGTGCTTTGAGGTTACAGCTCAGCCTGTTTGCATGTCCACCAGCTACAACAATGAAACTTCAGTGAAAATAAAGTTACTAAAAATGTGCCTCTCCTTTTTCAACTCTTACACGTGTGATGGGGGGAGAGTGTTGGTATTGATGATGTGAGTAAGGAAATGTAAGGTTTTATTCCCCGACTCTTGCAGACGTGCCTTGGGTTTATCACTGAACTCTGTGCCTGTGTCCTGACTGATTTACTCCACTTCCCTGTTACGGCAGAACGTTGGGAGAATTAATTCAGTAATGTTTGTGAAGTGCAAATGCAAAATAATAATAATTATCCTCTTATAGCCCCTTGTTTGTATATCCACTTCCATGCAGAAATGCCCTCAAATTGAGTAAACATACACAGATGAGCATTAAAATAAATCTGTCGGGGAACAGAGACTCGACAGCCGCGTCTTGCAGTGCCCCTTCGTCACGCTCGCCCTTACGCGCTCCACATCCACCAAGGCCGCTCCTCCGCCTTTGGGCTGGGGCAGGAGTCCCTAGCTTCTGTCGAGCTGTTTTCCTTGTCGCTCCGTTCTTTGTTTGCAGAGCTCCTGCGTGCTCGGTAGAACTTAGCCGTAGCCACAGCATCTTGGGAAAAAAAACCCCACTATTTCGTCCTTTTTATGAATGCTCTAAATATAACTATTGAAGCAAAACAATACAGTCAGATAAACAAAGAAATGCAGGCAGTGTAAGCAAAGCCTCTTCAGCTGGTCTCAAGTCAGCCAGTCTTCCTTTCTTTTGTGTGTTTTAGCTAACAGCCCATTGAGCTAACAATGAGAGAAAAGGGAATCAAGATTTAGCGCTACTCTGCACTGCTCTTTTAAAGGTATGAATACTAGTATAAAAGGTTGATTTAAAGGACTTAAAAGAAGGATGTTCAGCTAGGACTGCTGGTTTCCTTGAGTCTTCCCTGAAGAGTACTTTCGGAATAGGGTGCTCAGGGCAGTTGGGCCACCTGTGATGGTAGGATGCATGACACTTCGAGGCAACGCTGCTCTGAAGGGATTAAACCAGTTTAAACCATGCTTATAGTTTTGCTGCAACCTTTGCTTGTATCTTAACTTGCTAAACTGTCCCTGCCACTGTACCCACTGTCGTATCTGGTAGCCACAGAGTGAAGCGGACCTAGGAGGTGACCTGGCTCAAAAACCTGGCCAAAAAGGGGGGGGGGGGGGGGGAATAAAAAGGTTGTTTTAAGTTTCCTGAACTCGTTTGCCCTGCAGCCACGTCGGTAGCCGGGCTACATTGGGGGTGAAGGTGATCTGGAAGCAGAACAAGCTGTTAATGGAAGGGTGCTTAAGCCACCGCTGCCACCAGAAAATTTATGGTGGAAGTGCAACCTCACAAACCAGTCTCAGGGCACAATCTCACTCGCAGTAACAAAACAACACTTTTACAGCAGAATGAGGGACACAAACCTCATTTTCTGATTTCCCCTTTGCTACTTTGATTGCTAGCCCACGTGCCATGGCTTGCTTTTTACAAGGTAAAACTGGGGTTAGAGGGAAAAACGTGTATTAGCTTTTAAATACAAGTAATACTGTTGCATGTTAGCAATGTATTTTAAATTATCTAGTTGAATAAGTAACAAAGGATGTAATTCTGCAGACCATTGCTCTGTGCCGACAGTTCTTGGGGTGTCAATAAAGGGGCGGAAAGTTGAACCCAGAGAGTGAACTGCTGATAAAATACACAAGACTTTCAGAAGCACTAAATATTGGTGGTCTTTTCCATTAAAGTTGGGGAACAGAGTTAGGCCTTTCCAGAGCACTTTTGAAGATCCCGGTGACAGGGCAGCCAGCCCTTCTCGTGCAGGTTGGGCAGCAAGCATGAGTCTGTAACTGTGTTTCCCCTGGAAATCGCTGCCTAAGTGGATCTGATGCATAATACGTTGTAAATAGCAGGTTGCTGTGGCTACATAACAAATGCATTCGATAATTGATACTTTAAACATTCATCTGTTGTCATATTTGGCCCCTTGGAAGCTCTGGCGCTGGGTGGTACTCTGTTGCTTTAGAGTATGAACTTGTACCAGGAGGATAAATCCATAGGGCGTGCCGGTGCCATGCAGGGAGCGTGCTGCACAGTCATACTAAATCATAAAAAACTAGATAACGTATGCCTTTAAATTTCTTTGCTATTTAAGAGCCTAACTCAGGATTTTTTTGAAGTGATAAGTAGGTGATAAAACAGCAAGTAGAGTTGGCTTTGGATGCCGTCTGGCACATGCAGAACGGTGTTTTGTTAGCAAGCACCTGAGCAGGGGTTGTGTTTGAGGGAGACGGCTTCTGCAGGGCGCTGCAGGGCTACCGCAGACCTGGCTCCGAGGTCTGCGCGGCTGTAGGCGGTGACGGCAGGCACAGGGCCTGCGCCTCTGAGAGATAAGGATAATGCACAGGTGAGGCTTCAGCCTCGTTTGAGGCAGGACCCTCTCTAATAGAAACGTGGAAAGAAGGAAGATCCCATTAGCTTCCCCCACCTGCAACAGATACATTCTTGGGGAAAATCTGAGCGTGCTGGATCATGCCAGAGGCGCGTGGCAGTGCCTTGCTTGGAGATTGGCAGAGGGGGATATTGCTCCCGAAAATAGCATGTCTTGACATTATACACAGCAAAGGCCAGCTCTATATTACCGCACAGCAAATGCGCTTGAGTAACTGATTGGCGTTTCTGTAACATTCAACTTCTGTTTTAAATTATACTAGAAGCTAGGGATTTGGGGAACTTGATCCTTTAGGGTAGCTCTAAATATCCCTTTTCTTCTGCCCCTTTATTAAATAAAGGGAAGCTCTCCTCCACGTCAGTCCTCTTTTTCTGTTTGCTGAGCGAGCTCTGAGGCTGGAGAGTGGGGCTTCTTTGGAGCTGGTAGCTTTGTAACGGGTCAAGGGGCACAAGAGAAACCTCTGGCAAATTGCTGACATGGGAGAACTCCTAGGGGCTGCCCATCTGGCTATGGAGCCCATGTTTCTGCACCTGCCAGAACAAGGAATATGCTGGGGTTGAGACAGGAGAAAGAAGTAAATACAGTTGGCAAAACATCCGACACATCAGGAGGGGCATCTCCCATGCGGTGCGTGCTGTGCAAACGTTGGCTCTGGCCTGGAAATCAGAGAGGCATAACTGCTTCCCTGGAGGACTCTGATGCTTTGCTTCACCCTAAACTTGGCCCATTATTAATATCACCCATCTCCCTTGCAGAAATGATCCATTGCTTTCTATGTCATTTCTTGTTTAGGATAATGCCATCTGAGGGGATGGGATGGGCCCATAGTTAGTAGGGCTTCCTTTCTACATCCTTGACCAGCTACATGAGAATGATTTAACTTCCTCTCCTCACACCTGATTTATCTCCCTCTCCCTCTGAATAGAGGAAAGTTTCCTAATCAGAGCACTAGTTCCATGTGAACGCTTACCCAGAGTAGAACCTGGTGTGCGAGCGTTTGCTTCTGACGTGAAACCTGCTGGTTACAGAATTCAATCTAAAATATTCTTGGCTAATCACTAATTCATCTGCTTGCAATTCATTCATCTTTATTTCACCATTTACTTAATGAGTATAATAGGGAGCATCAAAATCTAAAGACTGATCATTTTTTTAAGAGCGAGCATCTGATGATAATTAATTAATAGTAGTGACAACAATAACCTTAATTTTCCAGGTATTCCCCAAAGAGAGCTGTACGTTAATTATACTTGCCACAAGGACAAATTAAATCTCATGGATTCAAGCTTTGGTTTATGGCATTCACTTCACAAGAGTGAGGAGAAAGCTATCTTCATGTAAAAATAATCTGAATTTTTTTTGGAAGCTCCTACAAATGGCAGAGATGAAGAGAAGATAAATAGTGCTGATGATATTCGGGATGACATTGGTAATTCTCAGAGGGACTCCACAGTGTAGTGTGCCAGTGTAGATGTTCTTTGCTTTTATGAAGGTGACAGACTTGACCTGTCATGTACTAGTTACACCCCGGACAGACTAGAAATGTCACAAACTGCTAACAGTTACTACATAAGGTATAAAAGCTTCTCTTTGGAAAGCTGTGGCACTTAAAAGGGTGGGGGGCAAGGCACCTTCCTGCTCCAAGGTGGCTTGGTTTTTTATTTTTTTTAAACTCTCTCCTCCCATATGGCAGTATACGTACCAGAAATTACTGGGGGCAGAAAAGGCAATTTTAGCAAGTTTAAAAATGCTAGATTAAATAAACCAGTGGCAGTTAATAGAGACAGCTTTTTGTTACTGTTTCAAAGGCTTTGTGGGGTGTGGGGCTGGGAGAATTGTTGAATTTCTTACACCTAAAGAAGGTGCAGATATTAGGACGGTGTGTGGCTAATTCTGGACTGATTTACCCTGGTGAGCGTTCACCGTAAGAGCACTTCAGCTGCTGTAACTCGCTGTGCACTGGGCTCCTCCCGCTTAAACTCAAGCTGGTGCATGACTGGAAGGAGTTGGTTACTAGACAGATGTTTATGCCGGTGTCTCGCCCTAGGTAACGCTCTAGGCTAGATATAAGCGCAGCACGTGTGTGCTTGCGAGATACTGGTCCAAGATCTGAACGTCTACATAGGCCTGAATTCTGCCCTTCGTGCCCAGCCTGGTGAGCACACCCATGTGTTGAGCTCCCAGCTCTGCTTTAGACCCACTTCTGTGTTGGATACCGGTGCAGACTCTGTTTCTACAGCAGCCAGAGGCAAATTTTGTTCTTGGAGTTGGTGGCATACCGTTAGGATTTGTGGCCCTACAGCCTTGTTTTGCACTTAGCTGGGGAATGGCCACCATATACAATGTTAAAATTGCAGGATTTATTTTCAAGTTTAAGTACTTTGTCTGTAAAATGTTATATTATCAGGCTTCATGATGAACGGGAAGCTTTTATTTGTCCTTTGCTGGCTGTTTTTATAGAATGATCTAAGGTTAGGGGTGAAAATGAAACAGAAATTATATGGCTTTGTATCGGTGGACGTTTCGTCACAACTTTGTTTCAGCAACCTGGGAGGCAAAACAAACGAGTATCTGGTCAGTTTGAATTCACTCTTAACTTCAGCTTGAAGGAGAACTTTGAAAAGTCTCTAGGTTGTTAATGTTTGGATTTGCTGTTATTTTACATGGCTCTTTGTTTTTAGAGGAAATTCAGCTCGGAGCAAAGCAAACACTGAATCTGGCTTGCCCACCCCAAATATGCAATCGTGTCTTAGTCCGCATCAGAAGCGCTTCTGCGACGCGGATGATGACTGCATGAATCATGCGTTCTTTGTAGGTTGGCGTACAGTGCAAGATGCTACGGTGTCCTAACGCACTGCAAAGAACCGAGCGAGTCAGCTGGCACAACCCTGAGCTGCAGCCCCCGGCTGCTCGTGAGCGCCGTAGCTACCTTGGGTCTCTGTGTGCATATTTGACTGTGATAACATTGTCTGGTAAAGATAAGCCGTTAGACTCGCTCTCAGGAAATTTTACTCATATTGTTTTGATCTTAAAGTCAAATATACTTGGATTAGACCCTTCCGGGGTTGACTTTGGTGCAGTTTGATTTATTACAATGGAGCTGCATTATTTAAAGGTATCGCCTCCAGTCTTCAAAGTCAACAGCTGCTGCATTGGAGGCAAGCATTGGTAATTGATGATTGAAATATTAGCTGGTCAGAGAGGGATGTGGTTACTAAAATATAGGTCAAGTTTGCCCTTGCTTGTTTATACTTCCAGGGAGCTTTTCACTCGCTTATCAGTTGATCCTATTTTTTGCTGGACTATTGAGCAAGCCCCAGCAATATACCAAATCTTGAGCAATAATTAATCTAGTTTAGCTCTTGAAGTAAAAGCTGCCACTTCAGACTAGTGCCAGCCTGAAGCCCGTTGATGCTGGACCCTCCCACTGTGTCATTTCACAGTTGCAGGACTTTAACCTCCATTAAATTGCGGCTTTTTTTTCCTCCGCAGACTAAGTAGTTCTGAGGCAAATCTCATGTTTTTTTCTTGCATGAGTCCCAAGTGAATAAAACTGTTTCTGGCTGTCATTTTTAGGAAGAAAGAATGCAACTACCTCTGTGGGGACAGAGAAATGTTTTAAGTGGATTGTAATGGGAATATCAACTTTAAAAAGATTAAGGAAATTTTGAGAGCCCTGGACAGAAGGGTTTCGTCGGGAACTCACTTCCCCTGTCTCCTGTAATGCTGGGAGACCCTAGAGGAGAAAGAAGGTGCCCAAAGAGGATGGTTGCCGGATCGCTTTGGCAAGGACGCTGAAGTTTCCAGGAAGCAGGTTAGGGATTTGCCCAGAATCAGTTAAAACTTAGGGGTGCTTCTCTGTTTCTGGAGGTTGTCGGAAATACCTGAAGACTGGGCGTTATGAAGTGTTTGCTGACAACTTCGCTGTTTGAGGAATATCCTTCTAGTTGAAAATGCCACCAGCTGAAGTTATTGCAAGTCGTTTTTATCCACATACCAACTAACCTCTACCTTCTCTCACGTATGCTGGCTCGAGTGTGAAATAACCTGGGATCCGATTGCTCTGTCTTGCTCTTGATCTGATGCCGCTTCCGCAACTTGACGTTGCGGAAGCCTCTTGCGACTGCAGTGAGAAGCAGAGCGGTCGTGCTGGGCTTTTTCTGAAAAACTAGGATGTTTCTGTAGGCTCTTCTTGGAGTCGTATACTTGAAATGAAGTCTCAAGGAAAATATGTTCTGGGAAAATAAGTCTGTAATGACTATTAAAGCTGCCTGTGAGGTGCTGTAGGACCTTTATCACTTTTTATGTATAAAAATAGCATTTTTGGAAGCAGAATAGCCATAAAGTATACATTGGTAATGTCAGTCTCTGCTGCCTTGTAATACAAAGCACATTAGAACTGCAGGGAAGCTATGCATAATCTTGACTCTCCCTTCTTTTTTCTTGCCTTTTAAAATAGACACTCAAGGAAAAGAGTCCAGCATCCGCTTAAAGGAAATGTAGAGTTAGTGAATAGCACTGGCTCAGCTCTTAGCACTTTGTTGAAGGTACCTACTGGTCTCAAGAGGCGTGACAAGCTATTTTCATTCTCTAATTTACAGGAGAGATGAAATGTGCAACCCACTACACGTTAGGTAGTGGTGAATCTGCAGTTTAAGCCTTCAGTCTTTGCTCTGCCAAAATTTTTCTTGGGGAAGAAAATTCCTGTGTCAAGACTTTGGCATCGTAGTCCAACTGTTGTTGTCTCAAGAGCGGGTGGCTTGCTTTCTTACTAGCAACACCGTTTGTAGTAGATGCCTCAGTAATTTAGGGATAACGAGGAAAGGAGAAATCATCAGTTACTACAAGCACGTCAAGGTTGCTTATTTTATTTTTCTTCCTGAATTCCACATGTGACAAGCAGCGTCATGACATGTCAGGTCAGGCTGCATCAATCACGTCCTCTCGCGTTACATCAGGAGTGCGGGATGGTGGAAACTGCTTATGGGTCAGACAGGAGACTGAGGAAACAATTTTTTGTAGCTTGAATGGGAGAAAGAGGCTGGGGGAAAGGGAGGAATCTTAAGTAAAGCACAGGATTTTTTTTTTCCCCTGAACAGATGGCCAGCCCACCCACCATCAGGTGAAGTCAGATAGGGCTGGGGATACAAACCTCATCAGATGGATTGTTATTTTATTATGCTGTAAGAAGCTAAGATGCAAAAATGTGCTAGCTTCAAGAGGGAAAGGCTTTTAGTTTAGAGAAGGAAAAACTTTTGATGGAACTCTCCAATTTCTGGGCAGAGAACTCAGTTTGGATATTTGCAGAATTTTCTGAATTTAGGCAAAAGTTTTAGACCCTATAGGGAAAAGAAAGCATCTGAATGGGAGAGACTCCTTTGAAAAGTACTCTTCATTTTGTCCAAAGCCTTTTCTAATATATACAATAATTCTAAAAAGTAAAATATCATTGATGTTGAAATTAACTTATCTCAGTGAAATATTTATCCTTGGAACTTTTAATGATATTAACTTCTTAGGTGTCCTTTCTAGAAGAGACACAATTATGGAAGTTGCACATCTGCAAACAAGAATTGTCACCCTTGGTAAAGCTCTGCTTTTAAAGATGAGCCCATCAGTGGGAACTTCTTGACTTTTGATGCTTCCTGAGAAAGTTTATAATCCCGAAAATGGATGTTCCAGGGTCATTTGAGGCTCAGCTCTGCAAGAGAAAGCCAAGTGTAACACACGGCAAATGTTTGTTATTTCTCTGTTGGTATCTGGGTCACAGAATCAAAACAGATTTCAGCAGATTTTGGCTTTATCTTTTATTTCTAAGACTTTGCTTCCATTCTTGTCAATAGCAGATTTGAATGTCTTTCTGCTGAGGTCTCATTTGTGTTGCTGTTTCGAACCATGGAAAACCAAGCTTCATCCCAACCCTGTTAGGCCAAAATGAAGAGCCTAGTCAGCTTTAACGTTTTTCCAAGCATTTACACAGCAGAATTAAGATAAAAGATCCATCTCCCCATTCTTCAGAAATAAAACCAAGTTGGTTTCTTAGTCAAATATTCCATATAGGCTTTACTGTTTTTCCCTTTTCACTTTAAACTTAACGTAAGTTTTAAGTAAGAGATTTGAAATGGAGTGGTTTAAAAACAAAAAAAACCCAAACCAAAACCAAAATAAAATTAAAAAAAAGGCCCCAATTTAGCCTAACCTTTTATTTTTACTGACAAGTTGTGATAATTCATGCTTTTTCCTCCAGAATATATTTTAATAGTACCAGTTGTGATCCTTTCTAAGAATTCCAAGCAACGCCAACAGCTGCTGCAGTTTGCAAGACAGGCAATGCGCTTTGTATTCTCATGCATCCTTCAAGCTTTGGAGAGTATTGGACTTTTTTTTATATATACTTTTATATGCCAAATATGGTGGAAAATAAACGTGCGATATCAGAATTATTTCAGCAGTTGTTGCCGCTCCATCCAAAGAGGCAGAACACCAACCAAAAAACCCCACCCCTCACTCCCTCCTTAAGCTACTGCTTGCTTGAACGGATTGGGCAGAGCACGAACCAAAGAAAAGCTGTTGGCTCGGAGGCTGTAGTTGGCACAAAGTGGAATTTCTTTTAAAAAGGCTTATTGAATGCCATTATTGGAGGGA
Source organism: Phalacrocorax aristotelis (assembly GCF_949628215.1). Classification (NCBI taxonomy): domain Eukaryota; kingdom Metazoa; phylum Chordata; class Aves; order Suliformes; family Phalacrocoracidae; genus Phalacrocorax; species Phalacrocorax aristotelis. The sequence goes on from NC_134288.1 coordinate 16,861,923, forward strand.
CTGAAATTAAATACAGTAAGTGCTTAGAATGTCAGCTGGATATAGAACTCCTTAAATGAATAAATTTGATACCTGGGGAGTCAGTGTTGCCCAATGGCCTCAAGAAAGGACAGCTGGGAAAGGGGAGCCGTTAACCCTGTGGCTGTCAAGACAGTCCAGCGACAAGTACTTCGCACAAACATATTTTCAAGCAGAAATCCTAAAAGATCTAGCAGTACTCATATTGAAGCTCTTGTTTCATATGTCTCCTTACCCTACGTAGTATAAATGTATATACCTTAAGCTATATAGCACAGCTGAATCTGACATACCTTGTCTAGACTCAGTAGACTCTGTTTGTCATAATAAATGCCGTTTATTTGAGTTAGAATGAGTTAGCTCTCGAAAGAAAGGAAAATAAAGGAATAACTGAGCATTTCTGCTTTCTTTCCTTCCCATTATTCAGTCTTTCTGCTCATGTAATTATGGCAGGAGTTCCTGGAGCACACCTTGCAACTTCCCTCAGCTCTTCATGTTTGTTTTTGAAATTAATAGTTGTGCAGGGCTTTTTTTTTTTTTTTTTTTTTTGAGTTGAGCTACTTAAATCTCAACTCTGCCTTCTTTACCTATTCTTTTGACCTTCCAAACAAGGTTTTCTTATTTCTCTCCTCCCCTTGTGATCTGACCTCATTAGAAGATAAAGGGTGAGCTCTTCCTCAGTTGTAAATTGGGCTTCACTTGTGCAATGTCAGCTGGCACAGATCTGACTTCTGAATCTTCCCTGGAATAAGACCTGTCCAAAACCAGAGTTCTGCAAAGATGAGATCATCCCTGAATTTCCCCAGCAGAAATGAGAACTGACTCAAACTTTCAACTATGATTAGAGGTGAACTACAGGAGAAAAAACGGAGAACAAGCTAGTTGTGATTGGCAAACACCTGGCTTATTCTTTTAGTCCTATTTTCACTGTCCATAAAGCATCTCTCGGAATGTCAGGTAATTCAAAACAGTGTATCTTAGTTTCTTAAGCTTTAAGTGATTCCTGATATTGAAAGTTACATCTAGTCATCTCTGTATGGGAAGTTTTCCTCAATTTGCTCCCTCTAGAATAAAATGCAGCCCCTAAAGTAGAAAACCGGTGCAGCCTATTGGTATAACATAGCAAACAGAAAACTGCGGTGATTAGGTGGCTTGGTGAAGAGCAACCAGCCAAGGAATGTCTACTATAATATGCTTAGCATGAATCCACAATGGTACTGCAAATAAATTTTAATGAGATGCTCTGAAAGTACTGTCCATAGCCTCATTGGTCAGGTTATGAAAATGATTATCTGAGACAGAAGTGGGGTAACTAGGAAGTGGTTTTGAATGATCCATGCCTGTACGTGCAGATGTGCCCGCACAGGCATGTTTGGTGTGTCTCGAGGTTCTCAAAGTAATTGTGGGATTCAATTATCCTCACTTATTCCCATCCTCTTTTCTTTAAACTTACTTTAGCTCTTAAACTCTGAGTGAATAAAAATGGTATGTGTCTGTCTAGCATTTGTTTTGGGTTTTTTTCCCCTTTCCAGAAAGTATTAGCATTGCAGTCAAGTTTAGAGGATGTTAAATCTTGGCTTGCTAACAGGAGGCTCAAAGATACTGCAATCTGGTCTCAGTATAATGAGCCCCTTTGTTATATTTAAATACTATCATACTATCCTATATACAGCAAAGCATTGGGATGTTTTATATTAACAATGCACCAGCGCTAAAACCTCAGACAACTCTAAAAAGGCACTAATTATTATTATTAGTGTTTTACACTAACAATAAATGTCAAATGGAACCCTGCAAACAAATAGCTACCTGTCACTAAGTGAATGAAAAGCAATCTTAGTAAAGTGAATTAAAACCCAAACAACAGAAAACTCAAGAGGCAGGCGCTCCCAGGGTGGCTGAGCCGGGGGCTGGTGCCGCTCCTCTTGCCGGAGCGGCAGCAGCGTGGTCTTGATTGTGACGGTCCTGATAGCCGTGTCTTGTCTTTGACGTGTAGGGCGCCCGGTTAGCAGGAGGTATGTGAGCTCGTATCGGCTGAAGTGCATCAGCTGTAGGAGAGGCTTAGTCGTGGTGAATGGAAGCTGGGATACCAGTGAGGATTTAGTTGTTATTTACTGTATTGGCTGCAGCGCCTGGGAGTTTTAGCAGTGAAGAATTAAAGTTGGACACTAGAGTATGTATTTGTTGTGGTGACATATTTCTCTTAAATTTTTCAGGGTACTTTGAGCGTGTCTCCCAAAGACTTATTTTTATAAATTGTACGTTTTATTTTTCGATCTTCATGTATCTTTGATATCTGATTGACGTTTTCAGGACACTCTAATCCTGTCTACTGAAGGAAGCTCTCACAGTGGCAGCTCTTGCAATCAGCTTCACAGAGCTCTCCTCAGTCTGTTTTTATGATGGGGATGAGGTCTATGACTGAAGAGCTGAAAGAAATTGAGGTCTGGTAAGTGGCAGGGCAGGTTTTCACAGTGACAGAGTTTGAATCTCACATAGACCTGTTCCTAAAATCCAGATTTGTGGACCCTGAGTCTACGCTCACACCAGCGTGAGTCCGAGTCCCCAAGGCTCGGCTGTGTTGCAAGAATATAAAGAAGGAAGAAACAAGATGAGAATTGGCCCTGAAGCCTTGATTCAGACAGCTTGGAATCGTAGGCAGCAATGAAAGCTTGCACGCTTTTAATATGGGCTATCTAAATAGATCTTCTGCAAAGGGTGAGAAAATGGGGGAGGGTTCAAAAGGCAATGGCTTTCAGAACCAGATCTCCAAGTTTCGTGCCTTTGCTGAGGCAGACCAGCAAGTTGAAGTGGGTGAAAAGGAACATGATGGACGTAAACCGAGTAGTTAGTGCTCAGTAGACTGTCCTGCATCGTGGATGACAGTCTAAATCGGTTCCAGTTATGTTTTAGATTTTCTACCTCAGTCTTTCCTTCTTGTTTTAAAAAGCGAACAAAACCAAAATACCACAGTCTCACAATGTCCTGAGCTGATGCTCCGTGTGAACAGAAACTGATATCTGTCTGCTCACCTACGTATGCAGTGCAAGACCCAACACAGATGAGTGTCTCTCCTTATACATCCTCTTTCCAGATTCATCCTCTTTTTCTCTTAAACTCTGCACACTGGAAAAAAACTTATTTAAAAAAAAAATATTCTATTCATGGGGGTTGGTGACTGCAGCGATCTGTGTTGTGATGGATCTTTAGTGCTTGCCAAATCATTCTTGGTAGGCTTGCCTCCGCTGGGTATGAGTAATGGGGAGACATCTACAGTTCCTCTAAAAATGAAAGCAGGGATTGCTGTGGTCGGATTTGGAAGGGGAAAATGCTACAAAAGTTGTCTCCTAGTGGTTTTTACCATTTGCTGAATACATGGATTTCATGGTGGGCTTTGTAGTGTTTTGAGCTTCAAATCAGGACACATTCTGTCGTGCACAGAAGTGTAGGCTTTCCTGTAAGGATACTGGCAACTCTTGTTTATTTTCCCTTGACCTTACCCAGTGTATGCCTTAAAAGGCCTCAACTGAACATCAGGTAGGACCCATTTTCGACCCTATTCAGATCCTTCTGTTGCAAGATTATTTGTCGAAACTTGGTGTTTTTTCCTGTAAAAGAAGGTCATGGTGAGGAAGAAATGAGGCTTATATTGATGAATTAACTAGAAAAGTTTGATTAAACACAGACTAACCTATCTAAAGACTTTCTAAAATTTGATATATCTGCTGCAGAACTCAAACTGCTGTGATCTGAATTTCCTCATGAATGCTGGTGTGGGATTTGTAACTTCAGTTAGAAAGGGTGAATGCAATTATTTTTTCCAGTAGTTTTTGATAACTTGTAGATGCTAGCTTGGATGTTTGCTCAAATGGCACACTTCTAACTTTAAATCAGAAATTACAAATCCAGAACTGAATGATTTTAAATTTAGTAAGGCTCAGGTACTCGCTATCTATTACAGAGGACAGATAAGATGGTTCTGTGGGCATCTCTCCATTGATACAGACTGAAATCTGGAGAGGGCTGTTGCATAAGACTTCAATTTGTCCTCACCTGATGGAAAGATGAAGGAAGAGGGAATTCATGTGACAACAAGAAATATAGTGATAATGAGAAATTTATAGGAACAAACCTGAAAACAACAGAAGACTGCAGGGAGTCAATGCAATGGGGGAGCAAAACGTCTTTTGCTGGACGTATATCCAGATGGGGGACTTGGTTCACAAAGGAAGAACTCAGCTTTCTGTGGAAGGAAGCTGAACCTCTCTAGCCATAAGCAGAGCAAGGGTGGAAGTGCTGCGCATGCAAAAGGCCCACAAAAAGGAACAGGATCATGCAACCAGCTATGCTGGCAGCCAAGGCAGCAATATAGCTGTAGGTCAGGAAGGGGGGTCCAGAGCAGATGTGGGGTTTTGCCCAGAAATGCTGAGAGTCCGCCAGCATCCCACCTGCAGCTTGAGCAATGACTAATCACAACTAAGAACACAGGGATGTTGCATCCTTGTATCTTTGTACCCTGCTCTGAAACCGGTTTGTGCAGCGATAGGTAGTGAGACGAATGTAAACACTTGCAAAGCAAAGTCAGTGGGTCACATCGCACTGAAAGTGGTTCGCGTTCCCATTCCACAGCTAAATCTGCTTCTTGGAAGCCTCGTGCTCTGCAGACTGAGAGCGAGGCGAAGCTTGGAGATAGACTCATGCAGAGGGTTGCTTTTCAACAGAGATCTCTTTCAAAATTTCCCACCAGGCGTCAGCAGCTCTTTAAGCCATGCTGTCTATTTTGAGTTTTATTTAGATTAACAAATTCCACACCCTCGCATACAAAAGCAGAATAGAGTGAAAACACAAGCTGCCCTAACAGAGCAATATCCAACAAACATTATGCTACTCAGAAATATTTGCTGTACAATCCTCCCCACAAAAGGGACTTGTTCAGCCAAAAGATGTCAGATAGCATCTTGCTAAAAGCAATGGTGCCAGTGGAGCTTGCTTCCAAGTTCATGCAGCTGATTTTTTTCCCTCCGTTTGCTTTATGCTAAGAATATCAGCCATTTATTTCTCTGAATCTCTGAACTTAGAGAAATGAGGTAGATGGACTTTATGCAGGACTGTATCTGCTCGGAAATGGACTCCTGTGAAAACAGAAGATGGTAGAGTGTGCAGGAGAACCTGCTGCTCTCTATTTTACAGATATATTCTATTCCACAGGTTGTTTTATAAATACATGTTGCTGTACTTGCTCATTTTTACGCTATTAGGCCTCCAGGAGCTGATAGAATAGGATTTTTTAAAATGTGCTGTGTGGCAGTGGTTCATTTCTGTAAGATCTGGACAACTTTTGTTCTGAAATCCCAGTGACTTTTGAGTGGCCCGTGAGGGCTTTGAACTGTGAGGACGTGCTTGATATGTTAAGGCAAAGACAGTTTTCTCTATTTTTGTAGGAGGTCTTTTTTTGCGGAAGTTTTGTCTTGTATACAAGTCAGAAATGATGTGATTAGGGTGGATTGACTTTATTTTTACATTAAAAATTGGAGATGAAGGAAGAGAAAAGGAAAAAAGGAAGGATTTGTGAGGTTTTTGATTACCTTTAGATAGATCAAGTTTGTTTTTAGAAGTAGTGTTAAACTTTTGCTAGTGGGGGGAAAGGTAATCCCTCTACTGAATTACCTGTGTGAGAAGTCCAGTGCTGTTTCTTTTGATTTACAGCGAACAATTTGTGCAAGAAGCAGCCATGCAGCATTTTAAGTGGGGAGGACACAGAGGTGATTATACAGAAGCTATTATAAAACTAAGCATTTCAATCTAGTTATCAAAATTCTCATTGTTCCCATCTAAAGACAGACGAAACAATAAATAGTGAGCAAAGAAACCTCAACTAGACCCAGACCATTTCATTAAATAATTTTTTATTTCTTTTTTTGTGTGATGATATTTCAGCTCTTGTGAACTTGCTTAGTGATTAAAGCATATACTTGTCTATCTGCTGACCATAGCAGGCTTCTGCGAAGGTGTTTATTGGTCAAGACGTGATTTTGGATTATAAGCTTTTGCCTTATTTCTTAGATTCTCAAACAGTGTTTAGTGGCAATTGCATTAAAAAGATATATTTTTTTTTCCCCAAGGATATATTGTTTAAGAGGTAACTTAAAGGCCGCTGTCGTTTGAGGGCCAAAATGTCTCTGGTATTTGTGGAACCGCAATACCACTAATTGGGGTCGTGCTTGAGACGGTCGGGGGAAAAGCAGCCAAGTTAATTCTTGGTACGATCTCTGTTATGGGAAGAAGAATCTAATTCTGACCTCGAACGTGATTTTTGTAACCATCTGTAGCGTAACGATGCTGGCACAGCCAGAAGAATCGCTTCTCAAACTCCATGACCTGGTTTGATACATTAGTTTGGAAGGGTAGGGGCAACCAAAGACGTGACTGAAGTTAGTTTTGCAGTGAATCTAGGAGCATTCCTCCTCCCACCCTAAAAGGAAAACATTAGAGGCTCAAACTTCCAAGTTGCGTGCAGTTGCTTCCTCAAAAAGCGCACTCCAGCCTCGCAAGGAAATGCCATCCCATAGGTGGCAGCTGGAGAGTCGTGCAGAAGTGAACTGGGGCGTGGATGATACGAGGATGTCAGGCCCGGAGTTCTCACCGAGTAAATTGAGGAATAATGCAGTAGTTACAGCCTACGCTGCTGTTCCTTGGTTTCTGCTGTCATTTGGCCAAGTTGCAGTCTATATGTCTTAGAGCTGCTGGTAGGATACTAATCTAGTGTAAGACTATCTCATAAGGTGAGGAGTAACCACAGTTCCCAAGACGATGGTGCACCACCCTAGCAACACGCACCTCTTCATCTGGGGCTTCTGGAGACACCGACAAGCTCTATTCCTGCAAAAATACCAATGACTCTGTATTTGCTTATTGAAAGTGCTGAAACCCGTTTCAGCCGGAATCCACATTGAAAGGCAAGAGCTGGCGCTCTCCTATACGTGTTTTCATGTCAGGGTCTTTGAGCTTTTGTCACTACAGGTTTCCAGTGGGCTTAATAGTGTGTCCTCTGTTCCTTCTCCCTGTTCCCAGCTTCTATCAATAGCATCACATCTTGGATTAAGCTGGTTCTGGTTTTAGGTGGCTTTTTTCCCCTACATTAAACATCACGGTTTTAGGGGAACTTGTCACCAGAACCGTCAATTTTGATTTGTATATCAATAGTGTTGTGTCAGTAGCCAGAGGGTATGGCATGGGGATTTCCATAAGCCTTTATTGGTGGTGTTGCTGGAGGATTGTTTCAAATTAGCTTCAACCTCATAAAAGTACAGTATAATGTTATTTCCCACTTGTAAACAAAATGGTGACTAATTAATTATTGCAGTAAGCAAAATTGGATGGTTTGCTTGTCAGAGCTCTGCCGAAACTCTGGAACTCCACAAATGCCTGAATGCTGTAAGTCACCTTTTCCTCACTGTTTTAAGGCCAGATACACCACAGGCAGATTGGAGAGGAGCTTAGAGCAGGAATGAATTTGGCTGTCTGAATATGTCTGTCTTGTCCTTGAAAATCAAGCTATTTCATGCTGCCTCATTTAAAAAGGGAAAAAAAAAGTCTATGGGACAGTTACTGGAGACTGGCTAGTGCCATGAAACTCAGATGCATAACGAGCGACAAGCAACTCCAAAGTTAATTAGTGCTTCAATCTAAAGATTTATTTTTGCTCATTAGATACTCAAGCTGTTTGCGAGATGCAGGGAGCAGATTTGGTTGGAATATAGCTTCACTTTCCTTGGCATTTTTGAAGCCATGAAGGATTTGGGGGTTTTAAATATCAATGAGTATTTCTAGAAGGTTATGAAATACTTGTGATTCAAGAATTTTAATATAGCTTTTTAGGGGATACATTATCAAAATATTTTTGTTAAAAAAATAAAGATATACTTTTTTTAAGGGGGGGGGGGGGGGGAGAACGTTCTACCAAGAGGAGAGTTAGAAGGCCTTTTTAGTTTTCCCTTTTTATGCACTCGGATACACAGCATGTCACGCATGAGGATTAGCAATAGTACGAGGCAAGTGTGCAAACCTTACCGGAACACTAGCGCTTGATATCCACTTTGCATCGGTGCAAACAACTGTGGAAGACAAAGGGCAAATGGAGAAAAAAGATCCAACATAAAGGCTCCAGAGAGCTGAAGGAAGCTGATTAATCTTCTGCTATCTTACGACTTCGTATTAGTAGTTTCCCTTATCACACATATTTATAATCCATACCCCATGTATTTAAATTGCCGCTAACTTGTACTTTCTAAATGCCAAATCCGTGAAGGCTGCCTTGCTGATGTCCCTTTAAAATCAACTTAAAATGACATTGTAATTTACACCACTGTTTGTCACTATTTAATTTTCCCTGCCGCTCCCATTAGTCATACCTGTTCACATCTGTTCTGAATTTATCCCTTTCAATCTAATTTATTATTACTTTCAATGCATGAAAATCCAAACCAGTAACAAATTGTCCAGGCCGTAAGTCCCATCCTCGGGCATGCCTAGAGCCCAGAATTTGTTGATATTTCCCTTCGATATCCTGGGGTGCAGGTGTAGGTGGGAAGGAAGCGCTTTAATCCACTGACCAAAGACTTGAGGTGCAGGGAAGGTTAAGGCCAGGATAAGAACTAGACAGCTTTCTGAAGAGACCGGTCAGCTTTCTTAAGGGAATGGAGGTAATTAATGCATTACACTCATAAACTGAAAAGACCTTCAGGAAGAAAAAGATTTACGGTGTTCTAGATGGTAAGTCGGTGTCTGCTCAACAAGCTCTTGTGAGGAGGCTGGGATGCAGCTGTTGAATCGATAGTTGGGAAATAATTCTGGAAGGCACGTTTCTGAGCGCGAGGAAGGAAAAGCAATAGGAGAGCTATTGAGATGTGCCCCAGGAAGAAAATGAATGTGTCGGGTTTCCCACGAGACAAGAGAAAATCTGCACTGAAATTTTGGAAAAATGGGAGGGCAAGAAGCTGAAGGAACAAGAAAAAAAATCTTGTGGCTGTTAAACTTCTACCGGCGGGGGAAGGGGACACCGAATTGCTTTGAATTTTGCCTCATGGTCATTCATGATCCCATTTGGTTTATGGGATCTGACACGCACTGTAGGACAACAAGAATTTTGAGTCTTCCATATGTTAGTTTTGCAGAATAGCTGTATCCGCTCCACGATAATGAATGTCCGTTCCTGCTTATGTCTCTAAGATCCCTTCAGTCCCTTAAGCGCAGGGCTGTGTCCCAGGGCTGCGCTGGGCAGGGAAACCTGAGCTCGGCACGTGAAAGACCATCAGCTTCCTCAGGAGTTTCTGGAGCTACAGGTTTGACCTTAGTTTCTGGATCTGGATTGTGAAAATAAAACTTGAGGCTCACTTGGGTGAGCTTGCAGGGCTGCACGTTCCCATTAAGGAAGGAGATGGAAGATCCCAGAGCAGGATGGGCATCCTTGGGTGGGTGGGAGGATTTGATGGTGATGTTTGATACGCGAGTAGGATCTGAAGGCGCAGAAGCGCTATTGGAAAACCACCTGGTGACTCTGCTTCAGCAGAATACACTGGATTATTCATTCTGTGGGAAGGTGAAAGTCTTTGCTTTTGAAATTGTGCCTTAGTGAATAATCTGGAACGTTATGAAAACAGTGAATTCATCTGTTCATGAATAGTGTGGATATTTTTGCTTTTGTGCCATACCTATCCACAGCAATATTTTTTGTATTAAATACTATGAATCCACTTCACCTGTCAGCGCTATTCAAAACACAAAATGCTGCATGAATAGGAAGGATGTTCTGGGATCTCTCAGATGATTACTGTTGCTAGGAAAACCACTTCCTGATATCTTTGTGCTCAGTGTCTGTGTCTCTCTTTGTGTACAGCCTTCGGTGACAGGCGAATTCATATCAAGGCACAGGGAAGAAATAGGAAAAGTTTAGAAATGTTTAAAGAACACCGCTTAAAGTTAAAAGGCGGATGTCATCGCAAATAATAGTTAAGAGTTATGATTTCTTTCCTATGTGGGATTATTGGTATTAGATTGGAGAGAATTGCAGTGCTGGTTATGCTGTGACTGTGAATCTGATGCAGCCTTGGGCTGCATTAAAGCTGAAAATTGTTAGGACCTCCAAAATGCAGTTAATGTATTTGGTATTGTAGCAGCAAAGAGGCTTATCCCGAAGGGTCACAAACGCTGACTTCTCATCCCTGTTTGTCTGGTTGGGGGTTTTACTTATTTCGATTATTTTTTTGCAAAGCAAAATTCTGAGAGGTGTTAAATGTTTACATTAGCCAGGGGGGCTTTATAGGGTTGTATTTATATTTTTTTTTCATATGCACTTGCAAGGACAGAAATACTAGTATTTAATCTGCTGTGGTATCATGTGTTGAATGCTAACAACTGTCAGATGATACGAAGAACTAATATTCTGAAAGTCATGGTGTGACCAGAGACCCAGACTTCAATTACAGAAGGCATTGAGAGCTGTACGCCATATTCTCAGGATAGTAATGCTCTGGCTGTTTGAGGCCCAGCCTTTAAGTTGTGCTCTTATGTGAGGGATTCTAAATTGGGGAGCTAGCATTACGCTCATTAAAGAGTAAAACTATGGCACAAAAAGCAAATGACAGCCAGGAAAAAGTCTGCTCCCCAGGTTTCTGCTACCACCGCTCCCTTTGGTACGACTATTGCTGTCTGACTGGATTCCCACACCGGGGAGGTGGGTGTGGGTAATGGTCCCTACTGCTACGTTTTGGGACTTATTGGGGTAAAACTCAACTGTCTGAGGTATAATAAGGACTTAGGCTGGTGCTTCTGGTGGAGTTTGGGATAGTGGTAGCTAATAACATCTGTAACTGGCTGAAAAAATTCTTAAACCCTCTGCCTTTTTATGCAACTCTTTCCTTTCATTTGCTTGGTATTTGGCACGCTCATCGTGTGAGTTTTTTTCTTAATAAATACAAAAAGTTCATAGAAAGGAGTCGTCTGAGAGGGTGTCTGTCTGAACAGAGTAGCCAAGTTGTGTAGGTGCAAGTCAGCAGATGAGCAGAAGCGCTGGGCCCAAACCCTTGATCTTTCCCTGAGCGACGGCTCAGGTTGGCCGCTGCCAACGACGCGCGAGGCTCCTCTCTCGGGCCGGCTGCAGAGCTCACGCTTCTCCGGCCCAGCTGCAGAGGTCTGGACTCCTTATCTGAAACGCCTCGTGTTTCTTGGTCTTTAGAAGCCCCTTGTGCACGAAGCTGGTGCGCTGAGCACAACCGCATCCATCACGTGCGCTTGCCCAGATGTTAGCGCTGATTCTTTTCTATTGATGGCAAATTTGCTGCTAAGCTGTGCTGAATTTGTCAGTTCTACCGGCTGAATAAGATGCAGCTGTACAGGGTAGATTTGGCTACTTGATGGATAGAATAGTTTTTATCTCCTGCACTTGGCTGGAACTAGTGTGAATGTACCATTCCCTCCCAAACTGGATGTGTAGTTGTGCCGCCTGCCCTAAGGAGAACAATGGCTCCCACTGGATGCTTTGTCCTATTTTTTCCACTCTCTAGCTGCAGCATCCTTTTAATAAACCAGCTCCCAGCCAAGTTCAGTCTTTCCCCAACACATTCTAATTCTTTAAAATAGCAGAAAATTTATTCTGTTCTCCTGGGTCTTTAAGTCCACGTTTTAAAATTCGAAGGGAGTAAGCAGAGTATCCTCTACTGTAATACAGCCAGAAAACGGGATATATTATATTTTCTAAAAGGAACTAGCTTAATAGTTTTAATGATTATGGGGGGGGAGGGGAACGCTAGTAGTTATTAAAGGGAAAAGTTTGTGGGAAATAACTATGGATGAAACAAAAATCTTCTGACTTTCCCCATAAGTGTTTCAGTTTCCTTCTCCTTTTCTCTTATTATTTATATTTATTTGTTTTACAGTCTAGTGGACTCAAAAGATAAATTCCTTTATGTGCTTGGTGCTATAGAAGAAACATGTTAAAACATAACTCCTGATTTATCTGTAGTCTAGCAAAGACAAACAAGCAGAAAACAGCAGAGCTGGCATTACGGATGGCTAAATGAGGACCAGTGGCGATACCAACAAGCCTGGGGTTGAAGGAGGAGTCGGTGTTGGAGGCTGAAACTAGACCTTGGATTTTTATGCCATGGCTCAATGGGTCTGTGGGGTGTTTTGTTTTTTCTAAGACTTCTCTGTCTTCCTTTCCCTGCTGCTTTCTTTGTTCATCTTTTGTTCAATTTGTCCATTCTTCTTTGTCGTCTTCAGGGTGCCAGAAAAGAACTAAAACCCCATCAAATAATATAACTAGTTTCCCTGGGATGGCCTAATGAATATGTGATGAAATAATTTAAGTAGACATTTAGTCTCCTAGAATTTCACAGTCTGAATGACTAAATTCCTTCCTTTTTTTTTTCCCCCTGCGTGCAGGAGTCCAAAACTTTTAAATCATTATGTGGTAAATTTACCCCCACCCACCTATTGCTTTTGCTCCCACTTTTCCTTTTTTCTGCTAATGAGTCATGATATGTAATTACCTTCTGTCTTTCCTGCATTTAGTGAGCATGCCAGTGCAGAATGATTTTTAAGAAAATAAAAAAGGCTTTAAAAAAAGACAAGGAAACAAGCAAGCATCCAGGACTGCTTTGGCTCCCACTCACCATTCCTGCTCCTGCCAAGTGTAATGAATATTGCTTTTTCTCTATGGCACTCTGAAGCAGGATTAAGTAAACTTACATCTATATTATTACATTTTAATGAACGCTTGTGTATTAGCGTGATTTTTTTTCTTTAGAGGGCCATCAAGCTTTACTGGACACTTACAAAGGTGGTGAAATTCAGATGATCTGATCTCTCCCTGAAACGCTTTGTCTTTAAACCTATTATTCAGCTTTGCAACGTACACTAGAATGAGCTGTGCAGAATATACTACTGGAAATGAAATGAGCAGAGGCTGCGGCGTCATGTGGGAAGGGCTGCGTGTGGGTCGTGGCATGTTCTGGTTGTGGCCCCCTCTACAAGTGCTGGTGCTGCTTCTGGAAAAACTGGACTCTCTTAGACCCCCTAAACCTCAGCTGAGTTGGGGAAGTGCACATCAAAGTCAAGGCACCTCAGAAGCGCCCTACTTGCCACATCCCTCCGTTTTTAAAGTGTTTTTGCCGTGTGTAGCTGTGACAGCGTGTCCTGAAGAGAGAGGTGTTTAGAGCTGCTTATTAAAGAGTGGGAACCAGAAGTTCGTTGTCACTTTAGGAATTTGTTTTTAAGGATTGCTTCTTCTTACTGACGTGGGGAAGAATGTAAAAGCCAGCGCTCTCAGCCGCTGAATAATAAATGATTGAATAGGAGAAACTCAATAGGGCTTTTTCTGTGAATAAAATGGCAAAGAAGATAACCATTTCTTAGGGATAACTCATCCATTCACGGATAGCTTCTTGTGGTAAATAAATATCTTGCCACCTGCAACTCTGTGCTCCTAAAGCTGTTGTGTAATTTCCAGTATTTTCTGATGGCTTCTGAAATGAGTTTTAAGAAGATTGTTGTTTAAAGTAAACAAAAAGAAAGAAAAGAAGAACTTACATCAAAGATATCAGCATTTCTCCTCTCTCTGCATGTTTCCCCTGAATATGGAGTTGGCAAACTCTCAAATCACTTTATCATGTTTGAACTTGGAAAAATGTATGATAATACCAGCTGAGCTAATATTTAAAGAGCTCTTCACTTCAGAATTTTATTGTCTCTTTCTCAGTTCTTCTAAAGTCTCCTGACAGGCATGGTGGTGAGGCTGTGAATGGCTCAGGCAGCTGAAAAGGGAGGCAGAAAGGTGTTTGCACCCGAACCTGCATCAACCGGGTCTAAAAGAGCCCCTCCAGGATTTCTTGGAGATAAATTTATTGCTGTAGTCTCAAAGTCTGCTTAGTAGCCAAGTCTCGAGCAAAGTACTGCGTACTCTGGCTTTCCCTGCCAGCTCTCCACCTGTACAGGGTCTTCTGGTGTCTGCAGGAACCTGGTCGTGCCTCTGGAGGTCTGGTTGCTGTGCTGAGGCACCGACGGCCACGACCATCACTGGAGTTTGCCGTGTCTAGTTAGGATGAGAAGATCCCTCTTGCACAGATAAAGCGATAAATTCAGAGCGCTTTATTTGTGTGTTCCCTCATCCCAGTGGTTTGGGGTTTTTTTAGCGTGTATCGCAGTGGTAACTTCATCTAGTTGCAGATTTCTGACAGGCTCAAGGAAAGGTGGGAAGTAGCGCTTTGATGTTGAGTGGATGTGCAGCAGGAGAGGGGTTATCAGCACATTAGTGACATTTTATTTTAGACTGTTATTTATGGCTTCCTTACCAGCCTCGTATGTGAGTTGAATTGATAGTAGGAAGAAATGGTGGGAAAGAATAATTCTGAGGATCTTGGAGGTCCTTGGGGGCCTTAGACATTTAGGGCTTGCTTTGAAATGCTCTAAGGCTTACAATGTCTGGGTAGCAAGTGTGGTCTTGTGGCTTTGTTGGACTTTTACCTGCTTTTACCCTATTTGCCATCACACCAGACAATCAAATCAGGCTTTGGCAGGTGATCTCTAGAGGCGCTTCTCCAAAATGCTGAAAGGTTAATATATCCTCAGAATCAAGTGGGCCAGAGCGATAAGGAGGTTTTGGCTTTCCTTCATCTACGGTCTGACCCTGGGAAGTGCTGGGTATTAACTGCCTCGGCACCTCCAGTAACGAGCGCTTTGGCGTGGCTTTGGGACCCCTGACCCTTAGCAGATCCGAGCCACAGGGCTGGCATTTCTGGGTCTGAAGTTGGGGTATGCTTAAGGGTTAGCTTGGTCACCTGTAGGTGAGGCTCTCCTTCCAGCTATTCCGTACTTGAATCTCAAGTTGCGGGAGTGAAACTGTGGCAACATTAAGTGTATAATTTCCTTCCTATTACATTATTTCTTCCAGTACAGGAGGTACCCAGTGTTTGTCATTTAGGAGTGTCATATCATTACATTGCATATTGCAGTGTAATGATGTGAAATGATTAAATGACAAAATGCCAGTTCACTGCCAAAAATCTTAAGTAGCATACTTTTATTTGCAGTTGGGAAGGCTATTATTAATTTCTGTATGGGCTTTGCCAGATGAAATAACATAAGCAGGCTGAAAAGGGAGGTGGGTTTAATTCTTTTTCTAATTTGAACATGAGTAGTAGGAGTGATGTCCACCTCTAGTCTCACTTCAGAGCATATGTCCAGTGCCAGTGGTATATTGCCATGCATTGGCCTAGTCTACTGTCAAATAATGATGGCAGAGATCAAAGAAGAACAGGCTGGCATTTTCTGAGGGGGAAATACTCAGCTTCAGAGAGTGCTGTGTTAAGCAGTGGAAGCTTTTTTGTTCAGTATTGCTTCTTAGTATTAGTATTCAAAAATGGTTTTTCCTAGATTAAAGATAATCTGAGGATGGCACCAAAATTAAATGAGTGTGCCTCTGTTTTCAAAAAAGGATGATGGGACCAAAGACAGCATGGGTAGGTGGAACAGGTGTCTGGAATTTGAAATTGCTATATCCAAGGTGAAAACAGAATTTGGAGGGCTTTAATGTGTTTCAGACTGAAGGAATTGGAAACCTCCATCCCAGTGAGCTGAAATAATCAAGATGGGAAACTGCAAAAGCCTAGCAGCAAGAATTTTTATCTAACGATTTTGGGGCTGCCAGGCTATGTGTAGAGGCTAGCAAACAGTCGCCTCTTTACAAACGGGGGAAAACTGTTCCGGGCTCCATCTGCCTGTCAGTCGGACCCCAATAGCATATGAAACCTTAGAACACATTGGTGAAAAGCCAGAGCTAAATGTAAAACTGGAGAAAACGCAGTTGAGTTTACCAAAGGCAGACTAGGGAACTATCCGATGCCATTGAAGATGTCTCCTGAGACATCCTAAAGTACTTGTTAACACTGTTCTTAGAGGTGAAACCAAATATTAAGATGCAAAGAGCAGGCCAGCTACTGGGATGATACAATAGTCTACTGTATTAGAAGACCTTTGTTAGACCAAGGCTGAGAGGGAATTGGACTGCTTTCTCAAAACAGCCAGTGAGCGTAAGGGAGGTGGAAAAGTGGAAAAGTAAGTGTGTTGGCACAAGAACAAATAACTCTACACTAAAATTAAATTTATTTCAACTGCCATCAAGGAGAGGAGGTTCTGGAACAGCCATTGAATATTAGCAGAGGCCAGAACATCTAATGACTTTTCAGGTGGAGAATAGGTGCAAAAATGGGTTTGCATCAAAAAGGGAAATTCTTATCTTGTAAAGGCAGTATTCTTCAGTACTGCTTAGGTAAATCTGCATGGGGAAAAACATTAGATACCATTGGGTGTGACAAAAAAAACTTAAAATAAGTGAGAACTACGACTGGCTTTTAGCAAATTTCAAGTGGATCTCAAGAGGTCATCTAGCTTGTTTTCTAATGCAAAGGCAGGGAAGCCAGAAATATTCATGTGTCTGGCACTCAGCTTTGTGGGGAACCCTCTGGTTCTTGCCTCTGGAATTCAACCAGGTGTAGCTCAAGCTAGGAGTCCCTAGGCTGAAGTATCAGCAGATGAGTGACAAGAAATTCTGAGTGGATGGTCAGTGGTAGAGAAATACGCCCCTCTCCTCCCTGAGCCTCGCAAACCCACCCTGGTTGCAGAGGCATATCTTAGTCCGGTTTCTGCTCTGACTTTTGCCTGAGGGGAAGAACACTGGGAGATACGTAGGTTAAAGCTGCCACGAGGACACCGTGTGCATGCATGCAGCTACGCATGTGTTTGTACTTCGCTGGATTGGGGCTTTAGCCAACAAGTCCTGTATAGTCCTTTTCATCATCTAGACAGGGCGATGCAGGCTCCTATAAATTAAAACTTAATAAACACAAAAAGCGTTTCTGGACGGTTCTACGCTAAAATCTTGATTGTTATGTTTTGCAGTCTTATTTTGCTTTTGCTTTGTTAATGTAATCTGTGCTCAAAGTAAAAGGGGGAAAAAACAGGCAAATGGTTTTTATTTATATTTTATTAGGTTTCTTTGACACAGTGGAAGTCACTTGTCTGTTATAAAAAGTAAGGTAACGGAAACCATCCCAAAACAATAACAACTTTATGGATTTATAAACAATAGCAGCGTGTTTGCCAAGATGGCTAGTAACTGTTTGAACCTGCCTTTTCAGCCTGACATTTTTTTTTTTTTCTAAGAAGAGAAAACACAGGAGACAAGTTTCTACTTCTAGCACGTTGGCAGAAATACAGAAACCCCATTCTTAATGTGATGGGAGTCATAAATGGACAACTATTCAACTAATAAAACTGTCAAAAGCACTCATTGTACAGGCGGCTAAAAGGTTAGAGGTTCGAAAGGCATTGCCGTGCTAAACATACCGCTTTATGTACAGAGCGACTTCCCATTAATTTATTTATCTAATAGATGAGTTGCAGCGCATATGATGGACTTGATTTTTAGTTACCCTTCTCTAGGTTTAAGCATAAGAACACAAGAAGAAAAACCTTAATATTGTGGATTTTTTTAGAAAACCCAGACACCTTAATTACCTTATACAGTACAATAGCAAGGTTTAAATTTTTTTATCGAGTCTCTTCTCTCATGGCTCCCCAGTGTACAAAATATTCCCTGAAAGCCCTATTGAGTCTTAGATCCTGATCTCACCGCCGTGAAAACCACTAGGTCTCTGAAGCTCGATGATTCACGGTCATTAATTCCTGGTATCTACAAGTGGCCCGTGGCGCTACGGACGCCGCGGGTGCAGGTTTCCGGCATGGCGCCGCCGGCTGCGGCCGCGAGATGCTCGCGCTGAGCATGTCCCGGGTACCAGGAGCTGCAGCCTGCGCTCCCGCGGCTCGTCCCTCGTTCAGCCCAGAGTGCCACACCGTACAGAAATGCTTTGATCTCCGATAGGAAGAAGCTGCTGCTAATTTCAGTGAAGCGATCTAGCGCTGAGCTGTGTTCGCTTGTCTGTTCTGGGATTTACTTCTGGTAAGCGCCTGCCTCTCTCGGCTCACTTTCAGTCATACAAGAATAGAAAGTGTTCAATAACTTAAAGAATCAAAGTATGAAGGATGAGAGAGAACCATTAATTCCTCTTGCCTCTTTTTGGTAGAAATGAATGACACTGACTTAAAGAAAATGGGCCATATCTATCCCTGCCATAATTCTGCCGGTCCTAGTGGCTGTCCAGCAGGCGCAAAGCCGCCTCCCTGCCATTAAGGGCCAAGCCGTAATAAATGGCTTAACCAGAGTTAGCCTTGCTTTGCCTCCCAGTACTGAAAAGTCAGTGCGACACATTTTACAGCCTATTTCACTTTAGAACTCAAAAGGGCAAGAAATGAGACTGATTCTACCACCTTCTGTATGTTATGGCTGCTATGGTGAGGAGGAGAAAAGCGGAGTTAAAGAAAACAAATCTCTCTCCTAAACGGCCTGGTGGAATGGCATTTTATTCCATACAATCCTGCCCTTAGCCAGACGCCTGCAACCCCTTTCATCTATAGTTAAATGAAATCATGGCCATACAGCTGATTTCTCCTGTGATCAAAGCAAAATATTTTATATTGAAGTAGTCTTGGCTATTGTTTTCTTGTTGTTTTTTTTTTTTTAATTTTATTCCAGGGGTTTTGTGACAAACTTTAAAGAAAAAAAAATGTTTTGAGAGGATTTGGTAACAACCTAGTTAATTAACTGCATTATCGATGGTTTACAAAAGGGGTGACCTATGTGATGCATTTCTGCATACTCAATTTTGGCTGTAAAGTAAGTGTAAAACTCACTTTACCTGGAGCTTGTGTCACCTGAGCCATCACTCACTTGCTTATGATTTTTGTACGCTATTAGGTGTGTTGGGTTATAGACACCCGAAACAGCAGGTTTGTATGTTTTGCTGCTACTTAATGGCCTTAATATAGAAGAAATCATTTCAGTAGATTTTTTTGGTACCGATGCCTCTGGCCATCATAGGGAAACAATGTCTCGGGAAGATACTTCACGGAAGGGTGACGTTCTCGCTTCTCTTCAACGGGGCGTGTAGGTCTTGAGTTACCGTTCAATTATTTTTTCTCCGTGATACGTACTTTCATTATCACTTAAGAGTAACTTTGGGTTGAAATGTTCTGTTAGCTGGCAGGTGGCAGTCCCTCTGTCCTAGGTCTTCCTCTCAGAACCGATCTTGCAGCACAAGAGGACAGAAGTCGGGGTTATGTCATGAACCAGGAGCACGTCACCTTCCTGCTCGCTTGGATTTTGGTGAGATGCGCAGAAGCCTACGCAAACCATGAGCTACGGAGCACATACGTGCTTCGTCTCTGTTATTACTCTTAATGCCTCCTCCACTGTATTTTGTGTGCGTACTGCTGCTCTTTTCTAGTATTTTTAATTATCAGTTCATCTTAGGAAAAGGTAACAAATGGGATTATATTCTTCACGGACCCAGATGTGTCAAAAAAAACCCCAAATCAACAAAACAAACCAAACCAAACCAAAACCTGAAGCATCTTTGCAGCAGTACCTTTGTCTCTCTGTGTGTATATATAGATAAAAAAAATAGTTACCGGGGTGTTGATCCATTTTTTTAAAATATACTTATTTATGGGTGTCTGAGATCTAGCATCCCTAAAAGCAATGCTCAACTTAAAGCAATGCATTATATTTGAACACTGTATGTTTGACAATACATTTCATGCCTCATTTCCTGCCAGTTGTGAGCTCTAGTAAACACAAAGAGCAAATTCACATTTTTCATGTCAAAAAGCCCTATAGTTTGTTCCCTCTAGGATATCACTAGTTAAATAGATTTCTGTAAGGACATATTCTGTTCACACTATAATCTGTTGTGACACTAAATCTTAATCCGTCTTCAAGTTTCCATTGTTTTTGTACGAAAAGATTATTTCTAAAATATTTTATATCTCACATTCATTTTCTTTGCTAAGAATTAATTGCATAAGCAGTGGGTATCTGACCACTATTAAGTCTTCTATCGTAACCCAAAATTAAGAATTTAATGTGGATTATTCATAACATCTATCCAGTTAATTCAAAGTAATTTTTCTTTGCACTAGGCAGAATTTACACTTTCTTGAAATGAGCTTACCTCGTCATGAGATCTTGAAAAGAACTCAACCTGGGCTGTTGTAAAGGCTTTGGAACACCTGTGTCGCTACTCTGCTGCGGAGCTGAAGGGTTTGACTGTCCTATGTCATCCATAGGTTCGATCCTGCTCTTTCACAGGCGCGTGTGGCTTTACGTGGCTGTAAAGGAAGAAAATGAATTACTGAGCTTTTTGGCCGCGGGAATGGCAAATGGATGTGTGGCTCTGCTACTAATAGAAGTAGGTAGAGAATTCTGTTCTTGTAGCATTTTATACAAACTTGTCATACAAGCGAGTTACTGTGGAAGTCTGGAAGAGTGGAGAATAAGACCTCATATTTCAGGGCTCTGTCTTGTTATTTTAAATTAGCTCAGCAATGAGCTGCCTGAAGTTTTCTGGCAGTCATAATAAGCTTCTGTGAGAAAGACCTATGATGCTGGAAGAGCTGGGTTTATTTCATGATTGCTTCTTATTACCACAGAATCACTCAGGTTGGAGGGGATCTCGGGAGGTCTCTCATCCGACCTCCTGCTCAAAGCAGGGGGAAACACTTGAGTTCAGTCCGGGGTGCTCAGGGCCCTTCTCAGTTGGGTCCTGAAAACCTCCGGGGATGGAGATGCCGTGACCTCTCTGGACAGCCTATTTCAGTGCTTAATTATCCTCACAGAGGGGCGGGGGGAAAGTTTTCCTTGTATCCATACAGAAAATCCTCTGCCTCGGTCTGTTTCTTATTCTCAAGCTGTGCAGCTCAGCAGAGAGCCTGGGCCCAGCTCTTCTGCGATCTCTTCTTTGGGTGCTGGAGGGCTGCTATTATATCGAGATATATCATTACATCGAGATGTATCAATACTAGCACTAGATAAGACGAGGGAAATTCACCTGACAGCTCCGAGCAACCGCAGTAGATGTGGGGGAACAGTGAGAGGAGCAGGCGTGTTTGAGAGAGGGATTGGTGGATCCTGAGTATAGCCTGGACTGGCTCTGTACATAAACTGGAACTAATGTCTGTCTTAACTTAGAGGAGTAGCGCACTTCTGAGAAACGCTGCCGGTCTCCTTGAACCCTGGCACAGCGCTCGACAAAAAGGGAACACGGTTAGCTTAAGAAGGTGTAAAAAAATGCCTTAAAATTGTTTAACGTGTACACAGTTCAAAACTGAGCAAGAATTAAGTTTATTGGCAAAATAGTAGTATTGGTTTAAATGTTGGATCTCTAATACTTTGGAAGTATGCCTTCAGACTGTCTGTTATTTCCTTGGAAATAACTCGGAAAGCCTCTAACAAATCAGTTTGAAGTAGGCTGCAAAGAACAGCAAAATTCTCTTGCAGGAAGGAGATAACTGTAGCTGTACGCAGGACACAGGAGTCTTTGCTTAAAGTGCACTGCTGATTTTATTTTTTTTAAACATAAATGCAAGCTAGGATAAAGCACATAGCTAAGCAGAAAAGGACCTCTTGGAGTCAGATATTTGTGAATAAAGTGTCGGCTCTAGAAAGGTAATACAAATGATATACAGTCGCTTTGTAGTCGTTGGCTCTTTAATTGAGCAGACTGATGTGTTGCTAGCATAATGGATCTTTGGAGCAGACTGAGAATGAGGTGCTGTTATTTTGTTTCTCAAAGCCACACATTTGAAGTGCAGGTGAATACAAACCATTTAAGAAATAATTGGTCTGACCTAGCGTTGGAGTAGCCATTTTGGCAGCAGTAAAAGGTGTTACTCAGGTGACAGAAGACAATGAGACAGAGATATATAACACAATATTTGCTCAGTCTAAAAAAAGTCAGCCTAATGAAAAGAGGAAGGAAAAAAAAACCCTACAAAAGAAGTCCTATCCTTTTTGGTTCTACTCTTACAGCCTCTGCAGGTTCTTCTGCTTCATTAGCCAAATTTCAATACCTTTCCATCTTTCCTGATTGTTCTTTAAAAACAATCCCCCCCCGGTTTCATTTATCGTTTCTATCCCTGCTAATAAAATCCTTGCCTGTGACCTAGGCAGCTCAAACCCGCATCGCTGCAGCTTCCCAGCTCTCCTTGTTTCACTTCTCTTCAAGTCCATCTGTACAAATACAACTGACTTTATTCCATGTTTTGGCTATTCTGTGGCACCCTTTCCTTCAACAAAACTTCCAGTGCTTACGTGAAATGCTATAAAGCTATTCTTCCCCTTTAAAAAATTATATTGCGAGTTTCCTGGGACAAAGGAGTTTCTGACGAGCAGATGGTTGCTATTAACGCTTTAAAACCAAAAGGTCAGATCCGAGGGACTAAAGCTGATCTCTAGAAGTTGAGAACCCAGTTCCAGGTACTTCTATGTGGACTTTAAAAGGTACTGCAGTGCTTTTTTTTTTTTTTTTTTTTTAATGTGTTCTTGTGTACTGCTGCACATGCAAGCAGCTTCAGATAGGCTAAAGGCTCTTGTCCCTGGTCAAAGTGGCGTGTTCTGGTGATTTAAGGAAAGGATGAAAAGAGTTCTCGGTCTCTCAAAAATCTGCTGAGAATGGGACTTATCAGGAAAGGGTGTCGATTTTGGAGACTCTTCAGTCGGGTGCATTTATGAAGGAGAAGATGGGTAGAAAAAAGGTCCAATGTGTCAACGTGTGAGTAATATACGTATTTGTCACAGCAGGGGTCACTGGCTCAACAACAGAAATAGTCACATGAAGCAATGTAAATGTTCTTGGTTGTTCCTCATCAGACAATATCATTTTAGAAATCTGACACTGATGCAGGCAGTGCAGTGGGTGGGGGAAGGGAGTTCGCTTCCAGACAAGATGCAATCAAAGCATGTGCAGTTACAAAGGGGCTCTTGCTGATAATTTTATCTGTGGCGTCTTCTGCCTGTGGATGTGGAGATCTTTAAAAAAGAAGAGGCAGTGGATTGCTTTAGAATCCATGTAATAATTCTACTTAGAGAAATGATTGAGTGGCAGGCTTGGGTTGATAGACCTAGAACCTCGGGGTCACAGATGCTCTGACTCATGCATAATGATTGCTTCATCTAGTCATTAACGCTCCATTGAACTCATTCGGTTACGTACAAAGTTGGTTTATCAACCCTACTCGTGTTTACCCCGGCCCCGGATGACATTTAGCCTTCAAGACGTTGGTCTTTTAAATTATGTATTTATATGGTATTTTCTGTGAAGCTTAGTGGCTGAAGCCGCTTCAGCGTGGCTGGCCAAATTCATCCCTTCTGCAAGGTCTCGGTGAATGATAGGGTCCTTAATGTGTGAGTTTGGAGGGGAATGATCTAATCGGATGTTACAAGACTTTTCACCTGTTTACCTGTTTTGCCGTCTTACTGAAAGTACGCTTACGAGCGATACGGAAGTGGAGCATGACCTTTAGGAATAAGACAGTAAAACTTTATGGAGTCGATGCAGGCTACTCTGCCACTTGAAAAACTTCAAGTCTTTAAAGAATCCTTGGGAGCAAATGTAATTGCACTTTGATACAAGCCAGTGTTTGTATAGGCAAGTGGAAGCTTGACCATAGCCAAGCAGATTCTCAGGAGAGCGTCCATTGATGCCAATACATTTGGGATCAGGCTTTCACCTGGGGTTCCTGCACACGTAGAAATGGGTGCATTTTGAACATTTTTGACCAGATGGCCAATGGACTTGGGTGTACAATTGCTCCTGGATTGCCTGGTCATGGGAGAGACGTGACGAGCACAGAAGCTTCCCCTAGATGGTCAACACAACTGTGGCATGGCAAAAGATTTGCCGCTACAAGGTGTGCATAGAGGGAAGCCCTGGGCTGGTTGTGCGTTTTTTGTTTGGTGGGGTTTTGTTTTGGTATTTTTGGGGGGTTTTGTTTGTTTGTTTTTGGTTTGGTTCTTTTCCTCCCTGAAGAACTGTACTTGCCACACAGGAACATTAGTTAGTCCCATTTTTTTTTCTGTTCCTCTTGATCCTGTTAAAGGGTGCTTTGAATAGCAAGCTGTCATTATTCAGATTCTTTCAATGTTTTGTATTAATCTAAAAGCAGCACCAAGATGTGGGATTTAAAATCCTTTCACTCACATTTTTAGGATGCTGTAATAAAGAGTTGCTTCATAACATGTTCAAGGTCTATTAAATAAATGCACTGAAGAATTCCTGTTCCTTCTGAAATGGGCTTGTCAAGCTAATCTAATTTCACTGTCTGCACATGGAAGGTATGCTATTTTCTCCTTTCAGTGATTTCAAAAATTAATAATTAAAGTTTCCTATTTTTGCTTAATAATCAGTGCAAATTACTGCACTTTTCTTCCTTTGTGTTTTATAATATTATGGTAATTATTGCTATGTGTACCTGTGTGCATGACACACCGAAAACGTTTTTATCAAATCATTTGAAGGAATTGCTGAGCCAGTACAACTTTGGGTGAGAGAATTTTCTAGGCCCAATTTACTAACAAACCCTGGCACGACGCTTGTTGCAAGGACGCCAGCCTGTCAATGGCTTAATCACGGGGGATAATCCTCATATCTCCTTATCGTACTGTGGCAAACAATTGTTTATGACTGCAGGGAGTGTGAGCTTCCTAATTTCTGAAATACGCCTCCTTCCTTTGTTTGTAAAAAGAAATGGTGCTTGTTTACAGCCTGCTCCTGTAAGGGGCTGAGCTGCTGGACGGGAAGGCACTCGGCAGCCCTTAGGAAGGCTCAGCAGTGTCCAAGACTGGCCCTCCTATGGAGGCGTGATAATCACAGGTGGGTATTTGTCTGAGGTAGGAAGCTTGCTTTATGCATTTCAGTTTTTAACTCACCTCTGTGGAAATACAGCGTTGAAGATACTCGCCACCTCCCCGCCCCCCCGTCGGGAGAGGAATGCTTGTGGATGGATGCTTTGCCTTCCCTTTTCTCCAAATTCTGGGTTTGTGATACATGTACCTTTTCAAAACAAATAAATTCTGCCTCTTTAGAAAATATCATGGTTCACTTCCTTAATTCCTGTGGAAAGGAGGCCGGTTATATAAGACAGTGGATTCGAGTGCTCGTTGCTGAGGGTTTTCACTCCTGTCTTATTCCGAGAGGAGCGGTCAATACGAAGGGTTTAACCAATAGAGAAATTTCCTCCTTGTGTACAAAACCCGGTGGGATTCATGCTCGTGCTTTAGCCCTTTGCTTTGCTGTTCAGAGCAGGGCCGCCACGGTGCAGAAAGCTGCAGCGGCCCTTTCCCCCACGTAAAGGGTGATAAACTCTTGGTGCGTCAACCTTGAGCTCCCCCTGAACCCTGAACCTGGCTACCCTGGGTGCTGCTATGGCGGGTGGGAGCAGGGCTCAGTCCAGCACAAGAGGGAGCTTTAGAACAGCTTGGTTGACTTGAAAACGATTGAGTCCAACCACATCCAGTGGTTTAATTCTCCTGCCTGGGACCGAGTGGTGCCCGATGCGCAGTAGTCACTTGAGGCGCGGCCGCTTGCTGCTGCACGTGGAGTCATTCGCCTCTGATAAAAAAACACAGGCTAGAAGCAAAGGACAAGCTTGCCGAAGCGAAACGCGCGCTCAGATGTGCCTCGTACGCCGTGAGCGCCTCTTTCGGGCGGGTGTGCAGCTCAGCTGGCAACGCCCTTTGCGAAAGGAGTCATTTACTCCATTTTTGAATGAAAGATAAGACACCGTGTGCCCACCTCCCAGAAAGAGCAGTTAAAGAGGCGCTGGGAGAGCCGAGGGGCTAGCTGGCTGTCCGTATGAGCTGAAAAGCAGGGGTGGGGGGGCAGCGCTGCAGAGGCCATGGCAGCTCATCTCTTGCCCCCGCCGCCGCAGTGCTACTCCACGCTTGCGTGCAGCTGCGCTAGCGCTGCGTACGTGACCGCTGCCTCTGTTGGAAGCCGCTTCCTCGGGAGCGCTGCTCTCTTCTGGGGGCTGTAGCAACGAGGAGGGCTCTAGTGAAGCCACAGCGTTGTGCCGTGGGGGCAAATTCCCCCCATCACAAGCTCCTTGGTGATCATGGAGGGGGTCGCTTCATCCCTTTGCATTTCGGTTCTTGCCCGTGGGATAGGGCAGCCAGGCAAGACTGAAATAATACACGTGTTGGAAAGGGGACTTTCCCCTCATACGCCTGACCAATGCCTAACATTCAAGAGCAGGTCAAAATATTGTAAAAACACTAAGAGTAATGACTAATTACAGCCTTCAAGTTCACTTTGGCATTTTTTTATTCCCAAAACCTTGTAATTCTTAAAATATTTACTCTTTGTGATTATAGCGAGGCTATAAAATCCTAAAGCTGGCTACTGACATTAAACATTAGATCCTCTCTCTCTTTTTAAAATTGACCTGTGTGTTTCTGTTAACTGTGCAGTCAGGGAAGCCTCTGCAGAGAAAATATATCGACTCAGGCTGGTCAATTTGAGGTTATTGAGTGACTATGTGTAATCACTGTTTATAACTATTAACAAAAGCCACAGGAGAGCCAAGTGTAACGGCAGCTCAGGGAAGTAAAGGGTGGGAGGAGAATGCAAACTTTCTTTTAAAGCAAGTGACATTTACTAAAACCAGTACCAGTGACAGAACTCAGGATACGATGCAGCCACCCTTTTAAATAACTTCCTATGAAAACTGGGCCTGATTTGAATAGCTGGAGATGAGCGGTGAGAATTTAGCTCATGCCGGCTGTGTTTCACAGTTTGAAAATTAATTTTTTTTTGTTTATTTGATGTCTTGACCAAATGCTACTTTGGTACTGAGTTTTTTTGAAATAAAAATTTAATTGTCAAAGAGGATGGGTGGTGGCTGAAACGAATGAGCTCCTGCCTCTGGAATTTGGTCTGTGTGGATCTTTGAGATCCGGCCGTTCAAGATGCTCTAGTTTATTCACAAAAATAGTCATTTTAAGTACATGCATTTGTGGTGTATTGCCTTACAAAGCTGATCGACATATTCGCAGGGTTTGGCGGAGTGAATTAGTGGACTGGAACTATTTAGGGAAATTTACTGGAGAAAAACTCTTGAAAAATTATGGCTTCCTGTGAGTAAACTTAGTTATCCCTTAGTGTTTCTCATATCTTCCTGCATCATAGCTGCAAACCGGTGAAAACATAACAGCAATAAACTATTTCTTTTCCTATTAAATACCTAGTTTTGGTTTAGATGATGTTCTCTACAGCATTCTCAACCTCTATTTTTACTTGGAGTCTGAAGGAATGTTAAAGTAACTGGTGAGTTTTCATAGCAACAGTGTACTTGGCACGAACAAAATCTGCTGCTGGATATCAGATTAGAATACTGGATAGAAAGGGCAGAGATTTCTAAGGCATTTTTGTAGCAAATGCTGATACAAATTGTTTCTGCTTCAATAGTTTAGTCTTCTGTAGGAAGAGTCTTCAGTGCAGCTGCTCCACAAATACCCTCTTTCTAGGAAGTTTAGTTGGGCACCCTCCTTTCCCCTTCTGATGCTCAGAGGAAAATAAGGAAGGAGAGCCTGTTTGTGTCTGGGAGGGGATTTTTTTTCTTTATTTCTAAAATCCCGAGTTCTGAGAGCCAGAGTGCTGGCTGCTTCAGTGGCGAGCGGTTGTCTACTGGACTTGCACCCCCTCCCAGGGCACGGTAAGGTGATGGCTGTGACATACTCCATTGGGCTGGACACACATTTGTATGCATGTACAACTCATTAAAACTCTTCAGCAGAATTAAATATTTGTATTGTCATAGTGTCTAGGAGCACAGATGGTCTTGCTATTAAAGCTCAAGACTGAGAGCCAGGT
Organism: Phalacrocorax aristotelis; assembly: GCF_949628215.1. Taxonomy (NCBI): domain Eukaryota; kingdom Metazoa; phylum Chordata; class Aves; order Suliformes; family Phalacrocoracidae; genus Phalacrocorax; species Phalacrocorax aristotelis. Next base: position 16,889,759 of record NC_134288.1, read on the forward strand.
GATCTCAGTACTACTTCCAAGCTCTGCCACAAACTTGACATGTGGCTCTGGGCAAATCAGTTGAACACTCTGTGCTTCTGTGCTCCCACTGGTGCAGTAGGTACAGTGATTAACTGCCTGATCTACGGTATTCTGTGACTTAGTGCCTTATGAAGTATTTGGAGGTGTTCAGTTGCAAGCTGATGCAGGACTGCTGGGCGTTGTCGATGTAGTATAAAGATTAGGGAGAGAAATTTCCTTATCTTCTTTTCTCAGATCTGATACTTTGCTATGTCAGAATCTCCAAAGTAGCAGCTGTCTTGAATTAAAAAAAAAAAGCAGCAAGGAGGAAAATAATCTATAGGTAAAACTTCCAAGGTAGCCAGTGTTTAACTCTTCCCATAAAATCAGGAAGAAGCTTCCCTTGAAAGCAACCTGAATGTTTTGAGTTAACCGTAAAATAATATACTTGAAATACTGCATGTAGTGTATGGGTTCAATGTACCACATAACTTTGGTAAAATTCTGTTGAGTATTTTTAAAGATTACCTGTATGTGTAGCAATAGGCTGGGAGTGCTCTGAGAGAGGCCTGTGACGGTGTGGTGCAGAGGTGCTGGTGCAGAGGTGTTTATAATCGCCCACTGATAGGCCTGGGAGATGTTTTTCAGGTGGTTAGGAAGCTCTGAGATTCAGGTTTACACAGGCATCTCTGCCTGTTTTGTGTGCCCAGTTATCGGTTACCTGGCAGTCGTGTGCAAACACTCACGTGTAGAGATATGAAACAAATGTTTTCACATAAAAAAAACACCCAAATTTCATTTATTTGTGCTCCATAAATAAGCACTTAAAATAAACACCGAAAATGCATACCAGTCTCAGACCTCCTCCCTCTGAAAAATCTAGCCTTTAACACAAACCTCTGATTTGCAAATCAGATGCAAGATAGGTTCTTATTAAATAGTTAAATATCAAGGTTTGAATTTTCATAAAAGGGCAATTTCAGACCTCATTTGTGTGTGTAATTATTGTGCTTGTGAGAGCAACCCTGGTAAACGTGCACATAAATGTCATGTCAGGTTTCTAATGGGTCATTGACACGCTCCCTTCCCACAACTGGGTCTGTGGTCTCTGCGCAGCGACAGAGCTGAGGGAATATGTAAAACGGGTGCAAAAAATCTGGCAGAAACAGTTTTCTTTCTTGAAATGAGCAGCAAAGCTTTGTGTACACATCGGCATATTCTCAAGATGGAGTTGCAGCTCTGGGGTCTAAACAAACTGAATCAGTTTTTAAAATAACAGTACATACTAAACCTTGGAAATTCAAATACATCATTTTCCAAGGCTAAAGATTTGGCAAATGCACTCTTGTAAGCCTGTTGTCACTTCCACTTTCAAGAAGGTTTAGAGATACTTCTCATTCCTTTTTTTCATGCTGGGATTTTTTTGTCATCCAAGAGCTGTGAAATACTTGAAATCTGAGGCCGCCGCTATCAGATAATGTACTTTAAGACCCTGCATTAAGGGATCTCCCACATACTCTTTCTCAAACTTGAGAGATGAACGTCATTAAAATGGCCTTTGGTCACACTGGATTGGGCTGGGCAGAGTGATCTGAAAATATTTATCCTGTGCTATGAAAAATTAGAGGAAATACAGCCCGTAATTTGGTGGTGGAATACGTTGCCGGTGCGATGCAACTGATGGCGGCGGCAGCAAGATTCACAGGGGATTTTTGTGATTGTGTGGGAATTATGGCTCCTTGAGAATTACTGGACTTGATTCTAATGAACAGAATAAGGGAAGAAGGAGGGAGAGAATATTTAAGGATAAATCTACTTCTGTTAAAATTCAGGGTGGCACCTTGTGAGCAGGGAGGCATCAATTATTTGTAAGTTTTGGTGTTTCTTTTGCCTTTCTTTGGTTGCTGGCGGGGAGGAGTTCAGGACTGTACAGAGCCAGCACAGTGATTCTCATGCCTCTAAATATAATATTCTGTGATTAAGATTAATCTTGCTTGTATTTGAATGACCTCTCTCCAAAGGTAGAGGGTTCTGGCGATTGTGCTTTTGTGGAGAAGGAATAAATAGCTTCGTGAGATGGCAGTGTGGGTGGAGGGACAGCCGGTATCAGTCTCCTGCAAAAAGCTAGGTAAAATATCAGGCTGAACAAAAGTAGCAGCAGAAGGCAGGATACAGAACATGCTGACAGATATCGGTCAAGAGTCAGAACCCAAGGCTAGGACTTGAATAGACTCAGGAGAAGCAGGCAGGAGGCCAGGCAATGAATAAAAATTAGCATGCCCCATACTGCTCTCCATATTGTTGCTTGCCTGACTACTCCCCCTTCCACCGCCTCTCCCGTATTTTCTTTAACGTACCAGTGGTCAAAGCAAATAATGATATTATGTTTGTAAGGGAGGCCCTTGAAAGCTATTCTGAGACTAGAGTCCAGAAAAACGTAATCTCTGTTTGATTCTTTGTTTAGTGGGGATTCAAATCCCAACTTAATTTAATCTTTTGATTTATCCTGCAGGTACTGCCTGATTATATTCCGGTGCCACCAGTAATAAAAATGTAGGGATTTTCTTATTTTTATTTATTTATTTTTGCTTTTAGCACTTTGAGGACAAAAAAGGCTTAGCAAAAGTCATTATTGCTATTATCCTCCACAACGCATCGGGAGCGAATAACCGCATCTCTGAGCGTGTACCCCATCGCTTCGTATTAATAACATCATCTCAGGGTTACACAAATTCTCGTTCCGCACTTCAGCTAGAGCAGCACAGCGTGTGCAGCTGAACAGGGCTGCCGACTTGCTCCAGTCGCTGTGAGTGGCCAAACCGCCGCCGTTGCTGCGAGATGGCCGGGGCTTCAGGTGGAAGGGTCAGGGCTGGCCGGGTGCGTGGAGGGGGACACGGTGCGCAGGGCTTGGAGCAGTTCCTTCACAGGGTCCTGTGAGACTGGGGGCAAATTACTTAAGGTGCATTTATGAGGCTTTTTTTTTTTTTTTTTTAAGTGTGCTTAAAATGGCTTTCAGTAGCACGAGGACCCCAAGGAAAACAGCCGTCAAAAGGTGCAGGTTGGAAAGGCAAAACAGCAGCAAATGCGCTGCGATGCCAACGGTTGCCTCTCCCGAAACACCTGGGCCCCTCCTACGCGTTCATGTGCCGAAATGAATGGGAATTCCCGTAGAGACCTTTGATACTGGCAGGCAGGTGCTCTGTGCCCAAGCTTCCTACGCATGGGATAGGGAGACAGCGTTCCTCTCTCCGGGAGCCCTTGCAGAATGAGGACAGTAAAACCAGAAGGTAATCGGGCACCAGTTATTGTTGCTGTAAAAGTACCCAACGGCACACCAAAGTGTGCGTTGCCTTGCCTTTCCGTTCCAAGGCTGCTAGTTTCCATGTGCATTTTCTCATGTGCCTCGTGTTCCCTATCTCGACCTTTAAAGCATTAAACACTTTTATTTAATTTTTCCTTTTAGCTTCCCAAACAGGATACAGTTCATTCATACCCTTCAAAAAGTCACTAAAATTAAATTTTTAAAAATCATATTAAATCTTTAATATTCTCCTATGGATGATAATATGCCCAAGCAGACAAGGACAGCATGCAAATCTAGTGGCACGCCTGACAAACATAATGCATTTATATTAAATCTATTGTACAGTAAGAGTTTCAAGACGGCAGTGATCAGAGGAAACCATGCAATTGGATTAATAGATAATTTAGGCTGTAATCCAACAAAGCAGTTAAGCGTATGCTTAATTTTAAGCGTGCGTAGTATTACTTGATGTCAGTTGAGGCAAAACAAGCTTAAAACTAGGCATGTGCTTAAATGTGTTTTGCTGGCTTGCTGACTTAGTCATCTGAACAAATAAGGTTTTTACAGCTGGAAATACGTGAAGGAGCAGAGAGTGTCCATTTTTCCTGTAATCATTAAGAGAGCAATCCAGCTCAAGTTTCAAAGCATAACGTTTTTATAGGGGGTTAAAAAATAGTGCTCGCCGACTGCAGAGGTAAACAGGTTACAAATTATTTATTTTACCTGCATTCCTGGTTAAACCGAGTTCAGAATAATTAGATAACCCTGTAAAACCTGTGACTGGTGCTGTTAATTCCACATAAAGATTTTCTCATGCAATACCTAATAAACGGAGTTATCTTTTAACAAAGGCTTTAAGGGGATTAATATGCTGTACAGAGGATGCACTCTGTAACTCGGTTAAGATGTTTGCTCCAGATCTGAGCCAGATCTAAAAGAAGAAAGAAAACTTCGCTTCCTGAATGACCTTAGACTGTCACCCAGACTTCTCTGTACCAGCTCTACCAGTTAACTCGCTTCTGACGCTTTACAGTATTTGTGGCCTTAATTGAGGGACATAACCAAACAAATTTATCATCGCAGCCCATAAAAACGACAGAATTCATATGGTAGCATTCTTCATTCTCTCCAATTTGTTTCCCTGAAATCCCTGCAGCAATTTATTTGCTGAATATGCGAGTTTTCCTCCTTATGAAAATTACAAATTGTTGTCAAGGTTAACGAGTTAATATTCTCATTCAATATTTATTTTATATGGGGGGAGGGGGAAAGGAAGAAGCACGAGTGTTCTTACACTTTCTTCCACGGCAAAGTCTGGTTTCTTAATCAATATGACAAGGACACTGTCCTTTGGATAATACCCTGAATCATCGGGACTAAAAAATGAGCTTTATTAATCAACAGCCCCTGATTAATTATTATAAAGTGATGCTCATACATTTCTGTACATTTTAATAATTCCTGCAGAAGGCTAACAATGTCCCCAGTGATTTGAAGGCTTTGGGGTTTGAATTTTTCTAAGCAATGTCACAATAAATAGTCCAAGGGTACTACTGCTCGCTCACTAATCCAGTCTGTTTCAATCCAGCAAATGAGTAAAACCTTCTTTTTCCTATTTCCCATCTATAATTCATCATTTGCATACAAAGTAAGAAGCAAGAATCGGCAGTCTCATCAGTTTTCAAAATACCAAGGGACAACCAGGGTGATTTATAACAGGCTACATTATCTAGATCATATAACCAGAATATTTCTGTAAAAACACCCCTATGTAATCTCTCGATAAGAGTGTCTGTCCAGCCGATAAACGTGATGAAGGTCATCGGTCTGGGAGCTCAGTGTAGACCTGAGCAGCCATTAGGTCTTTCTCTGCAAAGAAATATCCCATCCCCAAACATCTACAAGCATCTTCTTCAAATGGCAATTTCAACTACTAAAGATACCTGTATTTAAGGCTCTCTTAGCCATCAAAGAATATAGCCTGTGTGTTTGCTTGCTGCCAGCGAGATGAAAAATATGCCACCTGTTTCTTATGCTTTCAATGCACTTTTGAAGACATAACCTTGCTGAAAGGAACAGATGCGTTCTCCTGGTTATGAAATGATCCAGCCCCAAAAGATATGTCAGAAGGTGACCACAGCTGGTAAGCGTTTGTATTTTAGTTCTAAAGGGCAATGTTTCTGAACCACAGTGCAAGTGCTCAGGTGGATGTATTGCAGATTTGAAGACAAATTAGTGTTAATTTATTGAAATAATGGCAGCATTAGAAGGGCCGGCCATAAAGCATTATCCAGCACCGGTTTTGATCCGTTCGTTCTTTGTACCGGCATCTTACAGTCTGGCTTTCTCTTCCTGTGAAGTATTTGCCCAGCTCTCAGACAGCTCACGAGGATGCTCTTAGAGCAGTGTGGTTGCGGTAAATGATATCAGGCTTCCAAAGGGACTAACCCTTTGGAAGGGTTTTAAAGCATTTGTGTTTTAAAATAATGTGTTTGCACTGGAAAAATTTGGCGGCTTTTTCACAGCCTTCCTGCAACGAATGTTTTAATTACTTGTCAGAGCGCTCATCTGTCCGAAGTCGAGTCCCAGGAATCTTTTGCTGTGAGTTAAAATCTATGTGCAGATAACCCATGGGTTATTTGGTTTTAGCTCCTCGATTTTGGTTTTAATTCCGGTATGTCAATAATGAGTTCTCTCTTCATTTTATTAATGTGAACCACTGAAAAAAATTTCATTGCTTTAGGATGCTCTGCAACAAGCAGTACTCCTGCATTTTGCCCTCTAGAAATATGGGTTCTGATCACAGATAACTAAAATGAGATTAGGATGTTAGCTTTCTCAAGAGATAACAGCAGTCTAGGTCATAAAACTACCATATGGCAGATTTGGCAGCCTTTACAGAGGTCCATGGTTTAATTATCACAAAGACAGATTCAGTTCCCCACTTGCAAATGCCTGGGTCCTCCTGTGGCAAGGACTGGCAATGCAATTAAGGGAAAGCTGTATTGTACTTGGCTGAAACGAGAAATGACCTTACTGTGGCCAGCGCTGTCACTTCCTAACATTTCACTCATGATTAAGTTTATCATTTCAAACAAACAACATAAAATGTCAGGTCTCTGGTCTGTTTAACATGCGGGAGGAGGGGTAGGGAGAGTAGAGAAGCATAAACCATGACTCCGTATTGTACCAAGCCAAACTGGGAAGGTTTTCTTTTTTGAAAAGAATTTTAGAAAAAAAGTGGACAACTCCACCAGAACAGAGCAGAAGCTCTGCGGACAGTGCTGCCTGGCCGGGCAAGACTTTCGGTCGCTTGTGTCAAATGGTTTGGCGTTCCCTGTGTTTCCAGTCCCTTGACCTATCTTCTCTCCCAGAGTAACGTATCCTCACCCGACCACCGCCCCCGGTTTCGCACGCGGCCCCTGCTGTGTTGTTTTTCTGTTAGAGTAACCGTCTCGTCCCTTGCACTTCCCTGTGAGCGCTAGCTATTGTACAGCCACCGCGCAGAGGATTACCCGACCCTAAGAAAAACAGCATTCCGTCTTATTTAAATGGCTCTGGGTCGGTAGAGATCTGTTTGCTCCATACAGTGTCCTGGTCAGCGCGGATAAGCAGCGTAAGGGAGATGCAGGCGACTTCCATCAGCAGCAAGGACCGATCGAGGGCTCGGTGTGCGTGCAGTTGAGCTGTTGCTTTAAATTGCCGTTTCCAAAAGAAGCTATCGGCTTTGCCTGGAACGCGCAGCGGCGTAGCAGCGAGAGACGCGACAACTGTCCCCTTCAAATAGGGAAGAATTTTTGAAAAGCGTGTCCTCGTATGTGTCAACACTTCACTAAAAGTGAACTCGTCGCTGCCTCTTGTGTTAGGGTAACCAGACCGGCTAGTCTTGCGAGGCTGAAGTCACAGGTTAACTCGCACCACAGCTACCACAGTCCGTGTTGTAGTTCTGTGTGCAGCTGTAAGGGTGAGGACACCTCTCTGAAACACAATCACGTTGTAGATTGACATCTTTAAGATTTTTTGAACAGCTGACGTCGCTGAGAGCGAGTGATGCACGTATGCCTGGGTGATATGGGTGCTCCTAGTCGGTAGGGTAAAAGTATTTCTGAATCGAACCAATATTTAATAATATAGAAAAATATTAAAATGCAGAAAGTGATAAATGTTAAATACTTGTAGTGGGGGTAGGGAAAGAATCGCTGAAAATTGAGTTAAAATGTCACTCTACCAAACCTGCTGCTTATTGTGTTTAGTTACATGGCGTTGCATGAGCGTCCTTATGCCTATTGTTGTTAGGAACCACTTGCAATATCTCGTAGTTTTGAGTTGTAGCAACAACTCCATTTCCCCCGCATCTTGGCTAATTTTATGCAAACCCTCGGAGACTAAGTTCAGTTCATAGGCATGTTCATGTCCAATTAAAAAGTAATAGATCTGAAGCATATAAAACAAATCAAAAGAATGCAAGACTGTCAAACCCAAGAATTAAAGCCCCAACCATAAAGGCCACCAAGCTTCATGAGACTGTAGAAAATTATTTTTAATATATTAATCTAATTTCTTTACAATAAACAAAGCGTACTTAAATCCACCCTTGCTCAAGCCAAGGCTATATCAGTTTTCATTACTAGTTTTTTACATACTCAGGGGCTTCTGAAAGCCAGGATTTTAACAAGTATAACAAATGGTATGAGACACACGATTAGACTGGGAGCTAGCATCAAACAATGATATGCCAGTAAATTTTTTCTCACCTATCCTCTCAACTGGTGCTAAGGAGAGGGTTTTAGGGGCTGGAGAAGTGAGCTCCTGCTTGCTCTTGACTGTTCCTTTTCAGGGAATAAAATACATAAAGTCAACGGCCAGAAACGCTGTGGGATTTTAATTATGAACTGTGCTCTTGCTTATTTGCATTTTTAGTGTACAAAGTTTTAAGAGATTTGTAAAGGCGAAGCTGTATTAGGTGGGACATGGGGATAAAATAGGAAGATGGTTCCTATCAAAACCAAGTGCCACCTTTTTCTCATTCTTGCTTTTTCTTTCACCAAAGCACCTGTATGACCAAAGTACCAACGCAGATGCAGCTTCTCCAGCTGGAAAGCTTCTCTTATTCTTATTTATAATGGCCCCAGTTCCCTGTTTACTTGTGAAGTCAACAGAGGCCAAAATCTTTATTAAAAATTTGGTGCATAGAGAGATAGCATTACTGCTTTTAGGTAAAATCTATGAAAAGTAAGAGCAAGATATCAGCATAAAAATCAATGTAAATCTATGGATACTAAAAACTAAAACTATTGGAAAGTAGATGTGTGGTTTACTGCAGGCGTGGCATGGGGAACTGCAGGGAGATAAGCAAACAGCATGCCCCCAGCTTCCGAATGGGAGAAGTATAGGTGCAGTAGGGAAGAAGTGTTCTGTGTCAGGGGTGGAATAGATAACCCACTGAATTCTTCTAATGGTAATCCATGATTTTCTGGTAAACACAAGGGTGTCCTTTTTTTCGTCTCATAGCTCGTGAACAGTTGAGTGTGGCTCCCACCTTTATTTCAGTGGTGAGACATGAAAGGGCCTTATTACATAAATAAGATGAAGGAAATAATGAAAACTGTTCTTCCTGTGTAACAGCTGTATGAGACTTGCCAGGTATGGTCACTGTAAAATACTTATTTTTTAAATGTTACTCACAGAATTTCCACTGGCTGTATTTTTTTGATTATTTGCCCATTAAGATACATGCTTCGATAAGCCACAGCCCTAGTGGCAGCAGCTTGGTTTGACTCTGGAAGCCTGAAAAGTTCACATTTTAGACCCGCTGCCCTCTGTGCATTCTTGATGGGACACTTTTCCCCCTCATTAGAGTTGCTAATTGGCTACAGCCTCTGTCTCTCACCTTTTAACAGCCCAGTTGTTTCAGCTGTTGGTGTGCGTGGTACCGTACTACCAGCAGATTGGTCAAAAAAGGCAAACTTCCTAGAAGAGCCATAAACTGGGGTAGAAGAGGAGGGGGGTGGGGGGAAGAATCACACTTCGCTGGGAAAGGTTTTGAATTCTTATGTGTCAGAATATCCTAATTCAAAACCAAATGGGAATCCACCATTCTAGGGGATTCACACAGCTCCAGGTAAACAACTAATGAGCAGCCTGCCAGTTTCATTTTTATCAAGAGCCCTCAGAGATTCAACTGTGCCATTTCATAAAATATGCAGATGATGGTGGAGGGAGAATAGCAAAGGCTTTGAAAATGATTCACACAACCTAAAAATGATGTTGAAAAGGGAGGAATTAAATATTCACAAAGTGAGAGAAATTAAGGCATATTAACTGTTAGAATGTGGAAATGAAGTGACTAACATGCATAGAGCTGATGAGAACTAGATGATTACAGATCTGTCAAAAGTTTCTAATTCTGACACAGTGTGATGTCGAGGTGCTAGTTGGCTGGTAAGGGCAAAAAATTAGGTATGGGACAAGTAATGCAAACCTGACAGATCAGAGTCAAAGGCGGTAAGACACCGCAGTGATTAACATTAGGCTCAGTCCTGTATCAAGGGTGAACTTTAAGCCTGCAAAATGAATACTAATTATGGTTACAAACAGAACACAAGGGGCTCAATTCATCAGCTATAGAAGGGACAGTGTAATGAGTTAGTTGGGGGGGGGGAAAGTCACCTAGGGCCAAATTCGTCTCACTGCTCAGTTCTGGCTTACACCAGGGATAAATTTGACCCTTGGGACATGAGAGTTGGAAGTTTCACTCTTCTGTAATTAATCAGGGGTGTATCTCATGTTTCAGTTTTGATAGAGTGGAGGAAAGGTTGCTGGCAGACGTATTCATGCAAAGCTGGTGGAAAAGAATAAAGAATAATAATAAAAAAAGATGATTAAACTGAGCGTCCGCACTGGATGAGGCTATTCACGTTGTCCAGCACGGCAGACGCAGTTCAACCTTTCCCAAGGGCAGAGGCAGCCACGCACCGCTGTAAGCGGTACTGGAGCAAGGGGCTCCCCGTGCGCACACAGAACTCTGCGCTGCTTCTGGGCATCACTCTCTGGAAGCACCTTCTGCGGCCCCGGGTGCAGAGGCTCTGGAGGCTAGCGTCCGTTCAGCACGCGGCCAGCAGCACCATCTCCCATCAACGGCGCGGGGAAAGTGTTTGGACGCATTTTGGGCATCCAGTAATGCTGGATCGTTGTGTTCACGTGGAAATGGATTGGCTCCCCGTTGGGGATTTGTATGTTGATGGCCTTTCCTAAGGTTGCCCAAGAGAGAAACAATCTGGTGGCCTGTTCATTCGTTGCTGTATGGTTTTTATTCCCTCCCTGGGCCTTGTATGCATGACTGGTCTGTAATAGTTTGCTGTGTAGTGAAACCTATGCTCAGACCTGTGCAGAGATCTCTGATGGCTAATTAATATTTTCCCTTTTTCCATTGGAAAAAATCCATGTAAATTCTATCAGTCTGAGCCATAGACAAAAATGTACATACAGTTCATACGTGTATCGTTGTCTGCTTGAACACACAGTGTTTAAGCAGCCCTTTCAGGGTCAGGGGTTTGGAAATTCAGGGGAAGTTACACCCTGTAGTCTCCTGCGAATAACCCCGTGTTATGCTGTAAGCCTAGCTTGATACGGAGTGTGAGTTAGCGTCACGTACAGCACTGAGTATACTGAGAATACTTAACAAATAAATACTATTTTGATTACAACACTATCAATAGCATGCTCGATATCTTCCAGAGACAAAAAGAACTTGAGGTATTGAAAAAAACCCCCATGGTAGTTGTGCATGCCAAATAGATGTGGTACTGTGCGTGTGTTTTGCATACCTAATTTCTTGGAGAGCCTGTCCTATGTTCATAATCAAGAGACAAGCATAAACTCAAAGGTCACAAAAAGACTGAGCTTGGTAAGGTAGATGTTCTGAATATATTAGGTATGTAAAGCAATATTGTGGCCCATCCAAACTAGAATTAGTGGTAATTATTATATAATATGTAATGATGGGATTTAAATGGCTAACACATTTTCTCTGCTGAGATCATTTAGACATGATTCATATAAATGATTAAATTAATAGATCTTCCTCTTTTAAGACTGCTAGGCAGCTTAAACTAAATTTCTCAACAGAGACTGATCCCAGTGAAATAATATTAATAGAAAATGGAAGAAGAATTTCTGAGAAGTGGGTAAATACACGCTGGAGTTTGAGGAAATTTCCGTAGACATCTATGCCGACAAAAATACTTTACAGATTTAATTATTCACTAGAAATAACCCATCAAGGACTCTGGAAGGTGAAAGAATAACAAACCTAAGTTTCACTGAAAGAATAGAACGGTGAAATGTACTGGAAGACAGGGACTTAAAGGATCACTGTCTACTTAGTTTAGCCTTAAACATTAGGCTTTTCATAACACTAAATGGTTTTATAAAACCTAATGTGAATAGAAATGTTTTTCTTTTTCTTCTTTTTGAATCAAATTTCAATAAGATAGCTCTTCCCCCCCCCCCCCCCCCCCATTCAGCAGAATCCTCTGCAGTGTTGTAAAGTCACACGCAGGAGCATCGTGCTAATTAGTGAGAACAAGGACAGGAAAATGACTATGGATGGGATTTTTGAAAGAGCCCGAGGGAGTTAGTTGCCCAAAACCTAGCAAATTCGATGGGAGTTTAGCGCTCCGATCTGATAGTCATCTGAACATTTTAGCTTGAAAGTGCCAGTGAAAACAGCCCCTGTGAAGGCCAGTCCTGCGCTCCTGCGAGGAGTTCTGCCTCCTTGGAGCCTCTTCATCCCCGCCCAGCTCTGGCCTGGTTTGCCGCTCTCCGCTCAAGGTTGCGAGGCACAGCCTTTGCTCTCCAGGGTTTTTATGGGCTTCTGCATGCTTCAGCTCAGACTCCGGTCTCGCCAGAGGTCCCAGTATAGGGCGGATGCCCAAGAATGGGAATTTCACAGGGATCGACTGGTTTACTTGCTGCATAGTGCACCAACGCAGAAAAAGAAGAGCGTGGTGAGGACCGCCTCTAACCGCCAGATCCCCCTCTTGCAGGTAGTCGTCGTCCTATCCAGCACATGTACTAGAAGGAGGGTAAGATGAGACCTCCCAGCTTCAAAGCTAGCCCCGGGCATTCCCAGCATCTGCTTACTTTATATTAGTCACAACTAATAATCAGGGACAGAGCTGCAGCTCTGTGCTGTATATCAACTGTTCTGCTGGGAAAGGCCTGTCATCTTTTAGCTCTCTCTTGCTCAGATTGAGAAATTGATAGGTCACCAGTGCCTTAGAGTACCACAAGGAAGATATCATATTTATTTTAGCTACAGCTTTGCATCAGTGCTATCACGCTGTAAAGAATTTCATAAAGCATATTTTGTCTTCAGTTTTTTTTTTTTCATATTGCTTGGAAAAGAACATATGGTAATCCGTATAGTTCTGTCCCGGAGGGTTACCCAAGTGCTGTATACCAAGTGGTCTTTCTATTTTTATTGTCAAATTCATGTTTGTCTCTTATCCTAAATATTCCCTTTTTCTGCTTAGGAGGTTAAAAATACCTGGAGCTGCAAGTCTGGCCTATTTACTACAGAATTCATGAGTCATGCACTACACTGAAGTCTTGAAATATCACAGAGGTATTATTCACACAGAGCTCAGCAAAAGAATGGCAAAACCTGCCCTTCAAGCCTTCAGATCCAAAAGCCAAATGCTTTAGGGTAACAGGTCACCAAGCTTTCTCCCTCAGCAAAGATGCATAAGGAAATTGCTATAAGCCTCTGATTAGCAAAACAACCTCTATCTTGCTCACAGTTGGAGAGCGAGTCCTTCCTAAGGAAACGGTATGTTGTTAGTATCAGAAAGTCCAGCCCGCTTTCCAATTTTGGTGCTATATTTATATAAAGAAGTGATTGTTTCTCCAGATCTCAGTTTCTCTTGCTTCGTTCCTCCGGCCTTGGGTGACATAAAATACTGACTGAATGTCTCAAATATCCTTAACGTCTCTAGTCTTTCAGATGAAATCTCAAGGCGGAAGGCAGCGATGGGATATGCAGACTTTGACTTAACAACGTCGCTGTTGTTGATGGTTCAGCCCACGAATCTGCACTGGAATATGATCAAATGCAGCTTGCTGTTGCAGGAATAACACGAGTTCTCTGTAAACTGGCCTCTCAACTGTGGGTTTGCAGATGAATCAGTTTAGATTCACTTTATCCTGCAGCTGAGACTCTCGGTATGATAGATTAAGCTCTGTTTCATATCATATTATCCTTTATTTATCTTTGTAGCTAAACCAGCCTATCGAGATTTTTGCAAATCATTGGTTGTCATTGCTTGTCACTATAAAGCAGAGCACAGAGAAACTTTGCAAAGTATTTCAGCTGAACCTCAAATAGTCCAGAAGTACTCCAATATAGTCTGTGAAAAACAACGAGAAAATGCTAACTCTTGAAACAGGGTCGTTCAGCAGCTCCCATAAGCCAACCAGAGACATGGATGCTCTGAGATTTAACGACCCCATTGACTGTGACCCCACATTTCGGATGACTTTCCAGCCTTTCTCCCTACTTGGTCACGTCCTAATGTTTTTGCCATGGGAGAAAATGAGTTAAAACAGAAGATCTGCTTTCAGGGAGACAAAATCAGGTTTCTTTGAATAGTTACACCCTGGGTGTAGCTGGTTGAGCTGCCTGAAAAATAATTCTATGTGCATGTGATGAAACATAACTTTTTCTGGCAGGGACAAATATATTTTTTCCATAATATTAGTTGGATAAAATGTTTCTTCCTTTTTCATTTTAAACTACAGACTTTGGCATGTCATACAGCTCTCTTTCTGAGGTTTAGTTTAAGATTGAAGGCTTCTGCAGATGGGATGCTTGCACCTCGGTACGTAAAAGGGGTAGCTTTGAGATTTGTAGAGGGTTTTTCATAGCTTTCTGTTAAATGACCTGGAATTCACAGTTCCTGATGGATGGGGGCACAGCAGACAGAGTAAGCAGACTGGTTTCTATTCCTGGTTTTGCCACCTACTTGCTGACCTGGGGTGATTCATATAAGTTCCCTGTGCCCTTTTATCCTCATCTGTAAAATGAGGATATTGACATTTACATTTCTTTATAAAGTGCTTTTAGATCTATGGATGAAAAGTGCTAAGTAAACCAAAACTCTCAATTAAATTAATTGGCGAGAAGGAGCTAGGTCAGTGTTACAGCAAGGTTCATTTATACACCTCTTAATTTCTTTCGCCCCGTGTCTCGAACCCTATTTATAGTTGGAATTGCTACTATATCCTTTTACCTGTAGAAGTAGTCCCTCTGGGCCAGGCACGAAGCTTGCCTGTGTGCTGGAGAGGAAGAAGCTTATGCTAGTTCCTACACAGATCCAGGAGGTGGACTGAGGGCAGCTGGTCCCACGTGTTCGTGGTGCCAAGCGCTCATACAAGGGTGTCACCCTTAAAAATACAAAGAAAAGTCCAGGGAAATACCTTTGGCGCTGTAGCAGATTGCACACTCAGAAAATAAATTACAAAGCTCGTACATCGATAAGTGAATGTTTGAGCTTTGCTGGTGGGGAGGAAAATAGTGAATATTAGTCTCTTAGTGATCTTTCAAGGTCGTAATTATATTGGTATATGCAAATCCACCTCCTACCTTGGTTCAGCTGCAGAATGAACTGTCTTGCATCTGCAAAAAAGTCCATATTTTAAGCTCCAAGTCCCTGGTCCGTATGGTTTCTCTGGTATTTCTCAACTGAAGGCCATCATTTGTGTGCCTGTGTTCCTGCAGGGAAATACATATGGAAAAAATCCTGTGATTTCATCTTGTCAGTGGTTATTTTAATCACCTGAAGGTTGTTGTGTTCTTCTATGAGATTTTTTTTTTTTTAAATGATTCTGGAATGTCTTGCTACATAATAGTAAGAAAATAGATTATGCATAGAAGCTGGTTTTGTTTTGAAAATTTCGAGAACAGATGCAATCCCGGAGCTGTGATCCCTGCACAGCTCAGAGATCAGAAGTAATAAGAAGCCTCTGAATTATCTCTCTTCTGTTCACAAAGCTTGAACTTAATCTGCCAGACTGCCTATAGCTGGAACTCTGCAGAATACAGCACCAAATATCAGATATGTGCATGGCTCGCTCTGTGTGCAAAGGGGAGTTAGCATTCAGAGAACAAAGAAAGTAGGGCAGGCACCCTTAAACCTCAGCTGGGCAGGTGCTCCTGAAAGTTTCTCAATACAGTAAAAATTAGCTAGAAATTTCACTGTATAGGGAGTAGAAAAAAGGTCTTTGCAGTTTGGCCAGTATTCTCCTTGTCATCTGGTTTTCTATGAAGGTGGGGTAAGAGGGATACCTATCTTAGATGTTTGGCCTTTTGGTAAGGAAATACATGCCAAAATGTAGGGCAATGCCCTGAAGAAGATGATGAGTGCTGGACTGACTAATTTTGACTGCTTTGAGCCCTCCAGAAATTTTAAGACAAACAGGAAACAGCCTGCAATATAGCTATTTTACTTGTAAGTTTTGATTGACAGAAAGTAATTATATTTAATGTTCACACAATTTTAAATAATGTGTTTATATATAATCTCGGGTGTTTTAGGAAGACTGACTTCCAACTGTGCTGGCGGGGGGGGATGTGGGGTGTCAGACAAACAGCGATCAAATGTGTAGGGGCGTGAGCTTGAAGTATGGGTCAAAGACTAAAGACCTAGTGAGAGAACAGTCTTTGTCTTTCTAAAGAGAGTTGCACTTGGAGGAAGAAAAAAAAAGTGCAGAAAAAGGAGGTTTGTTGCAGTAACTTAGAATTACAATGAATTATTTTAATAAGTGAAAACCGACCCATCGGTCACACAAGTCACTATATGGTGTCCTCTGTATTGTCCACCTGCTTTACAAGTGGGTCAGCTGGACAGCGGGAAAGCTAAATTAAAGAAGGCTGTCCCAGGAGAAGACACTTTTAGGGTAATAAGCTAAGATGGACCAATAAAATAGGAGGAAAACGAGTATGAAAAACACAACTCGCACACGGTGTGTCATGAACTCCTGTTACCGTACTGTATTTACAGATCTCTCACCTGGATTCTGAGTTACAGTATAAGGCACTGGCAGCATAAATCTGGTGTAATTCCTCTCACTACGTAGGAGCCAATCTGAATTTAAGCTGGGGAAAGCTGGCTTCCTCTTATTTGTACGATTTCAGATATTGCAGAGTAGCGGGGATGCCCTCAGGAGGTCATTCTCCAAGCAGGGGAAGTCCTACTTAGAGGTGCCGATCCTGCCTGAAACGTGAGACGAGCTTGAATTAAAGCCAAAACAATTCAGCCTCTGCCCAGTTCTCCGTAAAGCAGCGTTCAGCTTCGTCTGCTGAATCAAGCTCCAGCAATCCCCTTCCAACTCACAGAAAATGCTTTCCCTTGCCTTTGAAGCTACCTTTGTCCTTCCTGAGCTCTCGTCCGTGTCTGCAGCATCACCTGCTGCGGGGGGACTCGGTGCAGGTATTTCTTGCCTTGGGAAACACCTGCAAACCTCACCCTGCGCCATCTCCGTTGCTGCCCAGCCATGCAAACTCCTTTAGCAAATTCGATGCAAGTCAGTTTGAACAAATAAGTGCTAGAGACTCGCTTTCAGTCCCATGTGCTGGCTTAAACTAGTGGTAGAGCCAGGTGGTGGTTTCACATTAAACCAGCAGAAGGACAGCAAAGTTGATTTCCCTAACGAGGTACGAATATGGCATTTAATTTCTTTTCCCTTGTCAAGGGGGCTAAGGACAGACACTGGGGTTTTTCTTATTTAAAAACCCCCAACCCTTTGTCATCTCCATGTATGGTGTACTGCCAAACACTGCTGTAATTAAGAATTTTTTCATCAAGGAAAAGTTTTGCAGTAAGGTTTTATTTTCAGAAACACCCTCTTCAGGGTCTTTTGGGAAGATTTTATATACCAAAGTGGGTTGCTGCGCCATGAGCCTGTCAAATGTGGTCTGTTTTTGTATTGATACATCTAATATGTCACATAAGTATTTTAAGAAAAGGAGTAACCCTAATTTTTAGGTATATGAATAACAAAATCAAAAAATAAGGAACTGGGGACAATATTAGATTAATAAATGGCTTTTCAAATCTTAAGCTGAAGGGTCAGTGCTTTTTCCCCTTCTATTAAAAAAAAAGTATTTGAGATCCTGATTGTTTTCTTCTCTAAAAGATCCTAGTCTTAACCCATTTTTCACCTGAATTTTCAGAATTCCTATCTTTTTGGAACCATTGTGCGGAGGACAGATAATTCATGACTTAGTTTGAATTACTCTGTCCTATGTCTTGTAATATTGTGTGGATTAGAGGTTAGCGCTAAGGAGAGGAAAGAGTATCCAGGGGAAGTAGGACAAAGAACCGATTTGCAGCTGAGGAAATAAAGCCCCTGACTTAGACTGGAAGAAAAGCTTTTGGGTAGAGAGAAGAGGGGAAGGTGGCACGCACAGGGGCAGCAAGAGCAGGCCATTTACAACAGCTGTAGTTGCTTAAAGCGTTAAAAGAAGAACTTGCGTGCTGGTCCCTGGAAGCTTGGTCAGATGCGGAGTGAGGCAGTGAGAAACACGAAGGGCAACTATTGCCAGAGAGTAACACGCCCCTCATCGCCGAAGGGAAGGCTGCTATAACGCAGCCGTTAGGGTCTTGTGCTTGGAGCCAGCTTTCAAAAATGTTGAATCTTTCCTTGGCAAGCAGCGTGGCATTCAGAAGTCAACTGCTTTTGCTCCAGTTCAGACTTAGGTGAATTATTACTGAATTTTGGTTCCTCTTTCAGGCACCGTGTTCTTTTATAACCGGCTGCACACCTCCAGCTTGACCACCTGAAGCAAAAAAACCATCATATATGTAGGGTGTCACCTAGAGATGCTGCTCTAGAGTCCGAAATAAGATGTGCTGGCAGAGGACGAGTCAGTGTGCAATGGCTGGAGCGCACTGTGCTGTAATCAGCGTTGTGGGTCCTTCGCCGCCTTCTGTAGGAAATTCATGCGTCTGGTTTGGTGGCGGTGACTCGTGGTGATGTTGTTTGACTCTCGTTTTAATAGAGGCTTCTCAGCTCTGAGCTTGCACTTTCCGGAACGTCAGGTCAGAAACTTCCTCTGCTCCTTTTGCTGTACAAATCGCTCTGGAACTGTTGGTGCTATCCTCACCGAACGTTTATTGTATCCACCTCAACTGGCAGACATAATCCATCTCGGATAAAAACTTTAAATGTTTAATTTTGTCTAGAAAAATCCTCATGTTGTTCTGTCAGCGTAACATATGCTGAGATTTTCTTTAAAAAGACCCATGCTACTCAGATTGTCGTTACTTTTCTGTAGTAAAACACAAATACCAGAATTTCCTTTGAAATTGAGGTGTTACAAGGATTTCTGCTTGGAAAATAGAATATTAATTACCTCTCGACTCTCAGAAGGGGCATGAATCTTTTAAATACCCTCTATAGAAATTCACATACTTTCTAACGCCCTCGGTAAGATTCTCACTCATCTGGTTTCCAGCACCGTCAGGAGAATAGTTTTGCCTTCCCGTGCGCTGTGCTGAGCTGTAACTGGGTGTCGGAGGCCTCCTGTCCATTCGCCGGAGTAGCCACAACGATTTCAAACCCAAAGTATCATCAGTGCTGTAGTAACTAATAGCGCAGAAGTATTTCACGGCTGACACGAGCCTTGAGGACAGTAGGAAGGGATGGGAGGCATGGGGGCTGAGCAAGGAAGACAGAAGTGCATGAAACGTTCCTCACCAGAGTTAGACTCCTAAGGGCCTTCAACCTATTTAAAAAGGATCATCATTCATCAGCACCATCATCATTATCTGCTCGATTGGGAGGAGGAGGGGAGGGGTAATCAGCAAGAGATGATCACAGTCTTATCACTGAGCTCCTTCATTTCAGTGCTTAAACTGCAGGATTCTTTCTGGAGAGATAATTCATATTTTATCATTAAAACTGCTGATCATAACCTCGTTAATATATGGATATTGCTAGCACACACAAAAAAGCTAACATGATAAAATGTAACACTTCTATTAAATTACTTAAACTAGTTTACCTCGCCTCGACATTATTCCCCTCTCTGCCGCTCCTCTGCCATCACAGCCGCTGCTTGTACGTGGCACGCAAAATCTATAAACTCTTTCCAGGAATACAAAAGCATTCTCTATGATGTTGATAAGAAACAGGACAGTCACTCTCCCCTGACATATTTGTTCTTTAAAAACAAATCAATGGTGCAGGGATTTGGCACCTGAATGCAGAACAACGGCTTGATGAGGCAAAGATTGTCTTCATTAAGGACATTAATATTCATAGAGAGTAGAAAATCTGACACAAGAGAGGACTCACTAACCTTTTCTCATATTAGATTTTTACTTCTTAACACAATTACAGTCCGGCAATGACTTAATTAATGCTGCTTTTTGTCAGACTGCTTTAAAGAGCTGTCAATTTGGTCCTGCAGAGGCTGTCAGTGAAAGAGAAAGACAGTCATCTAGGCTAAAAAGACACAGGAAGAAATTCAAACACTTAATAACATTCAAAGTGCTATGCAAAGTCACATATCAACCTGTATTAAGGAGAGTTTTTGTCTTTCCTCTCTTCCCACTTATGCTAATATTTTTCAGGTAAAATTGGGGCTGCCGCCACCTCTAATTCTGAAGTACAGGGCAGAAAACGAGGAAGGAGGTCATCAAACCTGGTGTATTCTGGTTTCAGAATATTAGGGGTATCTCCAGCCCTCTGTGGAGAACAGAGGGACTAAGAACCACTCCAGGAATCCGTATTAAATGCCTGCCAATAAAGGTCGGTCTCTGGTGTGAAAAGGCTTGTACAGTTGCACCTCCCGTTACTCCCCTGGCTTCTAGAGGTTGAAGGAGGATGCCATACTTCTCATTTAAATAAAACACCATGGAAGTAATCCTGCAAGGCTGGAGGACTCGCGAAAGACTGGGGGATGTTTGAGGTAGTTGTGAAGCCGGTTCAAGCCAGCCTAACGAGTGTGGTGAGCCGCAACTATCTCCTGTGGCTCAGCAGGTGAGTGGTAACCCATTAACTTACGGTAACTCGCCTGCTTCCAGTCATTGGGCCTTATTCCAGGGAGCTGCTATAGGGAAATATCAGATGGGGGGGGGGGGGGCGGGTTTGACCTACACAGAATATTACCCTGCAGCACTGGAACCAACCAGCTGTTGGTGGGCTCCCCTTAGCCCAGCAGCACTTCATGATCTGCTTTTCGCAACTGTTTAAGAGAAAAAAAAACAAGTCCATTTGCTCACGTGGCACACCTGGGTTGCATCGTGATGCCCAGACAGTATGCTAAACCCAGCTTTATGGCACATCTAATTCTGTGGGTTTTGTTGACTTCTTTAAGTTTATTTTAATAAGTGCTTTAAGTGAATAATGTAAATAGAGTAAGAATGCCAGCACAGTCCAAAAAAAAAAAAAAGCAGCACACAACAACTCTGTATTTGTTATAGTCTAGAAGAATAATTACATATTTGTAGTAGAAATGCCTGATTTGATCAGCACAGTTTGATGCCTGACTGGAGAATCCTAGTACCCGGGACCATAGGAGTGACGTATTAGAAGACGGCGCAGAAAGTTTGCAGATGGTTTTGATGTTGACTTTCAAATGGGAGGTGCTACTTTCTGTGGTGGGTAATGCTTTTGAAAATGTCCTGGATGAGGACTGTTATCTAAACCTCCTTAGTGATGGGCATATTCCCTCTGATTGTTTCCAGCATTCCCTTCAGAGGTGAAAATGAAAGCAGTCAAGTAAATTGCTGCTAAAACTTTTATTGCTTATTATCTTATTTAAAAGACAAGTCTATTATTCTTGATACTCATGTTGTAAATTGCATTATAATTCAAGTGGGAACTGAAACATCTGTCCAAGCTAACGCTGTATTTAAGGGACTTGTTGGGTGAGGGACCTTGCGCAAGACTTGCCATGCCACAGGCCTCTGAAACACAGCGAAGAATTCCTTCAGGTTGGCGGTCTGTCATTATCATTCAAACAGAGCACAGCTATGAAACTTCTTTAAAATGTTCTCTATTTCCTTTTAATTTTAATTTCATTTGTGCGAAACCTTTCTGATTAGTTCAGCTTTTAATTTAATAATGCAATTTGGGAAGGGAGAGGCAAGTTTCTGTGAAGACATAACTATAATTAAACTTGTAAACTATTTCCCTTATACGCTACTTACAATAAGGCACAAAGTTTCCTCTGAAAACCTAGTATAAAGAAGTCTGGTATTATCTTGGAGAACACAGACAATTGCTTTAAAATTATGCTATATTGAACATTAGTGTGTGTGTGGTGGGGACTGGGTTTTATGTAAATGGGGCCACACCTACAAGAAATCTGTCTCTATTAAAAAAAAAAAAAAAAAATCAAGAAAACACTGAGAGAACCTGAGAGTTGGATATCATGAGTACACATTTTTTCCCCCTGGGGACATGTTATTTGCTTTGCAGAATGGAGTCCTAGAAGACGTGGACTGAACTGAGTTATGCAGTCTTAATATGATTGAAGAATTATCTTGTTGACAAGTGCAGAATTATAGATTTGAATCCATTAGCTAAAAGGGTCCACAAACATTTGAATAATGGCCCTCACGTTTTTTCTATTGGTCTATCAAACATAGAATCCTTAAAAAAAAATAAGAAAAGAAAAAAATCTTAAAATCATGTAGTTACAGTGCAAAGAGACTGAATTAAATTTCCTTGCTTTAAAGATAAGTAAGCTTTTTTAATTTCATATTAGAAGCAGGAGTTTTGGTCTGTGCTTTTACACTTAGAGTTTTATTTTTGGCAGCTGCAAAAGTACAGTATTTTGTAATAAACATAAACATCTTCTACGTAAATCCAAAAGGAAAGCCATGAAATTAATTTGGTATCAAAGGAAGAGTTTAAATCAGCAGCCTTTTAGTGAACGTTACTGTTGGGGCTGGCAATATATTGCAAAAATAGAATATTCCCATATAAAGGGCCAGGTTCTTGTCTGATGTAATTCAGTGTAACTTCACCGCGGCGCCTGAATTCGTATTCAGATTTGGAATGTTTTACCGACTTGCATCGTGCATTTACCGTGTTCCAAAGCTGGCTGTTCCAGAAATATCCTCTGTACGATAAATTTGGGAAGGATGTTTTTGCTGTGATTGGTCTCAGGCTGTAGCTGGGACCCGCCATACATTAGCACGGTCTCAGACATAAATTTCAAGGGAGAGTTAATGAGTGTGTATTCGTGAACTATCCCCTGAAGTGGGAGATTTATGGCTTCACGGACAGAGTATAATCTCCTCTTGTAGATGCAATATCAGTATTCCAAAACAGCTCAAAAAAAAAAAAAAGTGTAAGAGTTTTAGGTTGCATTAGAAAATGAAAATCCATATGGCTTCAGGTATTGTAGGAGATTGCTGCCACAGCGAGACATGGGTGAAGGCAGGGGGACGAAATCTTTTTGGTTCCTTGGTTCTTTTTCCTCCTCATTCTTCTCCCCATCTTGCAGATCTTTTGTGGGTGAGCCAAATGTAATCAGGTTTGGCTCACTTGGAGGAATTAGGATGACTGAAAAGTATGCCAGATTTCAAAACAATTTCTAACAGTTTCTGTGATACTGTGTAAGCAACTGAAAATTGACATGTTGTGTTGTGCCCAAGTCAGCCAACTGCTGTCACTGAATAATTAGATTCTCTAGAAGAAGGGAAAGTTTTGGGTTTTTTTCCCTGAACAAAATTATTAGAAAATAATGTAGTAGCTATTTTATTTAGGGATAGGCTCAAATCCTTCTGCTCTTACAAGCAAATCTTTAAAAATAGTTTGAATCTGGGCCCCAAAAGTATCTTTCATGTATTTTTATATAAAAAAGTATAAATAAATTGTTTGGGCATTTTTATGCCAACATGTATGTCACTTGCACATGGAGGAGTCATTGTTGCATATGGTTAATATTGCTTTTCTAATGAAATTAATTATTTTCAATTCTTTTTATTTCATATGGCACATCAAACCTGTGAATTGATATCAGACACGGGTCACGAGCTAATTGTAGCTCGATCTGCCGTGGAGTTGTGACATTTGTGAGGACAGATATAGCGCCTGATTCCCCAGGAACTTCTACCTCTGCAAACTGACTATGAACGGGGGGAGACCTGTGCCGCTCTGCGGCCTTTCTGTCCCTTTCCACTCTTCTACTCGCAGTACAAGCGGCGGCACATTCGACGGTGAAAGCTCGTGCCTGGTGAAACGATAAGGCAGCGCTGCAGTCAGGCGAGGCGGGTGACAGTCCTGGCCTGGCAGAACCGCACGCGGTGGATGGGCTCGCTTCGTGGCGTTGTGAATAGGGTGGGAATGCTGATCGGGTCTGGAGGGGGAGGCCTGGAAGACCGTGGGCGAGATCCTCGGGGGGGTGGTTGCAGCTTCCATCTGCTGAAGATCTGAATGGGGACTGGAGAGACTTAGCTAGGTCATGGTATCACTGCAACTGCGACGACACTGGAATAATTGAAAAGAAAGGGATTCTTTATTTTCTCGTATTTTTTTTGAGCTGTCTTGCTCCTCGTTCTAGTAATTCTATCAAAAAGCAGCACAACTTAAAAACTGCTATTTTTATCTTATTCCAAGCCTTATCTGATAGCACCTTCTCATCTATCCTTTCTAATTGAATGTGTTCCTTCCCATTGTTGTTGGAGTCACCTTTTCATAAGGATTCAGAGTAGTTCTTAAACCTATAGAAGCACCAGTTGCACCGATATTCTTAACAACAACAAAGCCCAGTGCAAAAACTTGTATGGCAGCAATTAGTGAAAAATATTTTTACTGTGAAAGTATTTTTTTCTATTGGCCTGACTCTCGCCAGGACTCTTTAGACTAAATATTTCAGAACGGTGATGCTAGGGATAAATACTATGTATTTTTAAAACTTCTACTGCATTTTTTTCCCACTAAATTCAGCTGCAAAATTTAGTTAATGGTACTGGGGAGGATGGCAGTAGGACTCTTCTTTCTTCCTTGAAAAACCCACCCCTTTATTTCTTTAGATCCAGCTGTAAAATTCCTCATACTTTTCTGGCACTATTACAAATGAGAGATAAATAATAAACAGTTTCTCCCAGGGCATCCAAAGCTACACGTATAAATCTATATTAAATCCAAGGTTAATGATTGCTTTTCTGTTTTATTGGCTGCGGGGAGCACTTTCTGAAGGAAATCCTGTCTAAGTGGTAAAGTAGCTTTCTTCAGAGGTTCTTGAGCAAAACGAGACATTAAGTTTTGACCATCCTAGTCTGCCACATGTGACCAATGCAATGTAAAAGACAGTAAAATATATTTGTCCACTGGAAAAAAAAAAAAAAATCTTTTTTATTGCCCCCAAATTATTCTATATCTATAACGTCCCTAATTCGACCTGGCCTTGCAGAGAGGAGTGCTAGACTTCTCATTAGTACTTTGCAGTTATCCCTTCCCTGGCTGAGGTGCAAGAAGCTTTAAATCATGTGGGAGAATGGGGAAGGGAAAAGAGAGAAAACAAGCTTTTTGAACCCTGTAATGTAAATTTGCAGACAATTATTCATTATTAACTGCCTGAAGCATCACACCTCTCTCACCTTTGCTGGAATGTCTGAACATTAGGGTAAACAACACACTGCTGTCTTATCATAATGCGGTCTGCTTCACTGCAGCAAGAACTTGTCAGAAACAGATTGTGATGTTGACTTCTCAATAGGGGAAAAAAAGGGCCTAAATTAGACTTCTATAAAAAGAATATTGCATATTTATTTCCACAATAACACCAAGGAAAAACGTTAGTCAAGAAGCAAGCAATTGGGTGAATAAATAAGCTTGTCTTTGTTCTCATCAATTAAGTTATTACATCAGTTGGAAAACCAGTGAATTATAATACAGATGTTTAATGAAACACTGCTGTGCCTATAAGTCAAACTCCTATTTTGTGGTGTGATTTTGGCTGCATAGTTTTGTGTGTGTTAAACCGTATTTATTAGCTGATACCCATTATTATTTTGAGCAAGGTATAATTCAGTTGTCAGGCTCCAGCTCTGGGAAGGAGATTTAATCAGTGAGAGCCCGCTTTGCTGCTGAGCATAAAACAATGCGGGTTTCATGAAGCAATCACACCAGTGTGAAAAAATGGGATTAATTAGTATTGTACAAGAACAGGCAGCATGCTCATTAAAACCTTGTGAGCTGCCTCTTGATAAACTGCCACTTGATAGGGCCGCATTAATGTGACAAGGCAAAGACTTTATTTCCAAATCCTTTCTGATTATATCTCACTTTTAAGTTACCTGAATTGACTCTCTAAGGCTTTTGGAATACAAAGATCAAAATTGCAGCAAGAGATCCCCAAGACACCTGGACAAAGGAGCCATGCTCAGATAGCGAGGCTTCAAAAGACAACTTATTTTTTTGAACTCCCATTCAAACATAAATCAATAGCTGTACAATGAGGCAGCTCCAAAGGTGGTAAATTTGCATTTGCACTCAGCAGGTTGGCCTGGAACTTATTTGACGATTAGCAGCTATCTAATGAATCCCGTATAATTCTGTGCCTACCCGCTCACCGAGTGCTTCGTATGTTTGTCAATATACAAAGTCTTATGAATATTTTTACAGCTTCAGGTGTGCTCCGAGGAAGGGGGAGGAGAAGGTAGGCGCTCCCAGCTGCACATCTCCTCCTTACAGTTCGGGTCGGCCGCTGAAGAATTATGGTCATATTTCTTTCTTTATCCTTTCTTTTAGAAAGGTTCACAAACTAAAAATGTAGATTTCCACTAGTGGATTTGTTTCTACATGACAAAACATAATAGGGGATATGCCTGAATAACAACAGTAAATGTTGGCTAGGATGTATTTTTGATCTTGCGTGTTATTTTCCTTTAGGCGTAATGTTTTATTCTGTCCTGAATTTCTAGTGGTTCTGATGATTTACTTGCACATAATCTTGGCTTTCCCAGCCCTCCCCTCCTTTTTGAGAATTAGTGGCTATAATGAAATTATATCTGAACTTCTAATAGTTAACCAAATCTCTCAGCTATTTCATGGTGCTCCAAGATGCTGACTTTCCATGTAGCTTTAGCTGACATTGTATGTAAGGCAATTGTAATGCAATACAGTTACCTGTCAGCATATATTTGTAGGTGTGGAAAATGCCACTCAGAGAACAGAGATCTCGTATTCCCTGAAGCTTTTCCCAACTATTTTATTTTTAAGCAAAAAACATCTTGTTAAATCTCAACACCCTATTGAAGTAATGTTATCCACCACGAAGTCTGAGTACTCGGTTCCCAATTACAGATTGTTTGCAACTGTACAGGTGTAATCCCACCCACAGCTACCAGCGAAAGGCATCAGACTGGAGGCAAGGTACCTGAGCTGGCTAGATGTGGATGAGTACAATACTTTACAAAGTGACGTGTTGCAATATTATTAATTTAAACCCTTAGATTTCATTGTTGTGATCTGGGCTACATGATGCAATGCAAGATGACAGCCATTGAATTAATAGAAAATGGGATTCATCTCTTGAAATTTCACACAAAATAGAAGCAGGAGACAGACAAAATAAAGGGAGATGGATAGACAGACTGATAATACCACTAATACTTTTAAATTTAAACTGAACGGGTGAGATAATTTTAAAACACTAATGGTATTTATCAACAGTGTGATAGCAGGAAAAAAAAATCACACTCTCTCCCTCTCCCTCTCTCTCTCCCTTTCATTGATTGCTTTGTTGAGCAAGTCAGTGAATATTTTACACTTTGTTTCTTTTATTTTAGCAAATGAACTGCCTCGAGCTAATGTAGTGTAAGTGGAAATTTCAAGCACCAATGTCTCCTGCATGATCCAATAATAGGAACTTTCTTTCCCTCCTAGCTCTGTAACATAGTACAGCAGCAAAATCCCTGATGCCTCCAGGTAGTCACATGCCTGATTTATGATTATAAACTATAGCTCTGGAAGAGGTTAGCTAGGTAGTTTAAATCGTTGCTTTTTCTCTAATGAACTGGGGTCAGAGAGAAAGTACTATATGCAACAGCCTTATCTGGTTGTTACTTATGTCCTACATACTCCTCCTCCATGTTTTTTGGTTGTGATTGGTGTTTTTACATCATTTTAATTGTTAATGCCATGTTAGTAAACCGTGTTACTGAAAACTGTGTGAAATGAGATTTCCTGCTATTATTTATCATTTATTTTGGTGCAAATTGGAGCCAGGTACTTATTTCTAATGTGGTATAGACAGCATCGAAATGGACGAAAAAGACAACGTAAAGATAGGTAACAACCACAGGTAGTATAAGGGGTGGTTTCTTTTCCCAGTAACAAGATGCTGTAAGGTTGAACTCTGTTCTTGTCTGGTATCTATATCAGACTGTTGTACCAGTATCTAAACAGAATTAGATATGTTAAAAGATGCCTGAGATAGGCAAATATAGAAATATTCAAGATATTTTCACAGATAAGTGTGGAAACTGATTCAAGAGTAATGTTGTTAATCTGTCTAGGAATCCATGGAAGATGTGGTTATTGTGTAAACTCAAGGTACCCCTTATGCAGATCAGTCTTGCGCAAATAGGACTTACTCAGCAGATCACCATAAGCCTCACTGACCTTGACAACAGTGCTATGATCATATTTTCATACAAAAAAAACTCTTTTCAGGCAATCTCCCCCCATGGATTCAGCATAGATGGACTTTCTCTGGCACAAGGCCTGTTTCCCAGTTTTCACTTTGAAGTCTGTTACTTATAACCATCCGAAAGACGCTAGTATTTGACCCTCTCTCTGTGCCACTCGCTAGCTTAATGGAGTATCGGACACTTAATGCATGCTCACACAACTCTTGTCATTCAAGTGCATCAGAGCAATGGATCATGTCACCCTCTTCCTAAAGTAACCCATGTTTTGGAATTAGTGAGGTAAAATTCTTCCTGTTGGCAACTCTTCATACCAGAAATACAAAATGAAGAGTTTGGGTAGTAAGTGTATTTCTCCAGTAGCCTTGTAACCCTGCAGAAACATGAAGCTTTGGATGTCTGCATCTAGAAGGCTTTTTAAGCAGACTAGGAAAGGCTATTTTAATAATCTAGTAGTATTTGCATGTGATTTTCTTCTGTCAGCTAAAGCTTCAGGCAGCAGAAGCACATGGATCTGGTTCTTGCCTCTTCTTTCACATCTGAGGCCCAACTTTGATAGAAGCTACACATGATCTGCTGTAGTCCCTGCATTCTTTTATATAGAATTGTTACTCAGCTAGTTATTCCCTCATCATGTACTGTTGAATGTTGCTGCCTACATGAAATTTGATGCACCTGTCCCTTTTGAACAGCATCCTATTTTTCAGACTCCTTCTCTGATTTGTCTTGATCATTTTGAATTCTAATCTTGTCTTCCAACATACTCACAATTTGATGCTGTCTGCAGATGTAATAAGCATAATCTATTCCATCAATGAGGTCACTAATGAAAATATTGAACAGTACCAACCCCGGCCCCCTGTGGAACCGCCCTTTGTACAGCCTCCCATTCTGGCCGTGAACCTTTGATAAATACTCTGAGTACAGTTCTGAAACTGAGTTTGTACCCTATCATTGTTTGATCTGAACCGTGTTTCCTTAGCTTAAGTACAAGATATCTTACAGCAATCAAATATTTCTCCAAAAGTTAATGACATCTATTGTTTTCTGTCCCGAAAACTTCCTTCCCTGTAGAAGGAAATTAGATTGGTTCAACAGCCAGTCTTTAAGTCCAAAATGTCAAACTCCTCTCCTTGTTAGCTTTACAGAATACAGGTAATTTGTTTCAGAGTTTCCCTAGAAATTTAAAAGAAGGAACTCCTTTATAATCTCCAGGTCAGGTCTTTTTCCCTTATCTTCTGTGTTTTGTCACTTCACCCACTCCTCAATATTTCCCAAGAATAACTATTAATATCTCTGAGCTTTAGTCCTTTAAATAACAGAAGATGAGGTAGAAAGGACTACAAACTGGGCAAATGATTCAAAAATATCTAAATTGTCCCCATATTTTCCAACTTTCCTTATCAAAGACTACAGACTTGTGGCGATGCTGTCTTCGTAGTGCAACCCACCCCCAAAAAAATAACAAAAAAAAGTAGGCTATCCTGAGGACATCTGCCAATGGCTTCCTCCACCTTTTTGAGTTGAAGCAAGCTGAAAAGTTAGCACAATCCCACCTCGCTTGGATTTCCTTTCACTAAATTAGAGTGATATTTTTTTAAATGGTTTATGTTATCTGTATCTCAGTTTGTACCTTGGATTTTCTTATTACGTACCTTGGATGTTGCCTGGAGAGTTAGAATATCTCATTAGCTTTGGAGCGTGAGTGTTCCATGTTTTTCATGAGAAATTTTGTGCACCCGATCTTTCTGCTGTGGTAATTTAGGGAGGGTCATTCCACCAGGTGACAGTTAAACAGGGATCCACCTATAACTGCTGCCTTTAGAAGGCTCCAGAACACTTGCCTCTGGAGGTTGAGCATCCTTATTTGCTATCTGCTGTTCCCCTCATTTCCCCCGAGTTTCTGGTGTGAATGTTGGAGACGAGTACCGGGGTTGGCCAGACCTGAATTTGATGCAGTAGCTTTTGTGCCAGTCTGCAGGAAAAGGGGAAATTCTGAAGAGTTGTTCCTTCCCCCACCTTAACTCTTGTCAGGTGGTGGGCTGACACATTGTGCTCCTGCAGAATTACAGCTGCTCCACCAAAGATTCAATTTGGGCCCTCTGTGTAGCAGTGAGAAATATTTCTCTACTGTAAATCACTTAGTACAGAGAGAATCCTCAAGTTGTTTTCATGCACAATCATACAGGGACCTAATTTTCTGTGATGGCTGGTTCAGTTATTGCATCACAACAATTTCTCACTATGGAGCAGCAGGTTTCATTCATTCCATCCCCACCTATAAATAAGGGTTGTGACTGGAATAGGTCATGAGAGTTACTCCTGGGAAGACCACACATCATATTATCTGTGAGGAAAATGCGTTTTAAATTGCATTCTTCTAACTACATCTTGGTTGGTGCATAGTTCATTTCTGAACATGCTAAGCGGCATTCTTAACGCCAGTGATACAGCACAGAAAATGATGATTCAAAATGCTTATAGAAGCGTAGAATAATTTAGCTTGGAAGAGACTTCTGGAGGTCACCTAGTTCGCTTGGGGAAAGTATCAGTTGACACTTGAGAACTGTAACATGCCCCAGGGACTGGGTTAGTGGGAATCTTAAGTGCCAGAACTCTTGGTACGTTGTTGAAATCAGTAAGTTGTGCAATTATTCAGGAAGAAACTTACAGGTGTTTTAATTGACTCTGGTCCATGTATGCTTCCGAGGGGAAAAAAAGGTCTGTTTAGACAGACATTCCGAATGGAAATTCCCAATCCCCAAATTAATAATTATTTTTCAATCTTGGAAATATATTTGCTTGCATGCACTAACAAACTATCCTGGAAATTCTTCAATTTAGTCTTGATATCATAACGACTGTCTCTTATCATAATGACAGTGAAGGAAGACGGTGGAAGATTGCCATGTGTGGACAAAGCAAACGGCTCCGTGAATTAGGCGTGCTCTCCGTCTCTGATTTGTCCTGGTGGGTTTGGAGCTTGTACTTTTGTGCCTTTACTTCTGAAGCTGCCCAGTCACCTCCCCTAATCTGTGCACTGCAATCCACCTGGTCACGGAAAAGCGCAGTCGATGCTCGGAGGGACCTTCCCCCAACCTTTCTGAGGCAAACTCCCCGAGGTGTTGTGTGTGAGCAGGACTGGCAGAGGTATTAACTTGTACTGAGCTCTGAGCAGCACGACCCCTTGTTCCCACAGATTCTCCGTGCAAGCCAAGCAGAGAAGAGCCAATGCTTCGGGGAGCTTGGAAAAGGGGAATAGCCCTCCATAGGCATCCATGGAGCCGCAGAAGCCGCTTCTGCCTGCGTGCGCAGCTGCTGATTTTCTAACCCAGCTCTCAGGTAGGACCTCTTGAGATGAAATATTCGGGAAGTAAGTAAAAATGATTGGGAAAGTTGAAACGGCATACGCAAAGGTAAAATGCAAGCGTGCGCGTTTGTACGTGTTTCCTTGTCGCCAGTTGCGGCGGCGCCTCGATGTCTCTCTTTCAATATGCTCGTATGCGCAAACCTGTCGTGTGATGTGGTTACGTTACCCTTGGCTTCCAGCTGCACTACAGTTCTGGGTACTATTATTTTAAATTAGTGTCTCTATATAATGGTCTGTGCAGAAGAAAAAAATAACACTTTAGCTTATATTAAGCAATCAACGTTCTCAGAACTTCAGCATCTTAGTTATCCTTTATAGTTATCCTTATGTTTATAACGTAAAATACAAATTAGCATTCTCAAGTTACGTCTTTGAGAACCAGTCCTTTTTTTTCCTGAAGAAAAATTTCAGCAGTTGTCATGAAATAAACTTGCGTGTTAATCTATTGTTTCCATCTTGAAAAACGCAAAATGATTCCCTTAAGAAGAAATCCTTACGATACTTACTCGAAAGGAGCTAAAGGAAGACATCCAGAATTTTAACCACTCATGAGTTTACAAGGTAGAGAATGGAGTTGGGTGTCTCTGTCATGTTCTGCAGCTGATGCTACACTATTTATTTTAAGTAAATTTAATAATCAAAGCCATAATCTGTATTTTGATACCGACATAGCCCCTGCCATTTTGACTTTGCCAATCAGCCAGAGTATTTCAACAGCTACCAGAAGGATCGTTCTTGCATGGTTTGGTTACAGAATTTAGCATGTTAGAGGGCTATTCACTCATTTCTGGAATATCAGGAACTGGACATGTCAGTAAAGTATGTTCTCTTAAACCAGAATGACTCATCCGACACAGTATAGTTGATGCTTCTAGCTTTTTATGGAAAATACATTTTTAAAAAGAATTTAAAAAAATCATTCTCCAGGGTAATGTTACCTAGCTAAGG
Source organism: Phalacrocorax aristotelis (assembly GCF_949628215.1). Lineage (NCBI taxonomy): Eukaryota > Metazoa > Chordata > Aves > Suliformes > Phalacrocoracidae > Phalacrocorax > Phalacrocorax aristotelis. Next base: position 16,922,055 of record NC_134288.1, read on the forward strand.
ATGCTGCTGGAACTGGAAGATTCAGATACAAACGCTCAAATGTCAGGCAAAGTCTGGGATAAGGTTTGTGCTAGTGGTCAAAGTAACCACCAGGTGACTGAGGTCATCTCTAACAACAAAATTACGTTGCGGATCTCCTGGACTCTGAAGGGGACTCACTCTGCCAGTGTTTTGAATATTAAGGGGGCTGGTGATGTAATATATATTCTGGAACACTTTGTCCACATGTTATCGGAATGCCCGCAATGCAAGAGTTATGGGAAATATATCATCATCCCTAGACTGGAGTTTATACAGAATATTACTCTGCCATAGGATCCCTTTATCTACATTCTAGATGGCCTGACAATGGCTCCCCAAATGCCTGAAGCCAATTTAAAAAGGATACTAAGAGCACTCTAATAGCTGAAGTTATTACTACTAAAGTGTAAATCAATGCTGTGTACTTTCCAAGGAGGAAGAGTGGGTCCGAATGAGCTTTGTCTTAATGGAAAGAGTATTTTAGACAAATTCTGCATATGTGGAGGCAGATTCTACACGTACGGCGCCATAGTCTGCAGGCGGGTCTGCAGACTTCCCCCTTTCTGCAGTGAAAGGTGAATTTACTCAGCTTAGAACAAACCTGCGCTGTTGCTGTTCTTAACGATTGCATTAACCGTGTTAGTTTTGCTAGATAGGCACAGATGTGAGCCTAAGCTGGGCTCTGTGTACGAGGCAAATACATGAGGAGCAAGAGGAGGGACAGAAGAACATGATGCTGCACCCCTTGTCTCATCCATCGTCTGGGTGCTGCACCCGGGCTGGTGTAGCGCAGCGGTACCCAGCCCCGACCAGTCCTCCCCTGTCTGTCTTGCCAGCCTTACCTCCCACCCTTGGGCTCTGGGGCACTACTACGCCATTTCTACTAGCAAATATTTCTTCGTAATTTTAGCAGTGATGGATGGGTCTGTCAGGCACTTTTGGTGGATTGTATGCTAACACCCACCAAAAATATGAGTTGAGGTCATGGGCTGCGCCTACTTCTGGGGCGTAGGTTTTCTCACCCCTGATTTATATACAGCAATCTTATGACAGCCACTTTAGTCAAAGGGGATGTAAATCTTTTCATTTCTGCTCATCTTGAGAAGATTTGGTACTCCGAACACCACAGATTTTTAGGGATTACTAGTGAGGGCCCAGTTCTGGATGTGATCCTCTATCGTCTCCAGTTACCCGCAGATAATCAGATATTAGAGAAGGTTGGAAATTGGTCTCCTATTAATAATTAAAAAAAAAAAAAGTGATAAAAGACTCTGATCTTGCCAGTGTCATAAGTAATGTCACTTAGTAAAGTGACTGGCACTAGCTGTAGGCTCAGATATGCCAATTATAATTAAAGCCATTATTTTCAAATACAGTTCAGTTTATTCCTGGTGAAAAGTAAAGAGAATTTTAGAGTGACAAATCTCTCTGGAAAATGCAAACTTGATGAAAAGGCTGTGTTTTTAGACTACCTGTAATAATTCAGTTTCAGGTCTGAAATGAATATTACTTTAAAACATATTCTTTAAAATGAGCGTTGACCAACCCAGTGTACGAAACAACGTTGGAACATGTATGTGCCTGTCAGAAGCATCTTGAGAAAGCAAAAGCTGACTTACAAGGTAGGAGCGATATTTAGTTCTCAGATCAACATCTGCAGTGTGGTTTTCAGAAAGGTACCGAACCATTATCCATTGCATACCCTGATGCCCATTCAGTTTTCTAGAAGGATATCCAAATTGCCACCTATTTTTGAGTATTAAAACCAAGGATGGTGCTCTAAAAAAATAGAGATAGTAAAGCTGTTTTCTTTTTCAGACAAACGTGGTCTGGTAACAGAGAAGTGTTGATAAAACTGAGGGTCTGGTTATTCATTCACAGCAACGCACACACAGCGGCTGTATTTTGCAAAGCCATATAACACACTGAGACACCAGTCACCCTTGGTGGGTTTCTCCCCTAAAACGAATGGGATTCCCAGAGATGACTGTAGCAGAATATAAAACACAGCCACGAAGTAGCTCCCCCGAGCAGCAGTCCATCCCTGTGAAGGCAGCTTTAAGCTCGGGACAAAAGCCACAAGACGTGGAAGGTGTGCACTATATCAGGCGATACCCCAAATGCTCTGAACCCTCTGCCCTGGGATACGTCCTGGAGGAACAAGCGGTTTGGGGCTGGAGACGCAGCTCCTGTCATTGGCAGCCTGGAACCGAAGGTTAGCTGGCAGATGATGAAACAGAAATTGTGTCACTGACCTTTGCGAATGAGTACGCCAGTCCTGCTCAAATCCAGCGGCAGTTAGAGTTTCTCTTGTTCCGGCCTTCTTTTAGATCCATTGGCACAAGGTGACGGTGCGTTTGTGCTCCCAGGCATTTGTTCAGATGCCCACCCTAGAGCTGGCCACCAGAGATTACCCTGAAACCGACTGCGGTGCAATGATCTGAGGTCTGATGTTAACACAAGGTAGAGATAAAATTCCTGCTTGCGCTGCAGGTGACCGGGATCTAGGCAAGAAAATTTGCTGTAGCTGAATATTTTTTCATTCCCATCTACTGCACTGGGCAGCTATTTCGTCATTATTGTCAGTCTTAAAATCTTGGCTTTGTTTTCTGCCCTGTAACCTTGTGTTGGTGCCCTTTATGTTCCCAAACCCTCTGTTTAAAAGTGCTTCCATCTGATATGATTAATAGCTCCTGCGAGTGATCTCTATTAAGGACTCAAAGCTCAATTTCAAATATTTTTGTGGCGCTTCTGGTGGGCCTTGCTGGGATAAATTAAGCCTATTTTTCCCCTGATTGCTTCGTTGGATCTCTTTGTAACTTCACCTTGTATTCCTTTCTGTTCAATACTTTTCAAAGTACTGAGAGTTTAAAGAGGTACAATAAATCCCAGATCAGTTTTTAATGACCATGGTAAGCCTGCTTGTAATATGTCAGTAAGCTGAGCCTAAAAGCCAATGGGGAATAGGCCATTTCTGCCTTAGTAATTGCCTCCACAGAAAGATTTATAATGTCATTATCTGAATCTACAAGAAATAACTCATAGAGCTGAAATACCCTAAAAAAATATTACAATTCTCTCAAAATCTAGTAATTCATAAATGCTAAATCATAAAACTTTTTTCCAAGATGTTTTATGTTAAAAATAAAACACAGTCAAAATATAAATGTACTTTTCTTAATCAGATCCTTCATTCTTTATGTATCTGTTTTCTGCTCCGTAGTTTGGGCAGGAGAATGGTGCAGTGCACAGCCCAGATCCAGCACCGCGCCGCTGGAAACGCGAGTGCTGAAAAACCACAAAGAGGGAAGAGCATTCCCAGTCATTTTTCTTTATTTGTGTATGATTCCAGGGGGGAAGAGGGTTAGTTAGCACGGCAATAAAATTAATTTTAGCAATAAAAATCTCTTCCCCCCTTCTCCTTCCACCATTTTCCCATGAAAAGCCGCACTAAATGTCCTGATAAATGTACTGCGGTGCTGTCTAAAGCCTTTTCAGCCGGCTTCCTTTGCCCTTAGCATTTCCCAATCAGAAGATATCATTCATTTCTTTCAAAAAGCAGGAAATGTACTCTTCAATTTGTCTGGTGTTTAATAAAGTGCTAGAATTACCATAGCTACCCTCATCCTCTGATGCTTTAATACACTGTGAGATTTATACTAATTTCACCCAGACTAAATTCTTCAGTGCAGGAAGCTTGTACACTTAAAAGGGTGCTGTCAGTGTGCTGCTTCCCCCCCCCCCCCCCCTTTTTTTTTTAATCCTGAGCTCCTATGGGCAAGGACCTGATTTCTGTTTCCCAGAAGATTTTGCATTGGTTTACTTTTTTCATGCTGTTGTTTGCCCTGCGTCCGTGTGAGCTTTATTGTTGCTTCCGAGTGGTTTTGCCATGGCTGCTTTTTTTTAAATTATTTTTCATTCGTTGTTTCAATAAATATTATCCACTGACATCTCTGGAGATGTGTTGTAATGCAGTTGCTTCAACTCAGTTGAGTGGTTCCTAAAATCAGCAAAAGGTTTCTAGTCTGCTACAGCCTGATTCTTCTCTGAAGTACAAATTAAACTTTTCAGGGTCCAATATCTGCTCTTAGACTGTAAATTACAGAGGCTAACACCCTTTTAAAGTGTGGCAGTTCTGTTATTAACTTGAATAGGTCCAGGATTTCATCCCATGTCTCTGTTCAGAGCACAGACATATCTATAAGTAATAAATTATTACTCATTTCGAGTGAGCATTATAAACTTCCAGGTTCTTTGCTTCAAAGAAATGAGCTACCTGAAACAAATTATTTCCCAGTCGGGGCACTCTGGTCTTCATAATGTCACCTGAATCTAAGAGGTCTGTGAAAATTACACTGACACCTTTATTTCCTGAGTTTAAAAATTATTTATAAGCAACCAAATGTGTGCTTCTGCCTCTGGATGTGTATATCCAATTCTTATCAATATCAGTGGGAATATTCCTTTGCACAGAGATCAAAATACATTGTAATGTATCTGTCATCTGTGAGCCTCTATTGGATGCTTTGTAGCTTTACTTTTACATCTTTCCCTGATTTCTGAGGCAAGGGGATGTGTGCTTTTCAGCACTGGGATTTCGGAATGGTCTGTCTTAAGATGATGTGTTTAGAAAAATACTATAAAAATCGGGTCTTCTATAAAAGCTTATTTTCCTTAAAAGCTGCCGCACACTGAGTACTGTCAGATTTATAATTTGAAGTAAACTTGATTCATTATTGATCATTAGCTTTTAAACCTAATCTGGATTGAGATCAGGGGATAGCAACTCAAATAAAAATCTTTGCACTGAATCTAAAAGCCTGCGAAGCAACTGCAGTCGACGCAAGGCGACAGCCTGGGCTGAGCCGCCTTGGGCCGCATGCTTAAACTGGAGGAGTACAAATGCGCTTTCATCGGGATTGTTGATAAGAAGATTGTAGCAGGGAGAACCGAACCGCAATGAAGGATGAAGGAATCAAAATATCCTTTTGCTCCCTCTGTTAGAAACTCATCCTGTAAGAACTAGGGTGAAATAATGGACGGAGGTTGGTCGGGATTAGTCTCTGGTTATGCACTTGGCGCCATGCTTCTTCACCATTGTACGCAGCAAATGTTTCCTGACAGGCTAACTAGCAATAATAAAAGGATAAAGGACTCTGGTGACATACTGAATGTTACGGTTGTTATTCCTGTCCTCTCAACGCGGTTTACCTTCGGCAGCGTCAGAGGTGACTACCCTCGGAGCCCAGGCAAAGAGAGAGAGCTGCTGCTCGGGATAAGGGTGCTTGTAGCTGCTGCGCTCGGCGCTACCGTCCTGCAGCGTCTGCCCGTGGGAAGCGCCGTTAAAGTTTATAAGGTTGTGTAAGTGTGAAGGGCGGGGGCCTGTCCCTTTGCAGGAGGTATTTGGGGCAGGGAGGAATCGGTTTTATGCTGCTTTCTCCCGTCATGAAAATCACCAGTCAGTTAGCTGTTTACATCCTTACTTCACATACGGCACGTTTTTCCATGAGAACTTTCAAAAATGACTAGGGGTGACATTTGCAGCTGCATATATGGACGTTCGCGGGGTCGGATCCACTTGCAAGTCTGGACCCAAAGCGCCTCCCGAAGCCGGGCTGCCGGCTGAGCTCAGAGAGGCGAGGGCTCCTCTCGGCCTCGTGGGGCAGGGGAGCGCCGGGGCTGCGCGCCAGCTCGCGTCCTCTGCAGCCAGCGTGAGAACTCGGACCTGCGCGTGGTGCGGCGGTTACCCGAAACCAAAGTACGTGTCCCCTGTAAGGTGTACTCTGCAGCTCCTAACCAGCAATCGGAGGACAGGCTCGGCCTTATTACAGACTCTTGTGCTGCTGATATTTGTTTCACTTTGGATGAAAAAGGGGATGGCAGTAGAGCTGCAAGCACGAGGCCTAGATGAGAAGTCCCTGACGGTAAGGACTGTACCTTGCCTTAGCAGCATGTTCTTCGCCGAGCAAGAAAAATGCTGTGGCTCCTCTAGGAAGTGCCCTGTTGTTATTCCACATTGCTTCACAGAGGATGACAAGGTCTCAGCTCTCGTGACGCCTGTGCGAGAAGACGGTGCGCGTTTCAGAACAGCCGATCGATGCTTTCATAGCAGTTAAGTCAAGACTTCTTTATTTTTTTCTTCAAAAACAAAAGGTGTTGCATTTAGTAAATTGGATCACTGCTCGTATTATGAGGAAATACCTTGGTCTGTACGACTGGAATAATTAATTATGGGTGAGAAATTTCATCATGAGGCATCCCTGAGAAACGGACAAAGGACCCAAAGAACTAATAAACATACCATCAATTCATTTCAGGTTCCCCTGAAGAGGATAACTCCAGGAGGGAGGCGACTACATAAAATTAGGTTGCTTGTTGGAAGCGTTTAAGCTAGGAAGGAAAGCTAGAGAGACAGACAGACCGTTAGACAGGGAAGGGCAGACGATGTGCACGTACTTAAACTCCTTTGCTGTTCCGGGTCCTACACAGTTGACAAATAGTTTGCGGTTCTGCTTTCTTTTTCATTGTATCATACAAAGATAAACACGTGCAAAAATTTTCGGTGACTAGTTTAAGGTTAAATAACCTTTGAATTATTTAGAAACCAGAACTGTGTTCTGGGTAGCTTAAGGACCTTATTCCTATCTGGCTTCTAATTTTGCATGCAACTTTCCACTCTCAAAACTGACTGCACCAACGGAACTTAAGTTTGGATAAATTACTCTGATATTGGCCCATGTGTAATATATGCTAATGAAATATAAGTGTACAGGTCAAAAGAGAAATATTTAATGGGGGTGTTTACCAATTTGTGATGGAAGTGGAGAGCTCAGAATATACCAAGACAGAGTAGTTAGTGAATCTGTCATACACATAAATCAGCCACACTCCCTCTGCATTTCTAATTGTCTCCCTAAAAAGGTTTTAGTCAACCCCTTAAAATGATGATCACACAAATGCATTTTTATATCGCCTGTTTGCTTTTAGTTATGCAAATTCGTTCAAGAGAAACGATGTACTCAAAGTGCTCTAAAATTTTTAAAACCTACAGATGTCAGTGGTGTGAGAGAATGCTTAAAAAAAATAAAAAAGAAGAGTTAATGCTTTCCAGCCAGATATGGGAATCGATTTGGGGTTCAAGGCTCGTTCCAGGTATAGCTAAAATAGGGCATTGGTCAGGGCAGTGACAGGGGTTGGGGAGAGTGACAGTATTATCGTCTGTCTTTATGGTATTCTTCAGGCATCCCATTTCAACAGTAACATACTATAGAAGAGAATTAAGTTAGACTGACTGAGGGCTCTTTCCACCTCTGCAACATTTTTTTAATCATAATTCAACTAATTTCTTAAAAATAGGAATTGAAATTGACTTTCCAGTGTGCCTAGGTCACGTCTGAAAAGGTGAATCACGCCTCTAAATAATTTAGGTTTAGCCACGGTGGCCAGAGCAATGACCAAACAGCTTTAGAAAACCTGGACCTTCTTTTTGTGGGTAAACAGTGTCTTTCACTGCTCGGGCTTTCAGCCGGCAGGCAGCACCCCGGGGCGGTGATCCTGGGTTTGGCCTCAGGCACAATCCGAACGATGCTGTACTTGGAAAAGAAAAGATTGTTGTATGGTCTGTCACAGTTCAGGACGTGTGTCTTGGAAGAAATCTTGTTAGGCTTGGAGACTTTAAGATTAGGCATGAAGCTTTCAGTCAGGATCTTGTGTATTTGACCTTCACGCTTGTCTTTGGCAGCTGTCACTACAGTAGATTCGCAAGAATTAAACTGAGGGCAGCTCGCGCTGCATCTGGAGATGCAGGTAGGGGCAGGCTTCGGGAGACGGCTCTGCCCGCCTTCCCAAGCGGCCGGAGACGGGCTTCGCGTCGGTCTGAGCTTGCCCACAGAGACGTACCTCCCTATCTGATCACAATGTTTAGCACTGAAAGCCACGTTTAGCAGCGCATCTGGAGGCTGACGTGACTCTTGCTACGCTGAGCCTATGCTTTGGCTTGAAAGGGGCCTCAGTGCACCTGGCGCCTTCCACAAGCACTAAATTAACACACAAATACTGAAGAAGGATGTAAAAATCAAAACTCTGAATATGATACAGTGATTTTATCGAGATCTGCATCGCCTTAAATCCACTACAGAGCTCCCGATCGTGTCAGTGGGCACTATATGGCCCATCGTTTGTCAGACCATTTAAATTCAGTGGCTTAGCGCTTAGTCTTTTGGAAAACATCCTGCGCGCTTTGATTTACAGCACCGTAGAGCTGATTAAAAAGTCACTCATTAAAAAGGTATCTTTTATTATAATTGCTAAATATTTTTTGGTGTGGTAAGTAGGTTTCACCTTTAAAATGATGTATGCGTGCTGGCTCTTCTCCCGAGCTGTCGAGTCAGAGCCACTGGCTCTTAGATTTGTATTGAAGTGGCAGAGGCTTTGCAGTGCTCTGCATTTTCGCATGCTTTCTTTTCTCAGCAGAGGAATATCGGCATATTCTTCTGGAGAGGGTAGAATTTGGAAACCTGGCTTTCACTCCCAGGTACCGGTTTCCTCTCTGAACTGGGAGAAGTTGTTTAAATCCTCCCCTTTCCTTTCACAATAGCTGGAATCGGACCTATCTGCCCTGAAATATTCCAAGAGTCCTGTATAAAAAGCTTTACACAGCTTCCAGCCAGCTGATGATAATAGGATTTAATGTGCCAAACACAAGCTTGTCTTCCAAACACCAAAAGGGAAATGTGGGTGTAATGGTATACACACTCCTTATTTCTGTGCCTACCTTCTGGAGTGATCTTGGAACCTTTTTTTTCCTTCTTCCTCATCTTTATTCCTCAAAATGATGGTGGTTCTGTGCCATGTTCTTCTGTTTACAGCTAGATTCATGGAAGGAAGGTCCAAAATCTTTGCCCAGAGGGTCTGCTTAGATATAAATGGCATCCTGCTCAGCAAGATAAAGCAGCGGCGCAGTTAGACCAGCACATCCTAAACGTTGTAGTCAGCACTTTCTGGTTTTCATTGTCGTCATCATCAAGTGTTTTCTGTGGCAGGGCAGTAAGGGCATCAGGGAGCAGGTCGAATTAAACAATCCTGATTGAGGGTGGGGGGAGAAAACCTGTTAGGACAGTGTCATCACTGCAGTGACTTGCTTGTGCCGCGTGGGTGGGGATTGGGAAGGGGATGGGATGGGGATGGAGATGGGATGGGAAGGGAGGATCACAAGATGACTAAGCTCATTTGAAATAACAAATCCAGCCGGGACTACGACTGCCTGGAAAACAAGGAAAGCAATTTCCCAGATCTGTTACAGGCATTCTAGAGGGAGCCATGTGGCGATGGGCTTTGCAAGGCATGGATGGGGTCTGAGGGCAATCGCGAGAAGAAAGAAACCAGCCTACTCGGTAGGACCGAATCTGGGTTTCCAAAAGGTTTCATGTCGGGACACATCCCTGAAGAAGCAATTTCATAGCTGAGCTGGCATTTTTAACTCATCTCAACTCTTGACTTGAAGTCTGCAGTCAGCCCTACAATATCATCTTCAGAGTAAGATACTGCTTTTCTAGCAGAACAAAAGAACCATTAATGACACCAATTAACCAGTGTAATTCTCATTTACACCTCTTTATTACCTTCCACACACAGTATGTGATACATTATACATCCCATTAATTGTTAACATACACGCAAGTCAAGATCTTTTATTATACTGGGTCATCTATCATTGATACAGAGATATAGATATTTTATAGCTGAGCCAACTAACACTACTGTAGAGCAGAATCTATAACCATTTTCACATCAAATCTGATTGTGTTATTAAGCCCTTTAGAAGTGCTTAGTATGTAATCTGGCCTCCTCCCAGAAGGTATTTTATAGAGGGGAACAAAAAAGTGGGATTTGGGGTAAGCTGTATTCATTCGGTGGTTTGGGGTTTTCTTGTTTGTTTGTTTTTTCTTTTATTTTTAAATTGACATTATTTTTACCATTTTAAAGCTAGAGGTGGAGCATTGTTCTGTTGCACCGTAAATTCCACTTATCTAACAAGCATAATTCTTTTAATTAACTGAAAAAAAACAGGAATTGGTGAAGGGGCAGCACTTAAGCGGGATCTAGGTGGGAATTCTTTTTTAAAGTGCTGAAGATTTTGCTTTTTCGAAAGATAGAAAAATCAAAACTAGAATGCAATAGGTATCATATGCTTTGCTTATTCCCAGCAGAACTCCAGTTATCAAGGAGCTACATATTCCCACAACTATTGACGTTATTTAAAATTTTGAAGCTCGCTTTAGATACCGAGGTCATATGGCTATTCTTGCATACTCTGATCTTAAATTCCAAATGTATTTTTCTCTCTTGCTTTGTAAGAGACCTCTGCAGCCAATAGAAAATTTGTTTGCTCTCTAGAGGAAACATGAAATTACATACACAGGCTATGTTTTTATTTTCTAGCTCTGACCTTGGATTTGATTCCTGGTTTCTCTTAGTATGCGTAGTTAAACCTGCAAGCCTTGCACGCAGCACTCCTCGTCGTGGGTTCTGAAGCCCTCGTAGCCACCGCAGCAGCCTGCGACGCCGGGCGGGCAGAGGGGTTTGTCAGAGCGCTGAGAAGGGGCTCTGCATGCTCTTACTACCTCCGCTGCCGGCCGTCGCGTCCCCACGAAGGCTAGAGCCCAGCTGCCCGAGCGTTCATCCTCCGCGCTGCGATCCGGGAGCGCTGACTAACGGCACCGTCTCCCAGCCAGGACCGATGCGCTGCTGCCAGTCTCCCAGGGAGCTGCAGCAAAGGGGCACTCATGCAGAATGATTTTTGGAAGCAGCTACTAAGAGTATTGCTCCTCAGCTGAGCCTGGAGACAACTGGGCGAGTGCTTTCCTTCTGCTTTGTTCCCGAGAAGCATCCGTTAACAGCGCCCTTCCCAGAGAGAAGTGGGACCTGCTTCTTAGAAACCAAGCAGAGAGAAATTTTTAGATTTGAGCTTGTATCTGCAATCACAGGCAGTGCTGCCAGTTACCTACTCGTGGCTAAAACATCACGAGTGCTGTTCCACTAACGCCTGCAGTAAAAAGCTGAAACGTGGAGTTTAGCAAAGAAATGGTGCAGGCGGTGATTAAACTGGTGGGTAACAGGAGCCAGAGCATCTGCCTCTTGGTTGAGATGGGTGCCCATGTGTAGGCTCTTCCAGTGGTTAAAGGAAATCAAGCGTCTTTTCTTAAGGCCCAGGGAGGATGGAGCAGGCGTTTGGGCAGGGGCGCGTGTGTCCTGCCTGAAAATTTCCTTTTGAGTAGCTGTCGATGGTTGCTGCCCCTGCCAGCTGGCCGGGGCGCGACAGCAGCGGGCCGGTGGGCTTGCGGGGCTGAACCTGGAGAAGGCAACCACGATTTTGTCAGGTACAGTAATTAAACAGAGGAGGAAGGAGAAACCATCACAGTGTTTCAGGAGGACAGGCCTGCCCAGCTGTGCCTGGCAACACCCATAGGGGAGTGCATTTCTTTAAATAAATGCCTGCTTTAGGCCAGCGGGCTCCGTCAGTAATTTAGCACTTATATTTAGCCTTTCCTAAGGAGAAACTCTCCAAGTGATTTTGAAACTTAATTTCAGTGGTGTCTGTGTGATGGTTCCTCTGTGCCTTGCATCTGAGGAAGCAGATGAACAAAAGACACTGGCCAAGTCCATCCGTGGCCGCGGACTGATGCAGTGACAGACAAGAAGGCAGACGTCCGTCTCCTCTCTGCAGCTCCAGGCACTGGGCAAAGCTCAGCTGCAGCCAGTCGGCCACCAAAGAGAGCTGTAAAAGCCCTGCCTGGTGCATGTATTGCTTGTTCACTCGTATGCAAGTTTACTGCATAATAATATATAAAGAAAAGCATCTGTGCATCTGCTGTGTTGACTTGTACTTCTAATACTGTATTTCTGCTTTAGGCATAATTCACAGAATCTGGTGCCTGGGAAGCGTAGGACCTGCGAAATGCTGCAGTCCACGTCTGCTGTTAGAAATCTCTGGGTGGTTCCTCGCGTAGCGCTTGTCCCCGGGCCCCGTCCCGCTGGGCAGGGCAGCGGCAGCCTCACGCCCCCCCGCCGCGGGCAGCGCCCACGTCCTCGGCTGGGTCTGGCCCGGCCTGAGGAAACTGCTTCGCGCTATTCTAAATCCAGCTTCCATTATCTATTTTCCTTAATTAGAGCAAATGAATGCTAATTATTCATGGCTAGTATTTTATCAAAATGAATGGCGGCAGCCGTTGGAGGCTTTGCCAGTTAGACTTATATCTGTTATATACAAAATATCGATATATTCACTTTGTGTGTGCTGTTCTGGTGGATGGTTAGAATGGAAGTGATTTGAGGCTAATGCCTTGTCAGTAAACAATTAAATACCGTTGACTGAGCAGTTGATGACCCTAAAGAGGGAGCACAGTGTTAGAGGGAGAAGGAGGTTTGCATTAGCATAGCCCCTACAATAAATATGTCCTAAACCACATTTAAGTTCACGGAAGCTTACTATTTGAATAATCCCCCAAACATTGCTAGTTTTCATTGTTTTCATTTTATGACTGGATTTCTTTGTTAGTCAACACTTAAAATTTAATTGACGCCTTCACCTGACAAAGCTGGTGCAGCCCCTGACTCTGGAAAGAGGAATTAAAAAATGCTGCTATGATACACAGAGAATAAGAGAGTAAGGCAAATATACCTATTCATCCCTGCCTGGCAGAGCAGTATGTGCTGATCCCTTTCACCTTTGATTATTAATGTTTTCAAAATTAACCTATCACAAAAATAGGTTCTCAGGTAAAAATGCCACGTAAAAGACATTTTCTGTAATGATGTGGGCTGTAAGGTGTTTTCCTCAAAAAATTATGGTGTGTTTTCTAATCGTATCTTGTACTACCTCTGGGCTTTTTAGGTGACTCTTCAGAGCAGTATTGGTAAATTCTTGATAATTTTGTAATCCCCAGTTAAGGAAGAGGAACCGAAGGTGTAGATAAGTTTCTCCAGTCATCCTGGTTCTGTACTGAGATACGTGAGAGCCTGGGAGCGGGTTGTGTGGGTTAACCCTGAAGAGCAGAGCTCTTCTGTTGAAATCACAGTTTAAAATTCTGTAACCACAAGGCAGCCTGTCCTGCCGAGGAAAACTTAAGGATCCTTCTAAGAATCTTCTAAGAAAGCGTTCAGCATCTTAAGGAAACCTAATTTCCTTTGCTGTGGTGTTGGTTGTACAGTGTCATTTTTAGGAGGGATATTAAGGTTCTAAGACAGAAGAATATTATATATAAATACTCACTCTACGGGCTGCAGAGTCTAACAGTTGCAATATGAAATTCATACAAGGATATCAGGCAAATTATAGAATATGAAAAAGGAGAAGGACTATAATTACATGATAGATGTGTGTGTTCTCTAAGTGTGCATGCCTTTCCCTTTAAAAATGGTGTGCATAAAGAAAATCTTGCATTTCATTGAAAACAATAATTATATCACTTATGCTGAAAGCAGGAATACAATACTGAAAGAATGAGTATTGCCTATGAAGAACATGTATTTGATGGCGTTAAGAGTTAATATGTAGAGTAGAATAAGAAGGGGTTTAGCGGTTTATTTTAGTTTGCCTTTATTTCCCTGCCCCTTCTGTAGCACAAGGACTAAAATTCTCGAGGCTAGAGACACTGTTTCGTTAGCGAGGAAGTGGTAAAAGTCATCTTAATTTGTCATGCAATTTTTTGGGCTGGTAGAGTTCACAGCAACACTAATTCTAATTCCCAGTATTAATCCTGAAGTTTCCTTTATTCCCAGTTATACCTTTTAGGCTGATCACAATTTTTCCTTTTCTCTTCTTTACATCTTTCTATAGGAAATAATTGTAAGAGATATCTTACCCTTTCTTTCTTATCTGTCCCTCGGCTGCACTTGCATGTGCTCAAAAATCTTTCCGTGTACATTCATTTTGTCCTTCTCACCTGTGAAACACGTTGATTGCTATTGTGCAAACCCCCTCCGCTGTGTCAGCACGCGGCTGGCGCCGCGGTGCTCGACGCTGCGCTGCCCTGTATCGCGCAGCTGAGCTGCCAGTGCCTGGTCTTTGTCTGCCTGTGTAACTCGTCTTGGTGTCTTCCGTCCTCTTTACCCAATTAATCTGTAAGTCTTTGCCTCACATGCTTAACTTCAGCTCCCTTCTACTGTTAAACATGTCCTATCTCGTAATGATTTTATTTTACTTGATTCTTTTTTTCTAATTTAAAATGCAGAGCACTTACTGTAGTGAATTAAAAGACAATGAAGTCAAACCGTAATTTGCACTTAAAGGGAACATAAATAAAAAACTTTAGATTTCCAGTTGAAATTATTCATTCCAGTTTCTTGCTGGGCTCCAGCCTCTGGAAAGCACAGACGCACCAGCAGCTCTGAAATGCTGTTCCCAGAAGGACTGACTGCAGAAGTAACACAGTTCCCAGAAGAACTGGGCACAGAAGTAGCATCCTTTTATTCCCGCTTAGTTGCTTTTAATCATTTCTGTATTTTAGGGATGGGGGTTATAAAGATCGAGTAGTAAATCCTTGCTGAGCCGAAAGCACCAGGGGCTGCCGCCCCGCGTCCTCCGTCCTGCCCACCCGGCACTCGCGCGGTTCTGGGAGGAACCCGGGCCGGCCCCGCGTTGCCCTCGGCATCCTCTCCGCCTCTGGCGGGGTGGAGGTTCCAGGCTGCCGTAGTGGAAGCTGAAAGAGACTGAGCTTACGGTGTTCGCTAATAGTTCACTAATAATGCGTCTTAATGCCAGAATCGGGGCTAGGGAAAGTGCTGCGGCCTCTGAGCTCCCCTGAGCCAGGGAGGGTCTCTGGCCAGGCAGGCTGCCGGGTTGGCTGAGGCACAGCGGGCTGGGCGGCTCGGGAAACCCAGAAACCCAGCGTGGTCAAGCTTCTTCGATAAGATCCATCATACTTGCATTTCCTCCATTCTATTTTTTGGTTCGGTTTTGTTTTGGGTTTTTTTTTTTTTTTCTGAGCAATCCTCTACACATTTCTGATTGATCATTAAGAGTTGCACCCCTTTAAACTAAAGGAAGCAGTAAAGCCTGCATTACTATTACCTTAGTGTGCACTGAGCCTATTAGCAGCCTTTTTTATTTCCACATATCTGTAATATTGGCCCGAGCCACATTCAGTAGCATTTTTTTGAAACTTCCTATGCCCATTGGTAGTTATATGGGAGTCGGGATTAGCTCCTTTTAAAACGTGTAATAGCTTTGCAAAGAGGAGAATGGGTTGGGAATGTGTCATTTGAGATTTTGATAAAAACCTAATGGGAAATCGGTCCGTGAGCCAACTTGAACGAGCTAGAAACGTAATATGAACAAAGATCAGCAAAGCTCCTCAGGTTGCCCAGAAGTATTAAGTGTTTCATTTGTGAAATCCCCGAAGTCTGCCAATAGTTGAAAGCTTGGCATGGTGCAGAAGGTGCGCTTGCTAAGGCAGGGTTAGCACAGATGGGAGCCAAAGAACTGAGAACGTTTTTTTTTGTCCCCATCTGATGAATCTTAAGGCTCCATTTTTGCAGGTGGATTCCAAAATAAGATAGCAGGTGGCATATTTAAGGATTTCAAAGCCAACCTGCAGTTTTACTGAAGAAAGGTGATAACATTCCAGAAGGGCCTGCATTTGCAGCAAGATCTTTAAGCCCCGTTTTATGTCCTGCTCACCCTAGAGAAGATGGTTTAACCAGAGGTACAATGCCCCTGGTCCCTGTGGGTGCTGCGATTCACAGTACGTGGTCGGTGTAAAGAAACTTCTGTTGCGTGCGCTTCTTGAAATACCCCCGCTGTGAGGAGCCCCGATGAGCAGGGCTGGCTCTCAATTAAGCAGGAAATATCGGGAAGAAACGTAGGTTGAAAATGAAGTTGCTGAGTTTAAAAAAAACAATGCGATGATTTGAATGTCTCCTTCCCCTGGAGACGTTCACCCCCCGCCTGGACGCGGCCCTGTGCCCCTGCTCTGGGGGTGCCTGCTCACGCAGGGGTGGGACGGGGTGAGCTCCAGAGGGCCCTTCCAGCCCCCACCAGCCTGGGATGCTGGGATTATTTAGCAAACAAAGAAAATGCATGGATTCAACATGAGCGGTACTAGTTACTGTTGGAAAGACAGTCTTTTTTTCTTTTTTCCCAATCAACTGATTGCAGTTTTTGATAGCTTTTCAGCCTATTTTGTGTAGGTGAGGTTTTCATGTGCGAGAGAACCCCTGAAGTCTAATAGAAACCTTTTAAGTAAATCTTACAAAGCTCTAATCTCTGAAAAGCTCCCGTGTTCTTCTCCTCTGTTCTTATTTAATTTTTAATAAGAACAATTCCATGCAGCTCTAAAGCATGGCTCAATTAAGAAATATTCCTACCAGGCATCTTTGAAATCTTGGGAGGTTTTTCCTTTTTTCTTTTTTGGTTTTTTTTTTTGTTGATGTTGTTGTTGTTTACCCCTACAAATCCCACGTTCGGTTGGCTGGATTTTAGAGAAGGAGTTTCTCTTTAATTGCAGGCTCCACTTCACACTGTTATTTACAAGTAGACCAAATAACTTTCAGTGTGTCATGTTTTATGCTCGAAGGAGACCATCGAACACATTAGTGCTGTGTTCTGAAGTTACAGGAAGGATCTTTGATCTAATTCCCTGGACATTATCTGTCCAAAAAGTATCTCTAGGTCATGAGAAGTAATTAAAAAAGGAAAAAAAAAAAAGAATTCTGAATCAAAATTTCAAGCCCAGGTATTTTATAGTAATCAAACCTTAACTGCTTTATGATTCACTTTTATTTTTATAGTGTATGGCACTCTTCTTGCAGCTCTGGTTAAGCTTGTATCAGCATTTCCATTATAAAATGCTGCTTTCAGGGGTTTATAACTTTGCTGCAAAAATTTACTCTGAGTTTAAGATGGCATTATGGCCTGACTGGAAAATCATGTTTGTGCAAAATACGTGCCTGCCAATATGCATAAATTTTTTGGAATTTTATTTTCGGCTTTTAAAGCAGATTGCAATGGTAGTGCCTCATCAGAATACGCATTGTTAATGACGAGAGAAGTAAAGCCTGCCTGAAGCTATCTTCACACAACAGTTGCGGCAGGTTTCATTTTCTGGTCCAGTGTTTACTGAAGTCACCCCGGCTCGTCGCAGCTGGAAAGGGAAGAGATCCAAGGCAGACGCACTCGGCTCTTTGTGGACGTTCTTGCTTTTCTTTTCCCCTGCGTCCACGCAGAATGGGCCGTACGAGTTTGTAACAGATCTCATTTTGGGTGGTTATCGACCCCTCCTGCTTACACCGTTTACAGTTGCTTCATCCTAATTAGACTGGCCGACTTCAGGACAAATAATTGCGTTCTGCCGATTAAAAGGGCTGGTGAAGTTTCGACGTGATGCAGGGTCTGTCTTCACTTCCTACGTTGGATAGAGTTGAGATGGGTTGTTACTTTCTGCGTGGCTGACGGTTCCGATGGTTACGTGTCAGTGCTGACCTGGTGTCTATAAAATGCCTTGATGTGTTATCCAGAGCATGAAAAATATAAAAGAACATATGTATTTACCTGTTGCAGAGCAGTTCTGCTCTGTAAAAAGGAAGCAATATACTTTTTACAGCTTTCTAGAAATATTTTCTTTAAAAAGAAGTGGCTAACAGGCCTCTTTTAGGGGAGGGGAAAGTCTGGATGGTGTTTTCCAACCTGAACTCCACAAAATTCAGAGAGATGGCTGAATTGTCACTCTGGTTTGTGGTGTGCGGGTGCCTGCTCTGCCTTTTCGGGAGGCTGTGGGAGAAGGGCTGTGGGCACTGCTCAGCGCTCTGAAATGCTTGGCTGTGGTTACCGCCACGTTGTTTCACTCAGTCTTTTGGTTACGTTTCTTCTCTTTAGCGTTTTCTCATGCCCCCCCCCCCCCTTTTCTTTTAATGTGAAGGTAAATGGCAAAACGCCACAAACCATGGAGATTTAATTTTCTGCGTTCCATTTTATGGTGCGCTTGTACCTTAATGAGAAGCAGCTACACGAGTTATCTTCCCAGCCCCGAGTTCCCAAACGCAGACTTTGCTAAGCTGTACTTTTGGGATCAGATCTTTCCGTTTGTGCAACCCTTCTGCAGACAACGGCCAGCTGCTCTCAGGTGTGGCTCTCTTATTCATCACAAATAACAACATAAATTCAACGTCGGTCAGACTCATTGAGGCATCTTTAAGGGAAAATGACAAAAGCTGACAGGGCACACAGATGCAGGATGCCTTGCAGCGCTCCGAGTGGGAGGAATTCATGAGCTGCCGGTGGTCTGGGTGCCAATCGTCGCCTATCGGTATGCCTCAAAAACATCTCAGGGGTTGAAAGGGAGGCTTGCCGAGGGCCTGGGGACCAAAGAGGCGGAGGGGGGTAAAATACCAAAAAGGGAGGAATTAGGAACACTGTCCCATCACAGAGAGCACAAAGTTGTGATTCAAAGCAGCAAATGATGTTGACTTCGTAGATACCTGCAGCCTGTTGTCTCAGTGAGATTTTCACAGGGGAACCTTTTTTTTTTTTGCAGTTTGGAGATTTTGAGTGATTCTTGCTCTGGTGCCGTCCTGCCCTCCCACCCCCTCGGCTGAGCACCTGCAGGGAACAGCCCTGGGCTGGGGGTCTCTTGGAGACACCCACCACTTTTACTTTGTGAATCAACCCACTGGGAAGACCAGATCCCCAGTGATGCTGACGGATTTGAAACTGTTCTGCAATAGCTGCACACTGGCTTGGTCATTTTTATGGGGGTTTGGATTTTTTAATCTTTTGTTTTTTGATTTTTTTTCCCCCCAATCAAATTGATTTAGCACAAAGGAACACTGACGGTCTGGGGATAAAGAGAAGCTCATGCAGGAGAGGTCTGTGACAGGCCATCTTATTGCAAAGCACTTAGTTGTTAAGGACCCATGCCAAAGCATTAGGTTAGCTGAGAATGAGGAAAAATCATCAAACTGACAAAACTACTTTTAACTAGGACAGGCAAAAGAACACAGGCAACCAGCCCCGCTCTAGCAAGCTTGGAAAGGGCCAAGTCTCTCACGAAGGGGAGAGAAACCAGAAGATGACGCTTCTCCTGGAAACTTTGAAGAAAATAGGCAGACTTCCCCCCCCCCCCCCACTCCCCCACACAGAGGGAGATTTAGGTACTCCGGGTGTATGTGCAGCTTATTGGTTTAAAATCTTTTTCCTCCTAAATGCTTAGTTTCTGCTGCCTAACCAGTGTTGTTATTCTAAGAACGGCGCCTAAGAATCGCATTCCACTTGCCAAAATCCCCTGAAAAGAAGAAACTTAAGTTAGGTTTGCCAAGAACGGTTGATTCATAGTGTGTTGTAGCCCAAGACCAGTCCAGTCGTTGAACGGTTATGAAATCTCGCCCTCGCTGAAGCAGCAGTATCCTAAATCCACGCTGTACTTGCAGTCTGCGGCCGTGACTCCTCTCTTACGTACCCCCTCCCCTTAGCCTGAGTTTGCCAAACTTGTGCAGGGCATCAAACAGTAACAGGTCTCTCTTCATGGTTAAGCTTGAGCTGAATTTTCAGTAGCGATCTGGTAGTTGCATTTGATTTATTATTGGTCTTAAAAGTTTGATAAAATGGAACTGCTACCACACTGTAGTTATAAGTGTTCTGATAGGGACTGGAAACTGTTCTCGCTAATTTGCGATTTACAAAAATGCCCAGACCCCCAAAAATTCCAGTTCCCCAGTACCACGGTACACCCCCTCCAGTCTGCTTGCTCTAAAGAGATATTTATTACACCAGGAAAAAGAGCCAGAAGCCTTTCTGTCATTAGTGAATAATGCCATATGACTCCCTTGTGGTACGAATGCCAGATTATGCAATGCAGGATAGTTATTGTCTCTAAATATAGCATTGTTTGGTATAGAAGTGTCTTTGGAATAACAAATTTTCTCTTATGGACGTTAATATTATACTTTAATAAGGCCAAAATAACTGCAACAAATCTCAGATTTAGCTAAAGGGCATGCATTGTAAATTCAAGTTTGTTACTCTCACTTTCATAACTCACTGGAACAGTCCACTCGGTGACCCTGATTTACTTATCCTTGTCTTATTAGAAGTAGTACAAATACGTTGTAGTATTTTGCTCTGAAGTGGCAAAACCCCATACTTAGCACCATGTAAAACCTTCCCATTGTTTAATATTTTCTGTCAGACTACCACATTCCTTCTGCATAATGGAAACAGCACCCACAGCTAGTGGGCTGCGAATTACCGAACAGTTCATCACTCAAGACTCTCCAGCCTATGATAGTATTGCAAATATTTATATTAGCCGCTTTTGTGCTTGACTGTAAAGATTAGAGATCTTACAGGGAATACTGAAGGAATTACAGCACCGAGGCATGGGGGGGACACACAGAGGATAGATCTTTCCCGTAAAAACCCAAGCTTTCTTTTTCTCAGGAAAAGAAAAAGCATCTTCCAAAAGTCTTTCCAGTTATGAGAGTCTCCATGCCTTGTCGTGGAAATAGCGAGAGCGTTGCTCTGCAGTTCACGACTCGGTTGGATTGCAATAGCGTTCGCTTGCCAGTTGAAGAAGGGAAAGGTGTCCTTGACTCGAACTGAGGGAATTTTAGTGAGGAAGTAAAGGTATCTTTTGTTCTTGGTGTTTTGTTTTTTTTCACAGAGGCAGCACAGTACTAACATCATCCACTATTGTCAGCACAAATATGAACTCTTATTTTCATCGGGAGGTAACCTACTTTTAAAAGAGCACCTTGAATGCTGAATTTTATATTACCTAGAGAAAATCAAGGGGGGAAGAGAAGCTCGCCCGCTATTTCTGTGATAGGGAGAGTGGATATACTTGATGCAGAGAGAAAAGGGGGCTATGGCCAGCTCTGGAGAGGGGATGATGCTGTCCTGTGACAAAAGGAACTGCGTGCATTAGTTACAAGCCTCTCATAGGCTATACAAAACGTATGGATTCCTGCTTCCTTGCTAACTGCCCGTGTTCTGAGACCCTCCTATCTTAGGCTAAAAGTGTGATAGTGGATGCAGTTCAGTAAAGCTTTATAGGAGAACAGCTGGCTAAGCAGGAGAATGCCTTGCTGCAGGAGTCAGGGCCGCCTGGCCACGGAGGCACCCTGCTCCCCAGCAGTGATTGCATCACCGAGGTTCAGGGGAGATGTTGAAAATGTCCTCGCTTGATGTTCCAGGCTGTTAAACACAACAGACACAGAATTAGAAAGGCAACGTGCCCCCTTTTTTAGGGAGAAAACATGCAAACGGCATCTTCGTTACGATACTGAAGGGTGTCACCCGAATGAAAACCTGTGTCCCCCTCGAGCAGCCTGTCTCTTAAGCGATACTGGGGAGCTGGCAGGTGTGTGCGCGTTCAGAGCCACACGCCAGGTCTGCTGGTGTCCCCGTGAGACTCTCGTGGCTGAGCAGGACTGTGCTGGGAAAAAAAAACAAACAGGAGATTTGGAAACAACCGCTTCCTTTTCCTGCAGATACTCAAACATTTATCTTATGAGATCCAAGCAGTAATTTGCAAATGTGAAATTCTATGCCAGCAGAATTAATGCTGGATGGAAACTTGGTTCAAATGGCACATTATGACCATTATCTTCTAGTCTGTGAAATGCTTGTGTCTGAACGGGAAGAATACAGGCAGCTGGCAGAGTCTCTGTGTAATTATTGTTTTATACCATCTCCCTGACTTTACTGTGAAGCTTTTGGTCCTTTGCTGGGATGCTCCCAGCTCGATGGGTGTGCGAGAGAGACGTGAGAAGTCTTTGCTGCCTGCAAATCCGAAGCTCCCTTTGAATTTTGAATTTTACCTTTATGCTCCGGCTTACCCCTGATAGCCGTTCATGAGTCATTCGTTAGTGCATATAACAGTTATCAGATGCCACAGGAGCATGAAAAATTTCCACTCTAATAAACACTATTGTAACTGTCACCTCTTTATGATGTGCAGAAGGATATGTGCACAGGATTGCCAGCTTTTCGTCGGCACGGAGTCTGACACCCTTCTCCGGGGATCTCAGTTTTTCATAAAACTGTCCTCCCCATGAGTTAGCTCAGTGAAGTCAAGACAGGTACAGGGTCCCACAAGAACCTGACGGTCTGCTGATTGCTGCACAGAGACGCCGTAGGATCAAGGTTAATGTGCTACTTTGAGTCCCTCTCTTTAAATTGATCAAATGGAATGATCTGTTAATAGCACAGGATTTTTGACGTTAGGCTTTTTTTCCTAATGTTGAAATAGAGAATATGCCGTCCTTGAGGCCAGATGCACCCAAAGTTCATGAAAAATGCAAGCCCTTACGGAACGGGTTTTTAAGGCGAGGTTTTTTAAGAGCTGGTTCGTCAGATGAGAAGTTTCCTAAAATTAGTGACTGACCATTACAAGAGGCAGCAAAAGGAATTCCAGAGGAAATGTGAAAAATGTGGATGCAGCCACACCTGGAAACGCAGCTGTAGTGCAGGCACGAGTTTGTGGAGGGAGGAGAGAGGTTTGGCCATAGTGCCAGGACAGGAAAATAAGAATCTGAACAAATCTTACATCATCTTAACCTCCCGGTAAACCTTCCCTGCCAGAGAAGTGCAAAATAACTATAGTAAACATGAGTAGCAAAAACAGAGATCTCTTGATTCTGATGTGATTATATGGTCCATAGATAAATCTAGTTCGTATGTTCTCCTCTATGTAGAGATAGAAAAAGTCTCTGGAAAAACTGTCTTCAGCTTTATCAGCACAAAACCCCGCTCCTAACTTGTTGGACCCCTATTTAGCTGTGGGAGCAAATAACAGGGTCTGTAGCCACCTTCACATAAATTGTAAGAGTGGATGTGAACTTTTTAATATGTATGCACGATTTAATGTAGTAGCAGAATTTAGCAGAAAACGTGTGTTAGTATGCGGGTGCACGTGTGTACTCGCGTTAAGGCTGGGTTGAAAAGAACCCTGGAATATAACTTCAATCAATTTTAATTTGCGTGAGGCTTGAAAAAAAAACTTGACAACCGATAGATCCTGCTTTTTACATTGTTTTGTTGCATCTGGAAGACACAAAAATGGTAGGTGAAAATACTAATGCTTACTGCCAACATCTCGAGACCTTGGGCGATTGTCTTTCAAAATACAAGTGTAGCCATTCCCCGTGGATGGGGTCCATACTCGCACGCCCGTTCCCTCAGCATAGGATTTTGGGAGAGCTTTACAGGACAACCCAGCAAACAGCGTAACCTGGCTGGAAATGCTAGTTAGTTGAAAAACTGACTTTAAAAATACTTATCGATGGCTTCCTGTAGAACTAGAAAGATATATTAAGTGGGTTTCTGTAGGTCTAGCGATATTTCATTAAAGATCTGTGTGATGGACCAGAGAGAATGCTTATTACCGTTCCCAATGACACAAACTGAGAAGGGTTGTGATTACGTTAGAAGACGGGATTAGAATTCAAAGCGGTACAAGCGGGGGAAATAACCTGAAGAAAAGGATGACGTCCAAGAAAGACAGATTCAAAGTCCCATGCCTCAGCAGGAATAATCAACTGAGCAAAAAGAAGATAGGGAAACGACCGCTTGGTAGCAGGTTTTGCAAGGCAAACGATTGAGTATGGGCTGAGTGTGAGTCACCGGGGCCACTCTGCAGCAAGCGACTGGGATACGTGGAGGCGACCGCGACCTTCAAGACATGGGAAACAATCCTGCTGCTCTGCCCAGCGCAGCTCAGCCACCTCTGTTTGGGATGCTGTGGTTTGTGCAATGTGGAAAGCAGCTTAAAGAATCCGCCAAAGAGCTCAGGCAGGAAGACCGATGAAATTTAGAGGGTGGGGAAGGATGAAATAAATTAGGGTGGCTTTGCCAGAAACCCAGCATCTGAGTGGTCCTTTTTCACGACACCTGCTTGCTGCTCCTCTCTTTCTTCTTTCTTCCCTGTTCCACAGACAACGTTGTCAGTTTGCTGCAGGGAAGGCTGGACTCTGTTCCCAGTGAAAAAGTTCGCAAAAAAAGGAAGAGGGGAGGTGGTGCTTCTGTTGCCACTCCCGAGAGCGCATTTTACGAAACATAAGGCAAACCGTTGCTTCTGGGTGGTGTGTATCGTATAGCTTGTTTCCGTTGGCTACGCTGCCTTCCGAGTCCTCTCACCAGCCAAAGTTTGGCTCTAGAACTGGATTTTAATATAATAGCTGATAGTTTTATGACCTACAATAACATTTGTAATTGCACACATTAAAAGGCAGGCAACCTCATCTCATGCTTCTAGGTTTTCGAAGGGCATTGGAGAGCAATAATCTTCCTGTTAAAGCCATTATGTTCTCGTGTCGAGGTCCTCACCAGAGGTCCGGGCAGCGCCCTGTCTGCAGGGCCAGTGGCGGGGCGCCGGCGAGCGTCACGTCCCACCCTGGACGCCCCTCGGCCGAAGCTCAGGCTTCCCCAGCCAAAGCTGGCGCGAGGGATTTTCCTTCTATGAGTTTCCCCGGTTGCTTTTCACAGAATCCCAGAATCCCAGGTTGGAAGGGGCCGCAGGGATCATCTAGTCCCACCTTTCTAGGAAGAGCCCAGCCTAGACAAGGTGGCCCAGCACTGAACCCTTCCAGAGCATTTTATAGCCGTAGCCACTAAACACGACAGATGCCTTTCTCTTCTTGCCAGAATGAGCTTGAAGGACTGAAGATATGGTACAATAAGTTGTAAGGATTTGGATTAGTATGTATAGAAGAGCATGCATCGTATTAGATAACAGTATTTCATGACCTGAAAAAGCAGGGACATCTACAAGTTATTTTAGGTTCTAATTTAATGTTCAAAATGAATACGAAACTATTTTGGAATATCAATACATTTTTTAAATTTAAACAAATCTAATTATACTAAATTAAAGATTTATTTAGCTAACTTGGTAATGTTCAATACTTAAATATTTTAGATGTCCGAGATAAACATAATAAAATAACTCTGTTTAATCTACAAATTAATCCAAAAAAATAAATTGCATTTTAATTACATTGATAATGATCAGGCCCAAGTATGATTGGCATATTCCTTCCGAGACAGCCAAAAGGCAGAGAGAAGCAGCCACTGCCGGCCAGATTCGGTTTGTTCCTTACACCACGGGAGGTTTTGAATAATTCCGCTCAGTTTTGTACATGCATTTCTAATTGATACTAATGTAGCTGAGCAGAATATGGCCTTGTACCTGAAACTGGTCCAGCACATTCCTACGCTGAAGATGACTCCCCTAATGAAAATCTGTCTTGCAAATGACTCATTGTAAGAAGACTGCGCTGAAGATGTTGAAAATCAGGATGATGCATGTGAAAATGAAATTAATCAATATGAAGATGAGGATCAGCAGTCTATCACAGCAGAGCTGTTTGATAATAATGAAACTGAGGAAACAGGCACTGCCAGGGAAACACATGAAATTGCAAGAAATGTCAGTGATAATAATGAATTAGTAGCTATTTCCAGAAACCGGAGCGACCGACTTTGCAGACAAAGAGAGGTGCGCTAGGAAGTTGTGATACTTATAACAGTTCCAGATTTGGGGAAAACTTGGTGATATAAATACCGGTACAAAAATAAGCACAGTTATTTCATCTCTGTCTATAGTTACTCCGACCGTGCATTCAAGTAATTGTCGGGTTGGGTAATTTCTTATGCAAATGAACGTCTGAGGATGTTCAGCAGACAAATCAGCCCTGGGTGCGGTAGTGGGATACGGCACGTGCACGTTGGCTTGTTCCGTCCTGCCTCCCTTTTTGGCCCACAGCTTACAAGAGAACGTGTTTTGCCGAAGGTGGGTGGTGAGCCTGGTGTTAGGGCAGGGTGGGAGAGCGCCCGTCTTCCTGGTGGGTTAAAGCAAGGGTGGATGTTGTCAATCATCAGGCCTGTCCGACGGCTTTGGACCTTCCAAGGAGATGCAGCAGTTGCTATTTACTGCCTGTTGCTATAATTTCTGAACCCACAGCTGCTTTCGTAGACTCGTCTTTCCTCTGGGTTTCTTACAGCAGACATTTCTTGGTGGCGTTTCTCAGGAGTTTTATCACGTTGGTGCTGGTTGATAGCTCTGCCTGGAGCCTGGCTGGCAAATAAAGCAGCAGTTTTGACCTTAGCGCCGTTTGATACATGCATATTTACGTTCCCACTTCTTTTGGTGTAGTAATATTACAACTAAAGTGAACAGAGGTAAAAGATAGTGCTGCCCTTGGTAGTTGTCTGCAATGGGACCCCCTGGGTTTGGAGTTCACCCCTTGCATTTTGATAGGTAAAACTTGCAGTTTGCTAATTATTGGGGCACTAAAATTTGACCACCCAGTAATGCTTTTATAAGCTGATGCTTATTTGCTGTGCTTTGCAAATCCATTATGGATTATAACCTACGGGGCTCAGGGACCACAACTTGAAGACCACTTTAGAAGAAGGGAGTAGAGAATAGAGACTCGTGCTTCCAAGCCTGGCATCTCTTGTTTCAAAACCCCTTTACCAGTTTAGCGAACTTACGCATGCATTGCGTTGTATTGGCATACTGGCTGATGCACGGCAAAGGCTCCTTGGACGCCTGGGATTGATGCTTTTTTAATGCATTGTATAAATCTAAATAAATATATATCACAGTAAGCATGGATAAGTGATTGGTGGCAGAGCTCAGGTAGCACTGAATTAAGTTTGATTCCAAAGGAAATTCATTGTAAACCTGAAGGAACGGGGGGGGAAGAGATCAGAAGGGATTCTGGAGATATAAATGCCAGAAGGGAGTGACCTAAGGCCACCACTCAATGTGCCGGTTCTCCTCCACGACGCGCACGTGATTTTCTGTCGTGTCTCCTCTGTCTTTCTGAAATGAAGCCGACAAAATGAGTTTAATTCATGCAAGATCTGAGGCAACCGACAGAAAAGAGCAGCTCAGAGGTGATTTAAAGACAGATGCAGCAGGAAACAAGCATTTGGTGGATGGCAAAGAAGTGGGCAATAAAAGGCTCTGTGGTCTGTTCTGTGCCCTAAGCCGCAACTTCAAGAGCTCCATCACTGCAGCACCCAAGCCCTTCCCTGTGCTTCGTATGTGCTTTTGCATTTCATTTCCAAGGGTGGGAAAGTCCTGGTGTTTCTATTTTAGAGCTGTAGAACAGGGAGGAGCAAAGAAATTAAGGGCTGGGTTTTTTAGCCGTGTAAGTATCTGATGACACAGATTGCATAGGTGGAAAAAAACTTATGTACTGTACCAACATTTTCAGCATTTTGGAGTAGCGTCCAGATCGCCCTTCTGATAAATAGCTCCCTTGTGTCTGGGAGAATTAAATGCATTAGGATAGAATCAAAAATAGCCTATTCAGCAGGAAACTAGCAAAAATTGGAGCAGAGGCTAGCTGATAGGAGACAGCATCGAGAAGCCCCTCATTTCGAATCTCCTCAGGAATGAAGGAGAGGTCTCCTTCCTCTCGAAATGACAGCCTGCAGTAATCTCCTGAGTGTGCCCATGCCATGCAAGGTGCCCTCAGTAGCACAGGGGCACAGGTATAAAAGTTTTTGCTCAGGACAGAAGAGGTAACAAGCTCTATTTCCCACAGTACCTGAAAAAGAAAATGAACCCACACATTTTCAGTTACCTTGAGCGACCTAATGCTAAGATCACCTTCTGTAGCTGTGCCTGCGGTGTAGAGGGGGCCTGAATCTGGGGGTTAATAGGTGAGACTCAGGGCATTCGCTCTGTTTCTTAGAGCTTGTGCAGCAGGCTCTCCACAGAAGGGGGAGTCCCTTTTTGGTACTCCGTAGGGCTAATCCTCAAATCTAGCTGGAGCTGAGACAAAAAAAAAACCCAAAACAAAACAAAACAACCAAACCAAAAAAAACAACCAAAACAAAATAAACAAAAAAAAAACCCCAAACCCCAAAACCCAAACCCAAAGAAATGGACAAAAAGGCTGAGAAATCTCTGAGATATGACAGTCAGAAAATTATTGAATGTTTTTTACTTACTCTTACACATATGGAGCATCCAGGTGTCCTTGTGCCCGTTACAGTGTGATCCATAGAGAGTTACTATCCTGAGAAACGCGGTGTCCTTAGGGAACAGTGACAGATGCATCAGCTCATAACCGTAGGAGTAATTATAATTTACCCATCAACAGACAGATGTTTTATCAGATACTTACTGGCGGCACCTATGTAACTACACTGCTACCCCGTCAGACCTGGGGTCACTGGACGTGCTCCTCAGGCTGGTGTCGTGGCTTCTCCTGCCTTTTAGAGGGCTTTGAAAGGTTTCTGTAACGGTTTCCGAAAGCACCAAAGTGACTTTGAAGCTCAAGTTTCATTGCCTCTCACTGATGTTTTTTGGAAACTTTTTAGCTGTTAGTGAAGGTAATTTATGCTCATTTTAAGGTGCATTTGCACTGCCAAAGACGTATAAGAGAGTCGTAGCTCAAACAAGGCTCGTCCCCTAAATTCTGTCAACTTCTACTTAGACTTAATGGTGCCTGTAAAACTGCTGACCATATCGAGTCCCCTCTCAAAATCCCATGTTAGGAACCCATACGTGATGATTACTCTTGCACATAAGAGCTTCTGCAAGCTTCTATAGATGGGTCTTGTAATAACTGGCTTGGGCTCGTCTCATCTTTGAGCCTCTGTGTTTGAGAGTTCTTAAAACAAAAAATCAAAAGATACTCATGCCTATGTAATTTTAATAGAGTAAATATCTCTCTGTATATTTTGATTTCTTAAATTCCTTTCAACCGGACTGCAGAAAAACAAAACTGATTGTTTATCAGATCAGGTCTTGGAAAATGCTTTCCCCCTTGAGGTCAAAAAAAAAAAATTCCACTATTGTAAGTTATTTTGGCTTCATGGTTCTTTAAATCTTCTCCAACTTTTGCTTCCTTTGTTCTTTATCCAATACCACAAAAATGTAATAACAGCAAAAGCAGACAATACAGATTAGACAACCTGGATAATATTTAAGCATGTGCTCAAGTATTTTCTTAGTGACCTTAAGCACTACGCTGTAGCATATATGGCATTTTCGGCGTGTTGGGTGGAAGCCGTTTTCTGAAGTCGTAAGGATAATAGAGACCTTACGGCAAAACAGGATTTTTTACTGCATGACTTTTTGCTGTTTTCTTGTAGTTAATAAAGTGTCTTCTTAAATTGTTGGAAGTAAATAACAAAAAGCCCTCATAGCTATTTTATGCTTGTGTTTCTAGAAAAAGGCAAAATGCGGCTTTCAGGAAAAATTAGGCATATCACGTACGATTTAGTAAAGAAATATTACTTGACACCACTGTGAGGAAACTATTTTACACTCTTTTCAGTGGGAAAATACTGATTCAGTGAAACCAAAATTTTCAACAAGTGTGTGGCCACTTGATCCTATTTATGGAGGACAGAGAACAAACACTGTTACAACAAAAAAAACCCAAACAAAAAAAAACCTAACAAACCAAAACCCAGCTTTGATGGTTTTTTAAACACAGTTCTCATTTTGTTTTGAAATTATCACTGTTTAAAAGTTGATTTTTGTTTATTTTTATTTTAAAATTACAACTTTTACATACACAAAAACCTGCTTTTCACCTGATTTTGTGTGTGTGTGTGTGTGTATGTATTCTCTTTAGAACAAAGATTTTGGGCTTTGTTGCTAAACAAGATGCAGAGCAAAGAGGTGAACATCTCAGAATTTTCCAAATTGTTGTTGAAAAAGTAAAAAATCTGTCTCTTCTCAACTCTTTTCGAAACCTCCTTTGATCAACTTTCTAAACCTTGTCTGTACAAACATCTGTGTTTTCGATGTTTTTAACCATTGTGGAAAAGTCTGTCCAGCCCTAATTGCTGCATTTTTGTGCAAACTCCCGTTTGTGTTCCCATAGCGATTGCTGTTGTCAGGATTTGGACATCAAAACTGCAAAAACAAAACATGAGACTGGGATACGTGAGCCTGGGATAAACCGGGATGAACAGCTCCTTGTTTTACTTTAGGATTACATGGAAGGCTTGGTTTGAACTACGTATCAGGTTTAAAGACAGTTCAAAGAAAAACCCTTCATCGGCAGAACAGTATAAACTGCTATCATTTTTAATTTTTATTGAGCCCTTTTAGCACCGAAGATGACCATAAGGGAAAAACAGACAAAAATATCGCCCACTGTAATAAATAATTTGACTCAAGTTTCAAGCCTGTTATTAAATGAAACTTGAGGTAATCTTCTAAGCAGAGCTTCAGGGCACCTGTGACTTTTAAATGGAACTATTCTGTTTCTAGGGAAATACATACCTTTAAAAATTAAGCTTGAGGCTAAAAGCCTCAAACAATAAATCTCCCTCCAGCTCTCTTCTCTGGGGACATATATACTATGCAGCCTTCAAGCAGGGCACTTAGCCTATCTTTGGGTGTCTTTTCTCTGGTGTTAAAGTTCTTTTATAAGGAACATCTGGGTACGTCTAGACCTTTATGAGTTTTCAGAATCCAAAATATCTCCTTTTGATATAAGCCCGACTGTTGGCTCTTTGGGTGCTCTCTAAACAGCCACCGCAGCTATGAGGAGCTCAAAATGTCAGACTACTTCTGATGATACGAAAATAACTGTTTAGCCCCAAACGCACACGCAGTTTGCACACAAACCTGTATATTTCGCAAAGCCGCGTGTCCAGTGTAGCGCATCAGACGTCAGTTCAGTGTGGCTTAAGACTTGAAATATCCATTTCTTTGCTTGGTTGGTATTTGGATGCTCAGCGTAAAGGAGTTGTAGAAGATCCCCCCTGAAACAAATGGGTTTGTCTTCTGAGAAACGTTTAAGTACTGGTAATGGTGCTAAACTATTGAACCATGTAGTTGCTGCTGATTAATTTAGCACTGTCCGTTCCGAACACTTAATACGGGAACCCTGAGTGAAAATAATGGCTGTGTAATTAATGCATAAGTAGAAGGGAATGAAAGTAGGGTCTCACAGGTGAATGTATTAGAATACATGACATAAATGTATATTGTGAGGACAGTCTTATCCTCTTTTTTCATATTTTGTTCCTTAATGTTAGATAGCAGGCACGCGGAGTCGGTCTTTTTGCTGCTGCATCATAAATGTTCCAACAGCCGGCTATGCCGTGGCAGGCGCCGCGGCCGCGGGCGAAGGAGGAGCGCTGCGGCTCCCTCCCTGCCTAGGCGTTTATACTACGGCCTCTCGAGGAGATAGACCTCTCTAGCTGCTCTAAGTTTACCTTTCAATTCATTAGGATTTTGGTATTTTAGTCAATATACTGATCGCTTGTACGATGCCCCCGCCTAAACTCTGCAACAAAATGTAAACAACAGAAAGGTATTTAGAAAGCCAAAATAACTCATTATTGCTGGTTATGTGCTCGTCAAAATCCTAAGGGGGCTGTGACCTGATTGCAACTTTCCCCTAGAGCCATACAATAATTTTAGCAGTGAAAGGAAATTTTATGGCATGTAAGATTAGCCCACACTAATGCAAGGTCAAAAATAATAGAATCAATAAGCAAACTCAATACTGTTAACATTTTGAGAAAATTACTACTAGAAAACAATGTCAACAACAGATTGAAATGGGTCTCCAAAGTTGTCCTATTGATTTCCTTTCAGATTCATGACAATCTAACTCTTTTTCCTATGCAATATGGTATCTATTTTTCTTTCTTTTTTTTGTTCTTTGTATTTTACAGCCCATTTTTATTATTTTAGCTATGAACATTTGTTAGTTTATTATTTAAAAATATGGCAAATTTAGTATCTTTGAGTTTATATTCTGGAATAGACAAAAGCCTCTGATACCGTTCAAAAGCGGTTAGAAAGCCTAAGGCTATTTTCAAGTTTTAATTCTGTTAGTAATGCACCAGCACAAAATGTGGGGAGGAGGAGGGAGGAGATTGAAAGCAAGTTTGACATTTGTTTAGAACTGTCAAAATTAAGTACACTCAGAATGAGAGCAAAGTAAAATGCTTCCACATATATTTAAGTATCGCATTTCATATCAGTAACGCTTTGCACCAGCAACTCAATGGCAAATTGATCGCGTTATGTCTTTGAAACGAACAAATTGTAGTTTAGCTTTAAAATAGAGGCTGCAGTCCAGCAGGGACATGGCAGTCAGGTGCCTCGTGCCGTGTTTCCAGTAGGAACGTGCTGTGACCATGAGCGCGTCGCCCAATTTTCCAGTGCCGGAGCTGAACCTTGTGCAACATATGTACTTCTAGATATGCTCAAAAATATTTCCACTCTTGAGCGTTGTTTGAAAAACATCTATTTAATACTGAAACACTTTGGGATTCTGGGACAAATGTTCCACAGACAGTGAAAAGCAGGGGAAGAGCAAGGAAGAGGAGGATGGATAGGCCGCCCTTGTGCCAAGGAAAGGGCTGAGCTGTCTTCTCACCCACCACACCAGATCAGGAGGTTGGGGCTGCGGCCGGAGAGGAGAGAATATTATTCCAGCCCGCATTTGAGCTGGCCAGCAAGACGTAAGAAGGTAAAACAAAGTTTCATCATTAGTCTAGACCCTCACGTAAACCCTCTTCAAGGCATCCTCCCTATTCAGGAAAGCGCTTCGGCTCCCGCTTTCCTTCACACGCGCAAGCGTCAATTCTTTCCACAGCTGAGGTTTATGTCTGTGAAGCAAAATGATGTATTGTGTTATGCAGCGATCTCAGGGTGGGAGGAAAGGTCTCTATGCAAACTGCCCTTCCTGTGTTATTTTGAAGTCTGGCTTTTGCAGGCTTTTGGTACAAAAGAGAGATATCTGCAAATTCCAGAGCTGGGGTTCTCATCCTTTGAAGTCCTAACATCGAAATTATTAAGACCTGCGATTTTAATTTAAATATATCTCAGAATAAAAGTTTTGTATCTAGTGAATTTAGTTTATCTACTGTTGCAGTTGGTTTTGAAAGAGCAGTTTTAACTATGCTCCAAAAACCTATTTTTAAAGACTATTTTTCCCCCTCTAAAAACACCGTATGAGGCTGGAGAGAGCGGTTTTGGCCATCTTTGGCATTTCTGTACCATTTTATTTCATATGGATATACATGAACAGTATTTTGCCACTGTAAGCCAACGTGCTGCTTGAGACAAGGGAAATTTGAACTATAACATTTACCCTTTTTTTCCATATCTGCTAGGATTTTTACTGAATTATTATCTTGTGATGGAACTTATATTTAGGAAAAGCATCCCGTTTCATTGCTCCGTGTCCAGAATGGAGATCAGAACAGGGATTTTATTTTGAACAAATATGGATTCTGATACTTAAAAATGAAAAAAAAAAATCCCTTTTGATTTCTTTCTACTAGAGGCTTCTGCTGTGTTCTGTGTTTAGATTGCTGCTCCCTCTGCATGTTATATTCAATGAATGTTGTTTACTTTTTACCACTGGTATTTTGTGTTGTTGTTTATTTTTTTTCTTTAATTTTCCCTCTTTTTTTTCTACTATGTGATTAATTCTTGCTGCATTGTGTTAACTGGGACTGTGATTCAGACCAAACTGGTGATTTTTTTAATAAAGGTAAATGTGTGTAAGGGACAGAGCTTATTACACGGGGCTAAGAGTCTGGCCTATACCTTGCTCGGCACCAAGCTGGTTTCTAAGGCAAAGAGTTAGGACGTATGTAAATAAAGCCTAAGGACCCTGAGATCCCCCGTCAACCTGCATTTCTCAGACCATTTGTAGGAAGGTCAGACTGTCTGTAGCCCAGGTCAGAGCAGCAGCTGCGATGGTCGATGCCTGTACACTTTGCAGTGCGGTGTGTAGTCGTGTGATTAGGGATGCTTTCCAAGAAAGCACAGAATTTTAGGTCCTCCTTCTTGTGTTCTGCAGACCAAGCCGCAGGCAAAGTTGGGTGGCACCCTATGGTCACTCGCCACTGCTGAAACCGGCTTGTGACGCTTGCACGTGTGGCCGTAGGGACTTGATGTGTTGGCCCCGATGAAGGTGAGGTATTGCAGGATGGCTTGTCTCAGATTCTGGTCCTTTCTGTAAGAATAGCTTATGCTTTTTGTGCTAAGGAGTTATTAGGCAAGCCGTGTGAATGATACTGGGATCAAGTTTTGAAAATCAGACTCACCTCTCTGAGAAGCGTAACTTTGCACCCCCCCTTCCTAGCTGGACTAGAACAATTTCTCCTGTTTTTAGGATGAATGCTCTGTTGCACGCTTATGTTAAATATGATAATCTCTTTACTAGTTCTTCTTTTTGAAATGGCTTGGCTCTCTGAATTGACATTGTGAAATCTGCTTTGCAGCTTTGAATCACTATATATGCTGATTATATATATACTGATATTTTATACTTGTTATAATCACTGAACTATATTTCCTTTCATAAATTTAGGTGGCTTCCTTCTGGGATTGTACCACATCACTCTACAAAGATTAGCTGATTGTTGTTTACAAGCACCCTGAAGCTGTCTTCAGATGTCCCTCTCTTCCTCCCTCGACTATGGAGGAAGGCTAGCTTATAAGCTCCATAGGGTTTAGTTCTGTAGATACTGTTGTGCCTAAATCGGGTAGCTAAAATGAAGCAAATCCAAGGCCGTGTGGCGTTATACGTAATGGACTTTGTGCTTCTCCCAAGTTCAGCAGCTTTGCTTATTTCTCCGGTATCTCACGGTTCCTTTTCTCCCTCACACATAACCCTCTCTGGCTTTCATTTGTAATAACTATACTAATTTTCGGGGGCAGATGTATTGTGCAGTCCTGATGTGGCCATTGCCGTAGCAACATCTGTGTTTGCCACAACAGCAAGCGTTGCATTCCTTACAAATAGGGCTTAGCTTGTCGTAAGGGCGGGCTATCAAAAGTTCATTTGAACACGACGATTTTCTGTACGCTACCAGCTGTTGGGACAAAGGACTGGCAACAGCTCTGCAGAATGGTCTTAGCCAACAAATGGTTGGTGGAGTTTTTGAATCTGATCAAACTTTGACGACAACCCAGAACTTATTTGAAATGCATTTCTTGTCATTGCTGGAGAGAAAAAAAAAAGAAGAAGAAGAAAGAAAAAAAACACCACTGAAGGGAGTTGTCACACAAAAGTGTGTGGTATGAACTCGGGGACCTAAAAAATCAATCATGGCAATTATTTTACTAAATTATTTTAAACTGTAGTGTGTCCAGAAGTCTTTCTGTTAAATGTCTGCTGTCACAGCAACAAGCTGTGCTGTTTCCATCTCTGACCTTTTTCATGTTAAAATGCGTGTCAGTATGTAAAACAGAAGCACTCCACACAGAAGATGACTGTAGCAGTGCTTTGCTTTGCTGCACTGAAGGTCCTGGAGATACATATTTTGCAGGAAATGAGTATAATGGGACAATTCGCCATTTAGTTAGAGGGAAAAAAACCCGCCAACAACAAGCAAAGGTTGCTTTCTTCAACATTTGTTTTGTCATGTTCATTCTTGCTATGATATATTTGAGGGAACGGAATGGAAGACTTAAGTGGCACATGCAGAGAATGGATGACTTGATGATGAAGTGTGAAATGACCATTAAAGCACTGACCGTTTATCCCTAATACTCTATTCGGAGTTGAGATCTAAGTGAAATGAGTTTAGTGGTTGCAGCTGAGTACCTAGTGGACAGGATTCCATATGTCATAGAAATCTAAATCAGCCGGCGCAGTTTAACATCAATAACAGCATCGATTCTGAAGAGGTGTGGGTCAGACTAACGGATAATAATGCTAAGGAGCTGAGGAGCCTCAGCGGAGATCTGGGGAAACAATTGGGACGATTCCAAAGTAGATCCTAGTATTTTGTTTTCAAAATCTGCTCACACATAAAAGTGTGATTTCCTTCGACTCTCTGGATTTGGGTTCTCTGCTTTCAGACGACAATGAGAAGACGTTTGAATGCAGTTTCCTGAGTTGCAGATGCAATTGCAGAAACTGTGAATGTCAGGTCTTATTTCACTTCTGCAGTTCCCCTTTGTACTGCAGAAACTCCAGGGTGAGACCTCCTGTCTAGGCTAGACTAGAAGTTGCGGGGCTCCATCTTTAGCTTATGCAAGTCGGTGCGGATGTGTTGGTTGCAGTGGACTGGTGCCAGTTTACATCAGATGCCAATTTGTACCGTTTGTCTCATGTTCCATTGCTTTGGTGTGAATCTCGCTGTACCCACTGTCGAATGTTTTTTAAGGCTACATTCATGAAAGCTTGTAAGAAATTTTACAATTCCTGAGTCAAGGTGCTATCTGCTTGGGAAATTTTTATTATTATTTGTGCTCTGAGAAACCTACCAACCTTCACCAACACAGATGCTCTGTCATCCTACGCTCTGTAAAAAGAACAGCCCTTCCTGAAAGGCTTGCGACCTCCGTTATAAAAGAACTTCATAAATTTTTCATCCCTAAGGTACCGAGAATGAGTTTAGAAAGTTATGGATTGCAGCAAGAGGAGGGGAAGAGAAAACCCCACCTATCTGGGTCCCAAGAGCAATCATGTACCGTGAGACGCCCGTCTCGGAAGAGGAGGTTTCCGCTCTGAAGATCCTCTTTCTCAGGCCTTGTCACTGGTGGAAGGGAGACTTGTTGAATTGCACCAGGCTGCCCTGCCAGGGCTGTGGAATTATCACCTCTGAAAAGGTTAAAATTGGTAGCAACTCCATGGAATGTGAGGGGCCTTCATCACAGAAAGCTTTGCAACTGAGAGCTAACATCTACCCCAGGAAAGACTTTCTGGCCGGGCTAGGCAGGGTGCTCAAACGAAGAACCGCTGGCACTGTCAGAGTGGGACATGCTCAAACCATCCTCACCCAGACTTAAGGAGCAGGTCTGAGAGTTGATGAACACCAACAACTTCGTGCTGTGACAGCAACTACCGGCTCCTGTCTGCACCAGGACTCCCGAATTCCTGACAAGATAAAGGGGGGGGGTCTGGGGGTGGGGTTCTAGGTGTGTGTGTGGGGGGGGGTCTGGGTGTTGTAGGTGTGTGGGACCACACCGATGTGACCCCCTCAGCCTCGGCGCGGAATAGTTTAGAGATGATATAAACCACACAAAAGTGTTGTAGTAGGGAGCCATACCGTGAGGATGGGAATTACATAGAAATTGAAAAGCACCAAACCAAAGCCTAAGTGACTGTCGCAGAGCTGTTCTCAGAACCCGCATCTGACGGCCCCACGCTGTAGGAACAACAGGCATGTATAGAACGAGTTACATTGGATAGTACAGAAACCAGAAGAGAGCTCTCTTTGGAGGTTCATTGCATTCCTCCTCCCCCACCTATTAAATCAGGCTGATTACAACTGCAGGAGAGTCCCAGACCAGATGTGAACTCTTAGCTCTTCATGCACGGCATACAGTCCTCATATCTGACCAGCCAAAATAGCGTTGTTCCAGCGTAAATCTGCTTCATGGTTTGAAATCAGAAAATTATATCCTTTGAGAGAGATTTTAATTCAAGGAAGTGAGATTTGGTGTTATAGTTTCATCCTTTTGAGACTTAGATTGATGATTAATGAAGAACAGTATATAGTAGTAAGTCACAGGGAAATTATATCCATTCTGGGAAAGAATGGATGGAGAGATATATATATCTCCCCTTGCTCGGGAGTTTATACTGGAAATTTCTAGAAAAATAATCAAATAATATGTAATTATGCAATTTCATACAGGTGATGGCAGGCACAGCAGTAAATGCGCTTTCAGGGTGGTAATCAGAGAGCGGAGAAATTTCGGTGTTCCGCGTTTGTGCAACACGTGACGCACAATGTCAGGGGATTTTTTTTAGCTTTCTCATGCTGTAGGTTGAACTTGAGGGAAGCACGTGCAGAGGTGACGCCCATTCGGGATGCAAACGGGCTGCAGCACGTTTCGTGTTCCCTGAGAACGGAGGGGAGGAGGGAGGGCAAGCAGCTTTGTTGGAATCAGTGGGAAGAAGAACACATTGGTTTGTGCCTGTCCTTTAGTCACGCAGAAGTAGTCACTGAGGCTGATTAATGTACTTGAAGTGAAACAAAACAAAAAGGTCTGTACACACTTGTGAAGTGTTTTACGTACGCAAACGCGTATTAGCTGGCAGCGTGGCCATGACGCCAGCACAAACGTGTCTGAGCAGGTGTGAAGAAACCTGATTCAGATGTGCAGTATGGCTTTTTTTCTTGTTTCGCTTTATGTTGGTTTTGCACTCTCTGGTGAATGAAGCTGCAGCCAGAAAACCCGGTGTCTGATGAGGTCGTGATCATTCTTCTAGCTTGAAATACCATCCCTGTGGGGAAAAAAAAGAAGTGTGTGATCAGTAGCTATGTAAGACCATGGAAGGAGATGCTTTAAGGGTTTGGCTGGAGGAGCTGGAAGCGTTGCTACCCAGGCCAGCTCGTCAGCCCCTTCTCCTGGAACCCCAGCATCAGGGGGAGCCCCATCAGCGGGGCAAGGCCAGCCGGATCTGCCCAAATTCTCCTCCCAAACCACTGAAGCCTGGGTGGATAATTCTGCGCTAAGATAAAGAGTTCTTCCATGATCCATCCTGTCAGTTCTGCTATGGGGGATGTACCTGCAGCAGTGGGGGCTGTAACACTGGTGACTGGCGAATTGAAAGCTTGTTCGGGTCCTAAATAAAGAGGTGTGTGTGTGTGAGATAGTGTAGGGGGGTGTGTAATATCATAATGAATATATTGCCATGTGTGCCATAAAATTTAAACTTAGCAATACATAATGCAGGAGCATGCTTTCTCACTTTATTTCGGTATCTGGAAAGTTTCAGCACTGGCATCGTATCAATAGTTATTAATGCATTGTGAACTAGAACCTGTGATTATTACTCATGCTATCTCATACTTTACAAGCTTCAACTCTGAAGAATAAAATCACATCTGCTTTTGCTCTTCCCATATTTTACTCAATGTTTTAACAGCTTTGCCGTAAATATCTCATCCATTACGATTCAGTTGTGACTGTATCAACTTCACATCTCCTGTTTTATTGCTGTCATTATAGTTAAACAACGCACTGTTAATTCTGTTAACTAACAAGTTCATTGTTCTCAGTAGTCAGCAGTCTCTGTTTGTTGAGTCCACAGTGTTACTGGTTGCAAATCAAACCTGGGGAGTGAGCGAAGCCTTTCCCTTCGTTTGGAAAACGAAGATATGTTCTTTATAAAGGCTGATTAATAAAAGGTTAATTGTGATCCCAGGTAATAAAGCTCGCAGGGTAATTCTGATTTACTGAGAACAAAGCCACTGATATCTGTTATCTTCTACTTCTGTTACAGCCCCCAGATAACAGCAATCTTCTTGTACGCTAAGCTGAGTGTTAGAAGTTGTAAACTTAATGCTGGGGGGGAGGAGGGAACCACTGAAATTACGACTAGAAAGAACATTAAAGAGTAATGGCAAGTGGAATGACCACTGCGTTCATGTTGGAATTGGGTAAGGGCCAATCTTGCTGGGGAACAAGAAATGGTTAAAGGAAATGAATGTCATTAGGTACGAAGAAGAAGCAGAGTTTCTGGATTTATGAGACCTGGATTTGCGCTTTAGGGAAGAATGGAATAAAGAGGGGCAGAAGAGTAGGTGGAGCTGCTGATGGGAGCAGTAGAAAGCGAGGTCAGCCAGCAAGGGAAGAAAACTGAAATTTAGAAGGGGGAGCCACGAGGGAGATAGCATGGAGGAGGAAAGGTAATTAGGAAGTTGAGCAAAGGTAAATGGACAAAAAATTTTATTTTAAAAATCTGAAGGCTTCGCTGTATGTTTTAAGAACTGTTTCAGCCCTGCCAGCGTTCCTCAGGGCAGTACATCTGGCTGCGGGTGGTGTGCAGGAGCCTGCCCGGCTTCTCCTCTTCCTCACTCCTTTCCCAATGCTTGTGCCAAGATGACGGGCAGCAGCGCCGAGGGGTCCGCGCTGCCCTGTGTGAGCAAAGCAACAGGGTGGCACGCTGGTCTGAGGGACAAAACGGAGCAGGGGGCGTGCTAAATGTGCTTCTGAGCCACGCCAGTAAAATCCAGTTCTCCCGCCTCTAGTCCTGCTAGACTTAAAGCTACTGAAATTTGTTGAACTGCTCTAGTTTGGCCCATCACAGACTGAATTTCTGCAGAGAGCGGTACCTGCCCTTTAAGGGTACGTGAGTCAATTGATTTCACAACATGAGTAAGCCTGTCGTCTTTTGAGAAATATGTAGTCATTAGATCTAATTTTTTTTATGTACAATTCCTAAAGGAAAATATACCTCACTTGCGGTTTGAAAGCTGTCTCTTGAGAAATCTTGCATGCCTGGTGATCATTTGAATTCCTTGCAGTCCTTACTTGCTGCCTGCGTGTTAGAAATCATTTTAAATGAATTGAATAAAATTCACAAATGTTATGTGCCAGGGTATGATGAACTCACAGGAAATATGACTCAAATGTATTTTTTTCCTTTTCTTTTTTATTATAACAAATAGGAACGGACAAATACAGTTTTAATGACACATTTCTGAATGAGAGTTTATTGGTGTGTTATCAGCAGGCAGCGTGTAATGCCTCGTTTAAATAAGCTGGTTTACATTTGTTAAATTTCTGTGTAATTATAAATGCATAATAGGGAATAACCACAGAGAGATCAAGGACTGCCCTTGGAATTACATAGATGGATGTAGATGTATACAGTTTTACAATTAAGTCCTTATTTAAGAAATTAAAACTCTTTTGTTTGGGATTTTTTTAACTGAGATAGGTTGGTTTTTATTTTTTAGTCTTTTTAATTTGGGGGGTTGGGAGTGTCTTGTCTTTGTTTTGCTTTGTGGATACAGGCTGGAAGGGTTACCGCCCCAGGCTACCTGCTGCCCGTAAGTTAATGCACAAGCAGGAGAGCTCCAGTATCTGGTTGGAAATGAGCATTTAGGAGGTCTCTTTTCCTTCTTAAGCACCTACGAGGGGCCTAGGATGAGTAACTCGGGCATGTCTTTTAGCTGTTAGAGGGAAAGTGAGACGAGTGCTTTGATGCACTGAAGTCTGGGCTTTGCCTGCGCCCACACGGAGCACGGTGGGACCGAGCACCGGCTGCCGCACCACGGCGCGAATGCGGCCTCGGGACGCAGCCCGCGCCGGGGCGCTGCCGCGGTGGGTGGATGCCAGGTGGCCTGTGCTGGGCACAGCCGAGCGAGCGGCACGGCTGTGCAGCGGGATGCTGGTTTCATTATTTTATACAGATTACGCTACCGGTTACGTCAGTGCAAACTAGGCGTTGTCCTTTGCGTTGTGTGGTTAGCTTTAAAAAGAAAAAAAAAATCAGTGTTTAGGTCTGTTGACAAAGGAAATAAAGAACCTGAGAGTGCAGTGGGAAGTGAGTGTGCAAAAAGCCACTTTTTCCCTTCGTATCCTCTCAACTGTTAAGTTTGTTTTTCTGTGGCAAGCCTGGGACTACGTCCCTTTGCTGGGCTCCGTGTGTTTCTGCAGAATTAATAATTGGAGAGGGAGTCCACTAATTCCCATCTCCCCATTTGAAATGTAGTATGGAGTAATGTACCAAACTAAACACACGATGTATCTCGGCTCAGCAGCAATCATTTTACCTGTTAGTACTACTTTTTAAATTGAATTTAAATGCCGAACAAGAACTGTATGAAACGGTTTGGCGTTTGATTCACAAGGGTGTGTTGGGATCCGCTTTGTTGATGCTGAATCTGCATCAACACTGAAGTTTCCAATAAAACTCGGAAAAACTCGCATGCCCAAGGCAACCTCCACAAGCCTGGGCACCATCTTGAGATGCGAACCAGCTTGGCTCGAAGTTTGATCCGTTCATTAAAAAAAAGCCCTTAAACCTCTTTGGCTTGGTCTGGGGCTGCGCTGTAGCTAGAGGATAGATCTGGGAGCTCTAGCTTTGATTTCTCGCTTGGTTGTAGATTTGTGTCTAAACAGGGGTACGTCATTCAGCCGCAGTACTCCGGGTTCCCCTTGACAAGGCAGTGGTGGTGATGGTGATGATGACGATGATAATGCTTCTCTACTTTATATGCGTATTGGAAGACCTTAATTTCTTAATATTCGTCATCTGTAATGTTCTGTATTTCATCGATGGATGAAGCTAAAGAACAAAGGGGAGAATGGAGAGATTCATACCATTCTGAAGGGAAGGTTACCTAGAGTTTTGCTTCCAGCATTTTAATACTCTGCAAGATTTTAGCCTATTTCACATGAGCCCTTGTTCCCTTTACTATAAAATTTTGTTCCGTGGAATTCTGGGAGGTCCGGTATTCATCTCGGGGAAGGCAGTTCTGAAAAGAAACGTGCACGAGGTGAGAGGGATTGCATATCACAGAGCATTTAGACTGAGCTTTGTGATGTCAGAGTTGTCTGCTGTATAAATATTAAGGGCTGTAACAC
The DNA here is from genome assembly GCF_949628215.1 of Phalacrocorax aristotelis. Lineage (NCBI taxonomy): Eukaryota > Metazoa > Chordata > Aves > Suliformes > Phalacrocoracidae > Phalacrocorax > Phalacrocorax aristotelis. Next base: position 16,964,360 of record NC_134288.1, read on the forward strand.
TGACCTGGAGAACTATTCAGTTTTTATCTTTTATTAACTGACCGAACTAGTCGTGCTGTTTCACTTGACAACACAGGAATGGGTTCTGCAAACATCAGCCGGTGTAGGGTGGCACTTGCTCTCCCCCAGTGCTCCCCAGGCACCCAGGGACAGGTGTGTTATTTGCCCAAAGGCGAGGATAACGCTCCCCACGTTTGCCTAAGGTGGATGCTCGCTAGCAGCTGTGATAAGCTGGTAGGCTTCCACTTTGCTCCATCGATGTAGCTGAAAAGGGTTGACCAAGAGACGTGTCGGTTAGGAGCCGGCTGCAGAACTGGAAGGGTACCTGAGCGATTATCATTTAAATCCACTTCCCTGGCTCCTGGTTGGCGACTACACGTACAACATATTAAACTTTGACGGCTGGTGGGAAGCAAGTGTGTATTAATCCTGAAGTGAAGGTTTAGAAGAGCAAGGATCGCTGTCGCAGAGTATCTGTAGCTGGGTCACAGCTCGGAACAGGTATTTGCCCGTGGTGACCTCTAGAATGGGCGACGCATTGTGTGTTTGGGAAGGTCATTAATCTATGCCAAACACATGATCGCGTGTGAGGGTTGTACTTTGTATTATTTAATTTCATTCCAATTATTCCAGAAAAAAAAAAAACACAATTAAGAAAATGAATAATTATAAAAGTAAGGTCAACTCAATTTTCTCTACTAATGTTTTTAGTTACTGGACTCATTATTGCTAATTTCTTTCATAATCTTTGCCATCTAACCTCATTTGTTTCATTGCTAAGTGGCAAGAAGGGAGCATCATAAAACTTCGGTGAAAACAAAGCAGGAAAATCATGTCATTTTAGTGATTTCCTGAGAAAGTAATTATCTGTTGTTAACCTTTATGGAAAGAACTCTTCTGATCATCTTAAATATAGCTGTTAAATTGGCATCTTTCCATTTCTGATTGCAGTTTTGCAAATTAAGAACATATAGCTAAGTAGATATAGTCATATCTCATAATCCTTTTCTTCTAATCATTTTATTATCAAATTATAAAGTACTTTAAACAGTTTTTAGAACCTAAAAGAGCTGATCCCTATTTACTGTATAATTTTAAAATGTAATAAATTTCATAGCTCTGGATTTTAAACATCTTTTGGCTGAATGGTTCATTTGGGCTCATAGAACTACCTTGTGTTTTTGTTGTAATATTTGAGATCTGAACCAACACAGGCTGAAGCCGATGGGAGGCTTTTCTGTTGATTTCGGAGGGTGGCAAAGGAGATTGTTTCCTCCAGCCTGTAAATCGGTATGCAGGGGCAACTGCCCCACTTTTTGGAAAGCTTATTGAATTCAGTGATGCCCCGTGAGGGGGCCACCTGGGCGCAAGAAGTTGTTAGGCTGAATTCTTTGTCGTGTGTTTTCATGCCGAAAACAAAGAAGCTGGAGGAGGTAACCTTTGAAATAAGATGTGGGTGGCAGAGAGGAAGAGTCAAGTTCTAGTTATTTATTTGCACTGCATCTATTAAAATGAATTCAGCGAGCTTTCACTTAGCAGGAATGTCTGTCATTATGTAATAATCCTCTAAGGAAACTTTAAAATAGAAAAAAACAGGGTTTTTTCTCTTGGCAGAAGGTGGGCTTCAAAGTTTGGGTGTTTTCTTTTTCCATGGTTTTTTTTGTTTGGTGTTTTTTTTAAAGAAATTATTATTACCTGTAAGCAGTATTTAAATGTTTCCACTAGCTACACAATGTCATGTATTTAGACTGAAACTTAAGGCTAAATCTTTTGAGTGGTATTGATATATATGGACAATAAATTTAACAATGCCACATTCACGTGGGCCTTCATAATTCCTTAATTGTACAGAAACCATTATATGAGAATGTTAAGGTGAAGAGGAAGCTCTTGTAGATGTTTAAAGGAGCGTATCCACATCGAGATGCCTAAATTAAAAAGGGTGAGTGGAGGTCATGAACAGTCTTTCATTGCTGATGGATTTACTGACATGGAGGAGAGCAGAAGATTAGCAGCCTTATAAATTTCTTTGACTATCGGGATTCCAAGCGAAAGGGATTTTCTTTATTTTTCCCTCTTACATTAATTTTTTCAGTTCTAAGTGTAATGAAAAGAAGATTTCGCCTCCACCCCCCTCTCTGGTTCAGCTGAGCTTCTGCAGATGTTTTGGTAGCAGCAGGGTACCTTATTGTCTCGCCTCCAGTAGCTCCGTGCTGCACGCGGAGGGGACGGACGCCGTGTCTGCAACCGCGACACGACTAGAGGAGGCGAACAGAGAAAGTCAGTCTCGACCTGGGTGCTCAATAGCACTTACGTGGGGAGCCCGGTGGGGCTGGGAAAAGGAACCCTTTACAGATCAAAGCAAACCATGCCTTTGAAAATCCATGGGAGGGGGGTGAGGATGGAGAATGAGCCTGTGCAAAGTATCAGTATCGCCTTCAAACCCCAGCAAAGCACTCTCCGCAAGCCTTTCGCTGTATCACCACGCAGTAGCTCTCTTGGAAAGAACTTGATCCCTTCCTCATCTTCCTCTCTGCCATTTTACTCTCTCATCCGCATGCTGCATTTCACCATCCTTCAGTCATCCGTGACAGCTTCTAGCAGCCTCTTCTCTGACCCCATTGGGGAAGATGGGGACGTCAGGTGGGGGGAACCCGCTCCCAGCAGGCACCCCCAGCCCCAGTCCCCCGGGCTTGTCCCCTCCTGCAGCGGAGGCTTGAGCTCGGCAGCTGTAGATGCACGTTGGCTTGTGCACGGCTTTGGGGCTCCACTGCTACGTTGTTCCTGGTCGCAGCCCTGGCGTGGAATTCCCCGCTCTGTTTTCCGCTGCGTATCGTAGAATTGCGGAACTTCAGTCGCGTGGTCTGGAATTACAGGCCAGGAAAGTGCAAATGAAGGGGGAAAAGAGAAAAAAAAAAAAGAGCAGCCATTTTGGCTCTTTAAATTCAAAGTGTTGTGACACCTACGTACAGATTTCCATATTCAGTCCCTTGGCTAAAACTAAGCTCTGGATCAACTTAATATCTGCAATACTTCCCGCCAGGGATTATATCTTGCTATGGAAGGGAGCTAGGCTTAGTGAACTAATAGGTCTTTTCTATCTCTAACTACTGCCAGTATGATTATGTTTTTTTAATCAGAAAGATGTGTTGCTGAAAAGTATGGAGATTAAGCACCACAATTGCCTGTAACAAAAGCAAGTTTTGTTGGATGAGCAGAGATCTGATGAATGACATGATTTGAAATGTTTTCATCCTAATGGCTTCCTCTTCTGAAGTTAATTTTTTTTGTCAGTTGCCAAAACATTTATGAGCAGATTTGTGGATAATGACACTCTTAGATGGGGGTTTAAATAAAAATCTGTTCTGTTTGCAACCTAAAAGACCTAGTATTAAAGCAGACAAATGGGTTTGGCGTCTGATTCTTCTTATGGCGGTGTAATAGATGAGCCGGGGTCACTGGTGGTGTACAGTGAGCAAGTCACAAACTCTTAAGCCAGTTGTTTATTCCTTGGAGGAGTTTAACATAAGAAGTGATAAATACAGTCAAAACACGATTTTGTTAGGAGCGCTAGCTATGAAGTGCATGGGTCTGCATCTAGGGAAGTTCCTGTTCCATACGTAGACATCTGGGCCTGAAATACAGGCAGGTGAAGAAAGAGAAGAGATGGGTGTTATGTGCCGAATAAACAGCTATATTTAGGGTTGGTACCTTTGTCCAACGTTCAGATTCTTAAAAGGGACAGAACAAGAAACCACCATCTACCAGCCCTTTGGAAAAGGAAATTTGGCCTGTGGATAGCTGGTTGAACAATGGATTTAATAAAATAATCTCTGTGTATATAATAAGCTAGGAAAGGTTCTGTAGGGACTTGTCTGGTCACGGTACTCTCACGCCAAACAAGCCACCAAAAAGAAATACAGACTAGCCAATGCTGCACCTGCTTAAATTCCGTGTATGGAAAAGCAAGCACTCCAATATGCTCAAATAGGCTCTTAAAAAAAAAAAAAAAAAAAAATAGCAGAACTCCCGGTTGGTTCTTAACAACGGTGGGTAGAGGTTTTACGTCGCCCTTTGCTGGTGTCAGCCCGCACCAGCCCATCGGGCTGTGGGGGTTAGGCCATCGTGTGCTAGTCTCTCCCTTTAGCAGTTTCCTTGTCTTAATTCTAATTGGTACGATCTGTACTAACTGTATTGCCAGTGCAATAAAGAGTCCCTGTAGTTTAAGTGCAGGGAAATAAAATCATATTCTGCATTCTAATTTAAAAATATCAAACTGATAACCCTGCAGAGGGCTAATTTTAACCTCCTTTTGTTGCACCACCGAGGATACATCTATATCATATCAGAAACAGTGGCATTTGCAAAAATTTTATTTACATATACAGCACATTGGGGGGTGGGTGTGTGTAGACGTTTATGGCAAGGTATTTGCAAACACATTTCTGTTTGCTTCTTCCAAATTTTACCTGCACGTATATTCTTCATCTGGAATGAGAATGAAGCCCATTATCCTGCCAGGAAACAAAGTGAAACGGTGTATGGTAATTTTGCTTGAAATGTTGTTTTCTTACACAAGTAATAAGACCACTTTTCCCTACCTGGAAAGCATAAACTTTTACCATATTGCAGGATGGCATTAACATTATTTCCAAGTGATAATGTGAATTTTGTGATAATGAACGCTGAGGTGCATCTATGTGATGCTTTGCAGGATTCTTTAAAAATATCTTTTGCTCTCTTGCCCTGACTTTTTCCCCCTTTTCAAAAGGCATTTTGTTATGCTTGATCCCATCTTTCTTCTCCTCCAACTCCAGAGTCTAGACCACATGGATCTTCGGTAATTTTGGTCGTTAGGAGGGCTGAGTAGTGTTTTGTTTCCATTCATGTATGAATTGACAAAACAGGTAGAAAACTTGGAAGGCAAATTACAGGAAGTTCAGCTTCTTTGCGCAGAGATCGGTGGCAGCTGATAGACCTTGTGAATGCTTTCAAAATGTTCCTCTAAAATACTTGTTTAGTTAAAATGAGTTATAATTTGTAAAAACACATTTCTTCTTTGAAGTCAGCTGGGTTACCGAGTTCTTTCACTAGGACAATTCTAAATTATAGAATTAAATCCTGGCCTTGATTAAATAAACGGTAAAAGTCCCATTCATTTTAATGAGGCTAAGATTTCAGATATATACTATTTAGGAAAAATAAAAGACATTTCAGGTTTTACCTACATGCCCACCAAGCTAGTACGGGCTTCTTTCTTACCATATATTTTCTAGAGTTTATTTTCTAGGCTACTTTTAAACAGTGGGGTTTCCTTTACTGTCCACAATACATTATTCCACAACCCCATAGATCTTGTTCGTGCTGGCCTTTAAATCAACTATCAAATACCCACTAGTTTCTTCAAAGGCTTCTGAAAAAGAGTGTTTTACAAGGGTGTTTTTTGCTTTGCCTCTGTTATGATTTGTTATTCATCTTGTGGATTTTCAAGCAGACCCCTGTACTTAGTATTCATATTAATGGTCTTAACAGTGCCTAGCCAGATAAAAAACATTCAGTACAATGTATGTAATAGTTACATTTCTATGATATACATACTTGGTAAAAGCTTTCTCATTTTCATCATTTAGACAGGTAGATCTGGTAAATCATGTGCAGCACTCAGAACAGGATGACGGTATAGTAGGGGGTAGAAGAAAATAGCAGGAAACTGCTGCAGGAGGTTTTTTCTGAAAACCTTGGCCAAATGTTTAAATCCAAAAGAGGCTCAAAAATAATATTTTTTCTTCTTTTCCCATAACAAGCACCTTGTTAGCCGTGCCAGGAAAAGGCCATGCTTACCTTGCTCTTTCCAAACTCAGGTTGAACTCCCTATTATTGCAAATCTGTTTTGCTTTTAACCGCTTTGCCCTCGGCGCCTGGCTTTGCGAAGCTCTGGCCCTCCCGCAGCCCGCGGGGTCGCTGTGCTTGGCAGCGCCTGAAGCCGGTCCAGCATTGCGGGTGTGAGACTGAAACACCCAGCTGGTCAAGTCTGATAGATACTGTGTGAAATCTACTTCTTACCTCTGTTTCCCAATCTATAAAATGAAGACGTGAGAGTCTCTCTTCACATCCCTGTGTACGGGCTTTAAAACCTGCCCTTCCCACTGGCGGTGCCGCCGTTCAGCTCCAGCAGCTGAGGGTACGGGGCACCTCCGTGGTGTATGGGGCGAAGTGGAAGTAATACCTGAGGGCCAAACTCTGGCTCTGTAAGGATGCGAGTCAACTTGGCTCCACTGACTTAAATTAATCCAGATTCACACCATTTTGCATGAGACAAAATTGAGCTCTCCGGTGGAATTTCTTCACCTGAATATCTTTGTTCTCTGCAGCACGTCGTATACTAATGTGTCTCTGTTAGAGCTTTAGCTAGAGTAGCTCAGGTGCTAGAATCAGTTCAGGATAAAAGCTTTGCTGTTCATGATCTTTATCTGGAGGGAAAAAAAAAAATCAGTTCACTGTGTGCACAAACAGACCGAGGGTTCCTGTTAGATGAGAGCAACAGTAATTGAGTGACCAGGCTCAGCAGAGAAGCACACCTGTTCCATCTCAGCGGCCTCCCCTAAGCTTTCACAGAATTTTCTGCTAACATATATTTTCATTACTTTTTTTTTCAATTTAACACAAACTCTGCTCTTCCCAGAAAGGTTGTACTAGATGATCCCTGAAGTCCCTTCCAACCTGGGATTCTGTGATTTTCTCAAGTTTAGAGAATATAATCAGTGAGAACGGTATTTTTTCCTTTTTTTTTTTTTAATTTACGTTCCCGGCTTGCCAACCTTCTTCCCTAAACACAGACTTGCTTCTGTTTCACCTGCTTATGTGCATGCATGTGCTTGTGCTCCGTTTGTTATTGTCTTGTACTGTCCCGCACACACTCATCTTGTTTAGCATCTCAGTTTTTATACCGTAGGAGTAACCTTTTACAGGAGTCCCTTTTACTCTGCAATTGTGCTGTTAAAAAAAAAAAAAAAAAAAAAAAAAAAAGGAGACAAAGAAAAGGAGGAAGAACATTTAGCTTACCTTGGAGCCTCAGCCAAGAGGAGTTTAAATATGCGTCGAGAGAGAAAATGAAAATAATCGATAAAAATACTTTGCAATCTGGTCCATGTCATTGGCATTAATTTTCTTTCTCTCTCAAATGATCAGAATCATTTCACTTTCTCAGCCTCTGTTGCTTCCCGTTCAAATGCAAACACGATACCGCTCCGTGTGGGGCTACGAAAGCACAACTTCCTGTCTTATTTTCCATATACCTTCTAAAAAGCCCTTGGCATATTTATTACACGTTACCTTATTTGTGCCAACCACGTATTATGTATAAGAATATCAGCGTTTTCCTCTAATACCTTAAAAATTCAAAGACATAAACAGTATTTCTGTAGCAAATCATTCTCACCTTATATTAATTGCTGATCTTTCTGCTGCTATAATGATGCTGTTTCCCAACAGCCCGAATGTGTCTGTCCTTTCGCTGAGGTCATAATGACTGTTAAATGTGCCACATTTCCTCTGTCAGTTTGGGAAAAAATGTCAGATGATATATCAAAGGTTTACTTTGATGCACAACTTTCCTGTGAAGCACACGTCACCAAAATAAACTCTGGTACCTGTCCCGTTGGGAATGGGAACTCATAAATACGGAGCCAAAGGTAATTGGCCCCCACAAATATTACTGTTCATTGCGTTACCTAGAGGTTTGTGGCTAAAGTTGTTGTTTTAATGGAAACCCTTTCAAACTGGTCTTTAAAAAGATATTCTTCACCACTTTTATTAGTTGTCAATTCCATTTTTAACTACCTATTGTTGGTAATATCCTCTTAGCTCGAAAATACAATCTCTCTTCCTAGCGCCTCTATCCATTTTTAGTTCATTGATTCACTGTGGTTTTTTCTTCACTGGATTTCTAAAGCAGCAGAATTTAAAAGAAAGTCTTAATTGTTTACCTCATTGTTTGTACAATGGTATCAGCTCTGGCATCTGCAGGAATAGAAACAGATTTGAGAGGATTTCTCTTGTTCATTTACTGACGGGAGCTGTGCTACGTTAAATTGATTTAAGTTTCCAAACGTGGGTCAGATAAACTGAAATAATCTTCCTTGAGTTGGTGCTCTTCTTTCTAGCTAGTTATACACTGGGTTTGCTTTGGTATTAAATAACGTCTAGAGGCTTCAAACAGTATCAAATTCTCGTATCACGAGAATCAGTGGTTAACCCTACAACACCGGTTTGGGTTTTACTCCATTGGCTCTCGGGTCTTGGAATTGGTGTTGAGTTTTCCTCTGACCAGGACTTCTTTCCTTCTGTGGCTGAATTTTGGTTTGAGTTTTGGGTGTACTCAAACTGTTGGAAATCTCATGGAATCCTTCCAAAGAGGGGAGACAGCTGTGTGTGGCTGGCAGAGCGCTCCAGCCTCAAATATAAACAACTCCATGACAGAGTTGCCATAAGGAAGCAGGGACAAGATATATTTTGTAGGTCCTGCGTATCTGACGGCTGCTGTATGTATGAATGTGATGGATGCTTGAAATCTGCGGTGGGTTCTTTGCCAATATAGGAGTGAATAATTAATCAGTATCTCTGACATTGAGAAGCTTCTCTAAATTCCTGTCCAAAGTCTTATCTCCGATTTGGATACCCACGACTGCACATTTCTAATGTAAATAAGCAGCAAAGGTTTGTTGAACGCAGAGAGTATCTGCCGAGGTTTCGGAAGGGTACCTGTGAGCAATGCACTCAGACTAGTGTGAGCGTCACTAAAACAGGGCACACCTGGCCAGTATTTACTGCTCTGTATCCGGGGGCTTGGGAACTCAGAGATCAGCCAAACCCTGGCACTAGCTCTTCTTCCTAAAGGTACAGCGCCGTATGGTTCTTCTCCTTGCCTTTCGTTTGGCAATCCATATGAACACTGCATTTATTTTCTGTAATGTCTAAATCATTAAAAGAAAAGCTTTGGGGTGCAATATGAGTCTGACAAAGATAATTACAGTTTTAAAGCCTTAAGAGGTTTCATGCATCATATAAAATTTTACATTCCACCACCAATTTAAATCAATTACAATCTTTAAATCTATAATTGTGCTATTTAAAGCATTTTAAAGGGCACAATCCATGTGGTATTTCACTGTGTTCCAACGTATTTTCACAACAGGTCTATTTATTGTGTGAAAGCATCTAGAGGCTATTAAAAGATGATCAGAGGCATTATTAACTCTTTAGTCTGTCTCCTTAATGCAAGAAGCAGATATACTTAAGCGTTATTTATCACTTAGTCTCAGTTGTGCTAAATTTCTCAGCCTTTAGTCGCAATAATTGTAACGAAGCTCGGAATAGATCATGCAGAGTGTCCTCATAATGCTAAACCGATGACTTCTTTGTGCTTGGGTGAGCATGCATTCCCTTTCATATTACAACAAGGCAAAGAAACAGAAGACTTTTCTAATTTATTCTTTTCATGCTAGATCTAGATCACTGCACAGGTAAAGACGGTGCTCTCTATTTTTCATGCAAAGCCCTTTTTCTCACTCTGCACTTAGTTTATATCAAGGGATTTCAGCACCCTGTTTAAGCTACTTTATTCCTTCTTACCTGATTTACAAGGAGGAAATCGTGATCATCTTTAAAAAACCTAAACCAGAAGTTTCAAATTAATATAGTTCTGGTGAGGCTTACCATTTCTATTCTAACGGAGATTCTAACACCTGATGTTTCCATTCCAAATTTGTACAAAAATCGAATGTTTTCCATAAAATAACATTTCGGAACAGCATCCTTCCCCAAAAATTCATTCCATTCAGTTCTTTAACTCCACAAGGATAAAAAAGCAGAGGTGAAGGACTGTCAGTCAATTGAGCTAAAATATCTCAGTAATTTTTCTTCAGAAATATTGAGAGTATGTTCAAGGGACTCCATATTTCCAGTAACTCTAACAACAAATCTTGACTGCCCAACTGTTCATCTTATAGCCTCAGTATTTTAAAAAGAAAAAACCAGCCAAAAAAAAAAAAAAAGAGAACAGTAACCACCGCCTTTCATTAGCAATTACTTCTGGTGAAAATTTTAGATATTCTCATGTACGTGTCAGTGCAACGCAGGTGATGCTTAGTGGAAGATGATAGTAATAAAACAGTTTACGTACTACACCTCAAATAGTCAGTCAACTTCTGGGCAGAGTTGAGGGGAGGGAAGCTGCGGGTTGGTTTTCAAACATTATTTTAAGTGGGAGTTTTCTTGCTCTCTAAGAAAATGCCGGCCTATCCTTTTTGACAGAGCATACCCATTTTTATAGAAACAGTTTTTGTAACTGGTGAATGAGTGGACACAACCTGGGTATCTGTCTTGTCAAAACAGAGCTGTGGGGAAAGGGCTTCTGTTGTGCAGGGAGTGCTGCTTTGGAAAGATCATTTTTTAAATTACTTCAAAACCCAAATAGCCCATAGTACTAACGGCAAAAACTGTTTTTCATCTTAAGGAATTCCGGTACACTAGTTCATACGTTCCCCTGGGAATCAGCAGTGATGAATGCATTTGTTGCTTAAAGAACAGGCAATATTTTCAGTGTTTCTCAAGAAAAAATTAAAAAAAAAATAAATAAAAAGGGGATCTTACGCCAAAGCCACCCCTCCATTCTGACTGCTCTGAAGAAAGGATTGTCTTGTCCTCAGGTTGCAGCCTCAAACTGTAAATTTGGGGATCACCCGATACAAGCTGATCATATGCAGTGCTGAAACAGTAATTCCCAACCTCACAGAGGCCCAAATTGCATTGATTATTTCACAGAGGTTACCAGGTATTTGTATGCGGAGTCGGTGCCAAAAACGGAGCCGCACAAATAAATTTCCTCTGCAGTTTTGCTGGCGGGTGATATTTTGCTTCAGCTTTGTGTTACAGGCAGAACAACCACCTCCGTAGGGCTGCTCGGCGCTGAGGAGGTAACCGAGCCCCAGTGCTGAGAGAAGCAGTTCTGAAGTGTTAAGGACAGGCAGCCTGATCCTGTCATCCTTGAAGGTAGCGGGAACATTGTCCTTGCGTTCCGAGGGAACAGGACACAAACCCTGATTCATAAGCATTAGTGTCAAGGAAATTAATTGTCCCAAGTCCAGAGGAACGGACCCAGCAGAGATGAAATTGGATACAGCACCTTTTCTCAGAGAATTCCCTGTGGGAGCATTAGCTGTAGCAAGTCGTTTGAAACCATCCCCGTGGCTGCTGTTTTGTACCGAGGGGGCGACTTTTTTCATATTCCACCATCTCTTTTCAGTCCAGCGTTGGCTGGCAGAGAAGTCCCATGGCAGGGGAGAAAAAAACCCAGAGAGATGCTTCCAAAAGCAGTGCGTAATCTCAGGTGATGTACAGGCGCCCATGTCACTTGCTTGGCGGGTTAAATATTGTTTTCTACCTCTGTTCTCATTTACTAACTTTAGGATTGCAGTGGGATACTTCTGATAAGATTAACCTTTCCCTACCTCTTAAAAATAGAGCAGATGGATCTCTTATTCCTGCAGGTCATTAGCCGTACGGCTGCTGAAGATGCTTTATTTTCCTTTCCAGTTTTCCTCCACCCTCACGTGAAAATATACATTTTTGTCCTTTTCTGATGTGTAATACCAGAAGGTATTAGTTCCCCTCCTACTTGTACAAATTAGGAATATCTCCAAATAGAGTTATTGTGGCAGGTGGAGGGAATTTGGCAGGGACTCTACATCATCTGACGCTGCCAGAATTCAGTCTCTGCTATTTCTCTCCACAGCCGAGATTCGGCGCAGCACCGGGTACCGTCGGCCGGTGGTGGGTTAGCGCGGGGGCTGCGCAGCCTCTACAGAGCCGGGGGCTTCCGCTTCCAGAGGGGATTTTTAGTCAGTCAGATTGACCGGCTTACCTGGGCAGCACAAAGGGATTGAAACGACGCGGCGCGTCGAGGCTGAATGTGTTCGTAAAAGGCCAAGACCATTAAGACTGGAATAAAATAGATTGGTGGGGAGTGGAATCAGATCCCTGGGTATCAAGGATATCGAGTAGTTCTATCCCAAGTTACTGCATTAAAAAGCAGCAAAGAAACTACCACAAACCTCCAAAATGGGAGAGGTCTGGCATTAAACACAATCGAGCCTGGCATATCTGGGGTTTATTTTTAGTATTTTCCTTTGTGGGTGAACTCAATAAAGTTCTCGGTGTTGGAGGTTAGATGCAACAGTTTGCGTAACGAAAATGCTGTGCAAGTGCGGTCTTTCACAGAAAAAAAGAAAAAATATTCCTGCATTAAAAATAATTTTCTCCCCCAAAGTATCCAGAGAACTAGTCCAATAAATAATAGAATGTCACTATAGACTAAATAGATTTTGAGACGATACATCTTTTATTTGAGCGGTAATAGTAGAGAGTAAAAAGAAGCCATTTAAAAAATCGGAACAATGTCTTTACATTCAAATAACAAATATAAATTTCCAAAGTGTTATCTCCACATTTCTTAATGGTAATGCATTCCCAGTTTTACATCCAGCAACTACCCATTTTCATTCTAGAATTAAGTTGTCCTATAAAGTAACAGCAACTGATAGTAGGAATTTATAGTGGAAACAGTGATTATTGATTCTTAATGCATAAAGGATTCATAATACAAACATCAGTGGCAAAAAGTTTTTGTATTTTATTTTCATATTTATTTGGAAAGTATATAACTACAATGGTTTATTTTTATAAACCGAGAAAATGTATAAAAAGCTTTGGAATACTCAGCTAAAAAGGTAATGAGAGTAATAAGTGCTTAGGTTATTGGATAATATGTGTTTTCCTTTAAGTAGAATACATCAAAATGATCAGTTTAGGGTTTCTAAGCATGCCTACAATAGCTCAAGGACGTACGCCTTCCAGCCACGGCACCAAAACCAAGGCACCGGCAAAACTCAGTGCTAATAATCAGAGACGAGGAAAGGTGGACGAACAAGCAAGAACAATCGTCCCACAGAAGTGATCTGATTTCTGCACCCAGGTTATCAGCGGTCCTGGCTAAACTCCTGAATAGCCTTTTACGTAAACATGAAACGCAATGAAAAATTTTACAGGGGAAGAGATCGGCTTCCCTTTCCCAAGCATTTCATTGTAAAAGAAATCACGGTAGGAATATGAGACTTTTAAACTTATAAAAATAACTCAGTGTTGCCCTTTTAAATTGTTTCCACTGACAACCGAAGTCATAGTGGCATTTGTTCATCCAGATCCCAGTACACACATGTATTCATAATGATACATCCCTCGAATGGCACAGTTCTTCTGTGGTTGCTACCTGTCAGCGCTTGTACTCAAGAACCTTGAATATCAGTGACTCACTAATGTTTTATGATATTTTACCTCACTTTATGGTAGTCATTTATGACAAGACCAGAATGACATAAACTGCCATAAAGCAAAGCAATGCAATCACACAAATGACCATAAATCAAGGTAGCAACAGGAAAAGGTCATAAAAGGAAAGAAAATTGGAGAAAACAACATTTGAGTTCAGGTTCAGAAGTCTGGAGTTAGCAGCACCAAACTTCAGGACAGATGGATGTGAGCAGCAAGCAAATTCAGTGTCCCACTGACACTAATAATTTTGTGTGTGTGTGGATGCACTGACAGATTGATACAGAGACGGGCTTTTGGCGTGGTTTAACCCTGCAGGCAGCCGAACGCCGCACAGCCGCTCGCTCAGCCCCCCGGTGGGATGGGGGAGAGAATCGGGGACAAAAGGTAAAACTCGTGGGTTGTGATAGAGGCAGTTTGATAGGACAGAAAAGGGAGGGAAAATAATAATAACGACACACAAATATACAAAACAAGTGATGCACAATGCGATTGCTCGCCACCCGCTGACTGATGCCCGGCCAGTTCCTGAGCAGCAGCCGTCCCCCCGGCCAACCTCCCCAGTTTTTTGTTGAGCATGACGCCATGTGGTGTGGGACATCCCTGGGGTCAGCTGGGGTCACTGTCCCGGCCATGTGCCCCCCCAGCCCCTTGCTGGTGGGGTGGGGTGAGAAGCTGAAAAGTCCTTGACTTAGTGTAAGCACTGCTCAGCAGCGGCTGAAACATCAGTGTGTTATCAATGTTGTTCTCATCCTAAGTCCAAACCTCAGCACTGCAGCAGCTACAAGGAAGAAAATTAACTCTACCCCGGCTGAAACCAGGACAGCTTTCTTTGCTTATAAGCCTGTTATGATGTACAGAGTTTATTGCAACTGTGTGCATGGGCTTTTTTCCTCCCATAAAGTTATCTTAGCTTTGCCCTATACCCTAAGCAATTCCAGTTCAGATGACCTTTTGAACTTTCCTATTATCTCTATCTATCTCTGTGTATTTATCTTTTTTCTTAAAAAAAAAAAGTAAAATATGTTCCTTTTAATCAGGTTGGCCACCTCTAAAAGAACAGGATCATGATGTGCTTTTCTTGGAAGCCTCTTTTTCTTGGTCTGGAAGAGAAGCTCCTAATCAGGAGGGGAGATTAGTTGTCGAAAGGTGGTCGGATGGGGATTAGACAGAACCTCCGCAGAGCTGAGGGGCTGTGGGTGGACTGAGCTGGAAGCAGTGGGTTGCTGCATGGTGGCCATGCTCATGGGGCTGTCCTGTTGTGGTGCGGACGGGGACAAGGGGAGGACCAAGTGACGTCAGGGAGGACAAGGGGCTCTGCAGCCCCCCGGAATCAGAGCCTAATGGGGCAGCAGAAGCTGTATGCAATGAGGTATAACGGTACGTGTACCACACCTTAAAGTTATACTACCATAAAAATGAGAAACTGCTAGCGGTGGAGATAACAGCATTTATGAGGAGAATTTATGGGCTGCTCGTGTGGTATAAATATATACAGTACACAAACACCAGTGGGGATAAATTCCACTGGACAACCCTGTTATTTTAACAGTAACCTTGAAAATATTATGTTATTTAACCGAAGAAAGTGTTAAAGGAACAATACATAATTTAACCTCCTCCTCTACCCTGTACAATTCGTCTCTGTATTAGCAGCAGTGATGTTTTAAGAAGTACGTGCGTTAGGATAAACACTGATAGTTAATTGCATTTATTTTAACATCCTCGTGCTTGCCTATACACACCCTTGTGCTTTCATCCTGTGTGCAAGCCTGTTTCTAACTGAGCCGATGAGCTTTAAAAACTACGAAGACCTGTTTTAATCTGTATCCTTTATCTGAGACCTCTAATTCTTCCCCTGCTCTGCTTCTCTGTGTCCTAAGTCTGCTGCTTTCCCCTTTGGTACTATCACTTGCATTCATAACTGCCGTAGCCATTTCTAGTCATTTTTTAAAAATTCTTCCTTGTCAAAGGACACCAATGTAGTAAATGGATATGACAGAAACGTAGCAGATAAGCAAAAAACCAGAGGACTTGAGCCGAGAGATACTGAGGCAGTGCCTTTGCAGTGAGCTGAGCTGGGATGCCAAGCCATCAAATTCAGAGACGCAGCCAAGTGAGGAGTTCCTCTGGCGCTGCCCTGTGCTTCCACAGGACTCGGTGCTGAGGTAGTTTGTTCCTCACCTCGTCCCTTTGCAGGAGAAAATCCAATCCACACCCGAAAGATGCTTTTCGTAGTCAGAAATGGTATCACCCGAGAGTGACGGAGGAGGTGCCAGCAGGCCAGAAACACGAAGGTGAAAGGAAACACAGAAAAGGGGTTTGGGGGTTCACGGAGGAGGCAGCCGTGCAGTGCCCGGGGCCACCACTTAATCCCTTCGTGACTTGACTTCCTCTCGCTTCCCCCTCTTCAGCAGAGGACACCATTTTGGGAATTAATATGCCCTGGCCTACACTTTAGAAGAAAAGTTGTTAGCCTTTCAGAATATTTTCCAATCAAATTTTAGGAGTTATTCTCCAAGGTATAAATTCCCTTTCCCTGTACTCCTGCTGCCAAGAAAGTAAACCAGGACAAGTTAACAGAATGATCCGAGAGTAAAGAAAAGGCTGGTATCTTAATTTTTGATGCAGTCTATGTGTTCTCATTATTACATTGTCTGTTTGTATTACTTTTGATTTATAATGTAATTGGGGAACTATAGAAATGTTAATGGGAAAGATACTGTTCTGAATATGACAAAGTTGTTTACTAATTGTTGCCTTTAACTTAGGCTAATTTTGCAGTATTGAAATATTTAAAAATGTTTTATTTCTTTATTTTTAGGCTGTCATGAAAGAGTTGTTTAGTTTGAACTCTATTCTCAGATGAGCTGAGCTTTCTCCCCCTTTAAAACTAGGAAAATAGTGCAAATTGAAAATTTGCTACACTGGGGTTCAGTCTCAACCCTTTAGGCAAGCCCATTCATTTTGTTAAATATTTAGATGAGAAATTGTTGCTTGTACGTTTATTTATTTATTTTTACAACATCCACGGTGCTGCTCATTATCTTAGGGGAGATGGGAGAATATTGCAATGATTATTAGTAAGCTTGGTAATGAGATTACTGAACCATTTGCAGTTGACTTTTTTGTGATGCATAATTACAGGGGTTTATTTACAGTGCCTTTAGAGGTTTTGTTTTTGGTTTTGCCTTTTAATGATTCACATTTATATCCTTTGTTCTTCATGTAAGGGATAAGATTCTATCTCTGGATGTTTTGCATTTCTCTCCTCCCAACACCCCCCACCCCCACAATGAAATGAATGTGTGTTATACTTTAGATATAAGAAAGACGCTCTTATTCACCCAAGTCATCCTCGTTCTGCAAGCTCTTATATACTTGGGTAACCTGGCAGATATTAATTGGGAATACTCAGGTAAATAGGATTATTTGTGCATTTGTCCTGGATGACTCTTCCAGTCTATGTTCAAGTCATCGGAGAGAGTCTCATCAGCTCTTTCTGGCCTTGTCTGTCTCATAAATATGATGTATTAATAGAAAACAGTAGAAAGGAAGAGCTGCTTTGCAGGTCTTAAATATCTCATAACTGTTTGGGGGCTGTTAAGGTTGATTACCATATTGCCACATTTATTACTCAGATTCTTGACTGTTGCCCACTTTTCTCCCCAAATAGCTGTGATTTCAGCAATTTCTGGAGCTTTTGGTGGACGATTCCTGATATGAAAGAAAAAAAAATATACCTCTAAGAGAAGTGGGGCAGTTATCGGGATCCGGCCCAGGAAAGCCCTTGGGGAACGCGGAACTATGGAATAAAGTTGCCCTGGTTCTACACCTACTTATTCTGAATCACGGGCATCCTTTAGAGATCCCATGGCTTATACACGTGAAAATACAGTGAATTTGTTTTCCTGTTGTCTTTTAACATTAGTGAAAGGTCTCCCATTGATTCAACGGACTCCGCCGTAGTGTGAGACAGTGAAACCTTAAAAAGCTTCTCTTACCAGACTTATTTACAACAGGTTAGATTTTAAATTCAGGTAGAAATATGTGAAAATTCTACACACCCAATTTTAATCACCTAAATAGGGCACGGGCAAAAAGGTGGAAATGGGTGTTAGTATGTGACATGAAAGTTTTGTCACTAATCCTAGCTATTATTCAGAAATCAGTGGGACATTTCATTTGCAAAAATTTCAAGTTCTGAGCTTCTTTTCATGCTCAAAAGCAGATCCACGCTGAACACTTGGAATTTATATAAATCCATAGTTAAATTTAAAAATACCTTAAATGCAAAATTTATTTTTTCCTTCAGCAGCAACCAAGTCACTTCCTGTAGAAATCAAAAACCACACAGCTCATTTCAGTTTACTTGCAAAAAATTAGGATTTAGGGAAATAAAAGGACAAGAAGATCCAGCATAATTGCGTCTCCTTGTGGAATAATACCAAAGCTAAAAATCTGTTTATTTGATCTCGGGAAGTGTCTGTTGACTGCTTCATTACACCAAGAATAAAACCGCACCACAAAGGGATACGTAACTTACTCAAAGGTAATTTAAAGCCATATCCTGAACACACTGACTATAACAGAAATACTTTCTGCACCTAAAATGGATCAAGTCTGCGGAGAGTCAGTGCAAGAGAAGGAAAATGATCACTCCTACTACTCAGCTCACATTCCAGCCATGAACTGTAACGCTGCATTCACGTAATGCGGAATGAAGAAAACAACACGCCCCGTTGTTTTCAACGTGCAACCTGTTCTTGCTTCCTGCGAGCTGAGGTTGGCGTGAGCTGGTTCACAGGGCTGCCGCGTTCTGTTCCCTTTTCCCTAAAAGCGTGTGAATACCCTTGTATGAAGCGCACACAAGGCAGTGACAGCCACCGTGGGTACCCTCGATTTCTGAGGTGCTGCGTCATGAACGGAGAGAAAACCTTAGCAGAACATACCCTTTCCTGGAAAGGAAACGGTCCAAAAACGATGTTGTGCATCCAGGGTTAATTTTACTCTGTGAAATTACAGATTCAGCTAAACTGCCATCACCTCATTGTGATAACTTGTCACACTGTCAGAATTTAAGCACCGGTGATCTACTGGGAGTAAACGTCCTTATGTACACTATCTAAAGGATGGCTACCCTGGGGTTTCTACCAAGCCTACACGATCATATATTGATGCTAGGCTTATTTATTTCGGAGGTTCTGAAGTACACTTAATCATCTTACTAAGGTGCCCTATGTGGTACATAATTAATATTATACACTGACTTTGGAAGAAAGCTTTGGGGGGGATTTGGATGATCCAAAAGAATTATGGTAACTTTTTTGTATTCAACAGAGACTCTGCGTGGTGAAGAGTGAGCTCGTCCATTTAGAAAGACGAGGAACGATGAGAACGTTTCCTTTTCACCGTTGCCCCTAACGCTTAGAGCATTCTCTCAGTTTAAACACTGGTCCGGTGCTAATTTTTGCCAAAAGTGAAAGAGAGAGTGAAAAATCATTAATTCAATTTCTCACTGTTTTGCCTCTGGTGATTGCTGTCACTTCAGGTAATAGCTTGTCTGTGGTTCTGACCCAATTCTTAAACCAGTCTTTCCGTACTCCACCAATTAATCTAATGGTTCATTAATTGCAAACATCTGAAATCATTAGAACCTGATTGAGCACAAAAGCATCAAATCCTGTGAAGCTGTGACTGCTTAGCCAGCAAATGGTCTCATTGCAAAGGAATGTCAATGTTTATAGTAAATGTAACCTAAACTAGGGTGTTCATTGACATATCCCTCCATTTGTATACAACGGCTCTGACATCTATCAGTTCAAGAGTGCATGATTTATCCACTGCTATATCCTGGAACTGACAAGCCAAAGATTACAGCTTAACCTACATGAAAGCAGAGGCTGTATGTATTCCTAAAATAAATATTTAGTAACTGACAAGCTCTGGTTAATATTAATTCCTGATAGAAAGCAGTCAATTTAAGCTTACTTTATGCCAAAATCTATTTGTATTTTGTGAATCATTTTTCATGAATATAGTCTAGAGAATCTCAAGAAAATATGCAAGTGGGGGAGGGTGGCTGTATCAGTTGCATTCTATATATCACACATCTGCATTAAAGACAACCTTCCGCAGGCCGATACAGTGGGGTAGGCCAGGGGAAGGGCACACACGAACGGTACTCTGATGGCAACCATGAAACTGAGACTTTTAATTAAGTGAATTTAGCGTGTGTGAAAGATGCTAAATTTACCATTCTGGAACACGAAGCCTTCTGTTTACCCATAAACGACCCAGCACAGGTAGGACTAAACTTCACGGCCGGACTGCATCATGGACTCCTGCGTCTCCTTGGCGTGGTCTGTCTTCGATTTTTTTTCTCTTTCTCTTCTTTTGTTTGTTTTTAGAGGGTTCTAATTGTTCTACTGATAGTTAAATGGGGAAAGAGATGACAATTTCCATTAAACCATTTCTAAGCATTGGCATGTCCCTAGATGTTTTTGTCTCGCTGCTCTCATGACAGCTGCCTTCCTGTAGAGCCTAGGCCAGGGCCAACAGCTAGCGCTCTCCTCAGCATGGATAACGTAAGGGGGGAACTCTATTTTCCTGTCGAACACGTGCTTTGATAAATGTCTTCTTAAGAAGAGAAGAACTTAGTGGACTGCTTGGCTTATGGTTACAAATAGGAAGAATATGTGCATAAGGCAGATGTGGGCTCGTCCTACTGTGCGCAGGATGAATACAAATGCTGTCCGAGCCGACCGATAACTGCGTAGCCGTAGCACAGAACTCGTAAATGCTGGTGGAGAACAGCTTCACACCGTGCAGTATGGCTGCTTGGCTTCAGACAGGGACAGCTCTCCTATTTGTACAACATTTCCGATCTTTCTTTCACGCACCGCGCACGTTCACGTACACAGCTTCATCCCACAGCATTCCGCGCTCTCACCCCTCCACGAGTGCGTTCGAAATGTCTCTACTTCTCAGGTTCGTTTTTCTGGCTGAGCCTCCGCCTGGCCTATAGTTTGAGAGATGGCTTCTGTTCTTTCAGTTAATTCTGTGCTTGATTTCTTCTTACGTACGTCCTTAAAGATTAACTGCAGTTCTGCTAAGTTGGTGATGTAGCAAAGTGAGCACTGTGTGTTCGCTGGACAGGCAGGATGAGACTGTGAATATACTTGCCGAGGTCTGGACTTTTGATCCTCAGACCGCCTCTAACATAAATACGTGTGTGTATTCATCGCTAGGCTTCTATAAACCCGCAGTGAGCAGAAGGGAAAGGGGCAGGTTCCCTTCTTCCCAAACTGTGGTCCTTGCGGCCATGGTAAGCGGCCCACAGAGCCGTATTCAGCGCCGTCTTCTGAAATATTGCTATTTAGAAGTTTGATAATAAGGGTGCATAGAGATATCCCAAGGCCTTAAACAGCTGTCCCTTCGAGTAGGAGCTTCTGCCCCTGCAAATTAAGAGGGGAGATGGGTTGGAGAGGCTAGCAAGCAGAGAGCAGCTAGAGCCAGGCCTGGATGAAAATCAGGGAAGGAGCCAGCTGCGTGCGCCTGGCAAGAGATGAGCAGTACCAGTAGCCCTAATGATCCAGGGCAGTGGCCTGGGGAAGTCCTTGGAGTGTGGTTTCCTTTATCACTTTTACTGGACTGCCCGTTGGGAATGAGTTACGACCTGATGGTTTGATCTTTTATATTGTGTATGGGGTTATTGCACCTTTTAGTTCCTGACAACAGTAGTAAAGCTGCCAAGTATTACTTAAAGTGTGGGAATGTTTATAAGAACTCAGCAAAGGACAGTGTCTAGTATTCAGAGCGCTAACAGTACCAGAAACATTATCAAACATCTAGCAAAATGGTGTGCTGTGGTGCTCGCTGCAGTACCTTGCTTTGAAACGACCTTTTGCAGCTGGTGCAATAAGCCTTTATCAGAATGCAAGAGTCAGTAACAAAATAAATACTGAAGAGCACAATTCCAGGGTATCTCTGTGCTTATATTTGAGAAGTGCGTGTGTTTTTAAATATACGTGTATGTTCACGTCTGCTATAAAATTATTTCAGATGAAATCTCAAAACGTGTTTGCTCTGAACATTAAATGGAGTGACATTATTAGTTTTCTGACAATGTTCTAATGGAATCGTAGTTCAAAATATTCAGGGAAAACATTACACTCCCCCATCATTAAGGTGAATTTTGTTTGCATGCTCTTTTCCCAGAATACTGATGTTAATTTTTGCTTAACTTTAGTCTTACAAGGTATGAAGCAATTTAACAGACTCGGTAACCTTTCATTAAAGTTCAGTGCAGTACTTAAGCACGTTGGGTGCATTAATTGTTAGGTGACAGCTATTATTTCTCTGAAGCCCTTTTGTAATAAAATTTCTGCTTGATGGATTGGATTTTACAAAATTTGCATTTCACTGAGCCAGAGTCAACTGGTACTTAGAGCTACAGTAGATATTTAAATAAGAAAGCAATAATTCTTTAAAGTATTGTTAAATACCTATCAACACTATGAAACTTATTTAGGATTAACTCTTTATTATGGAGTTCATATCCCTGCAGTATTGGTTTTGACATATCACTATAACAAAACTGGCTTCTAATATAGATAATGTAACTAACCGTCTACACCCAGTCCTGAGCGCTGGCATGAAGACTGTCGAGCTCTGTACTATTAAACACAAGGGAAAACCCAAGAAAATCAGCAGACGAGAGGGTTTATGTGTTTTCCTAAACGTCCATTTCAGAGATGGAGTCAGTTATATATATATTTCCTACTCAGGATGCTATTAGGTGGTGCAATGCACGGTGAGCAATTCTCCGAGGTGCCAGGGAGCGTGGAATTTCTCAGATAGTAAACTCTGAAGACTTTAATGGATTAACAGAGTTTTCCTGCTTACTGACTTTGCAATGACCCTTGCATCTAGCAGGCTAACTACTATCAGCACTACAAGAGGGAGAAGGAGGAGAACAGAGCATCAGCGCTCAGCAGCAGTGCTTGCTAGGTGGGGTTCAGCGCTGCAGGAGTGCTGCTATGGAGGAGGCAGTGAGAAAGGAGGAGAAAAAGATATCAAACCTCTGAGGCTGCTAGTGATAAAAGAGGGCTAAATCACTTTGGAAAGAACATGAAAGGTTTTTGGTTTGGCTAGTTGGTTACAGACTGCTCCAGAAGAGAGACCAGAACAGTTGTCTGTGTCAAAAAAAAAAACAAAAAATAATTTTTGAAAAAATTAAAAAGAGGCAAAAGTCAGACACATGCAGCATATGAGAACATTATAGCTATGAGCGTGAAGGCATCTGGTAGAACATGCTGGCCTGGAGTGGAGGTGCAGGGAGGGAAAGAGGAACAAGACGATCCTTTGGGGAGACCAAGTTGTCCATCAAAGAGGACGTGCTGAGGCAGCAATTCTGACAAGATGTGGCTGAGAGAAGCTCAGTAGGAAGTTCTTCACAGCCAGGGCACTAAAAACGTCTCCGTTGCGAAGACACTCAATTGACACAGAGATGAAGACTATAAAAATAAAGGGTGGAGCACGAGCCTATGACGTCTTCTTGCACATACACTGATTTTACCAATGACACACCGTTATTCGGATCCCATGAACTTTTTTTTACTGCACATGTCTGTGCATCCTATCTGCTCACAGCTCCGTCTGTGCCATCATCCTTCCTGCCTGCTGATATATTCCTTATACTTACTCAAAGTCTGGGGAATAGAAATTGAGGAATGTGTTTCTGAAAAGGGTCATGAGCGTAAATATACAAGCAACAGCACAGATATTGCATTAATTTCTATTACTGAGCAGTTAAAAATGTAACGCTATTGTTGTCTGGTAATGACAGAATAAATTCATAATTCTTTGATTATGTTAAAGGGGTGAATAAAAGTTGAGTCATGCCTACCTATCACTAAATCAATTACGTACTATAATTTGGTAAAATTAGCTGACTTTAACCACTAATCTTAGATGCCTTATTAAATACAGAAGAGTAGCAAAAATGACTTACATCATCAGTATTATCTCATCAACAGTGGAAAGAGAATGTTACTTCCTTCCATATACTAGAAAATCTGATGAGGAAAGGAGAAAAACAGAGAAAAGTGAGTTAGTTAATTATTCAAGAGGGAATTTCCTTTTCAGCAAATTCTTCTCTCAGCTCAGCCAAATGCTGTCATTATATGGCTTCTAATTTTAGGTAGAATTTGGGTAGCAGGTCAGAATTTTTAACAATAAAACTGCAGGGTTCGTGTCAGAGATAACAGTGATGCATTTTTGCTTCTTTATTAATTCAGGGGTCTGCCTTACGTATCATGCAGTAAGACCCCTTACACCCAAGTTCTTTGCATGTTCTCTTTACAGTTTTATGCTCAAGAAGAGATAAAGGAGAAATAAAAAATTTTAGCAGTATTCTTTGAAGACGCACCCCACTGTCCTTTTCATAGGTTATTCCCACGAGTCCATTATCCCACAGGCACCTTGCATCTGTCACTGGACGGGAATGAGCCCCTTGGGTGGAATTAGATCAATACCTTGACCTTCAGGAAGATGCTTTGTTTGTATCAAGTGGGCACTGAAAAAACATTAAATGAAAAAATAGCATATTCATTGTATGTAAGACACGGAAGAAATGTATGCTAAGCTTAGGCACTGGTTAGTACATCCAGACAGTTTGTGGCGTAGAAAACATGGAAATCTGCGTAATTGTCATGCCGATTGCTTATGACCTCTTGGACGTTTGTGAGATAGAGGGAGAAATCTGTCACATTTGCACTTTGCACTGGGGTTATCCATATGTGGAGAGTGATTTTCCAGGATGCAGTATCTGTTAGCAAAAACGGAAAGAAAAGGAAGAGAGACCTCATTTAGGGAAGCTTCGTTATGGGGTGTGGCAGAAGAGAGGAAGGTAGAAGACCTACAAAAAGGTCACGTGAAACAGAGCAATGCAGCTTGAGAGATCAGTTTTACATTTGTTTAAAGCAGAAAATTAGCCATATTTTCATAAGGGAATTGTCATGATTGTGTCCTAAATGCTGTCAAAATTAGTCATTCCCCATGGCCACGAAGGCTGGGGAAAATATCTCAGGGGCAGCACTGTGCTTAAAAAATGAGAAAATGGCCAGCCATACGCTCAGAAGATTTGAAATGAGTTGGCTGGTCGTTTGTGTGCTGCTATGTGCATCAAAGTCAGCATACCGGCCACAAAAAGGATGCTCTTGGGGTGTCCTACGCTCCTCGGGGCATGGCCATGTTACCCGGGCACCGCACCGGAGGTCTTAGAGAGGACTAGTCTGGAAACATGAGGAGATGTGGGCAGAAATGTTAGCGTGCAGCCTGGTTTTGTGGAAAATGTATTTTGATGAAAAAGTTTTGAGCAATTCTATAAATGAAGAAAAAAAAAAGTCTTAAAAATTTCTGTTGAAAAAAGAAATGACATTTCTTCTGGGAATGCAATAAGAATGGATTATAGGGATGTTCATGGCAACCAGTTAACTCAGCCAACTGCTTTGGAAAGAAAGTAGTTAAAGGAAAACATACTCACGTTACAGTCTGCTGTCTTGATAGAGGTATATTTTATTTCTTAATATAACACAGATTTCCAAATAAGCTAGCTTCTTGCTCACATGGCGTTTCTATGTCAGAAAATCTCTGGTTTACTGTACCTGCTTTGTAAATGAGGTGGGTAGATGCAAAATCCACGACCCAAGCTTTGAGGTCATTTACCCTGTGAGAAGGTGCTTGAGTAAAATTTACATTATTATATTCAAAAGTAATATTTGGAAAATCTTAGGTACCTTTCGTTTTTGAGTTCTTTAAAAAATCTGAATGATACTTCTTGCATGTCGTTTCGTTTCTTTTATTTCAGTCTTTTTGCTCGAGACACTATCCTTTTTTTTTTATTTGAAAGTGATTTTTGCATTTAAGCTTTTTATCATAACAGTGAATCTTAAGCACGTCAGCTGCAGATGTAGCGAGCAGCATCTCTGACAGAGTCAGAAAGGAGTTTTGGTGAAAAGGCGTATTTGTCACAGAGCGATACCTTCAGCTTCGGGAACAAAGCTGACTGTTGCTCACTTTAGAGCAGCTAGAGGATTCTTGACGGTTAGCGTCGTTCACCTTTCTTCCCCTCATGAAGAAGAGCCAAAGACAGAAATAAAAACTGTGTTTGGTTATGGTGTCCCAAGGGAAACTCGCTTAGTCTTATAAGGGGCATAGCCAGATGCTTTTGTGTTTTAGTGTAACTTATATCTGCAGATTTTGCACCTCTGAATTTTGCGCAAGCAAAGTTATTTCACGTAGAAATTAGTGCTGCTTAGACTTTCATACAACTGGGACTAGCAATCTGAAGGTGTAGAGGTTTGTTAGGGGCGGAAAAGAGTTTTTTGATTTTGCTCCTGTTAAGATGCAGATGCCTGGACGTAAAAGAGACCACAGAGGAAAGCTGCCTTCCTGGAAAGGTTGCCACATGCTGAACTGGGGAGTTACGCTTTTAGATGCGACTTCGGTGCTGAATGATTTGAGCTGGGTTAGAAGTGATGGTCCTTGTTCTGAACAGCCGTGCGCGTGTTTACTTGACCTTTGATGGGATTTGTTTGTGTGCGCTTTCGTCCCTTCTGGGTGAAGTTTCTCTGCTAATCACATGTAGACGATGAGGGGAACCAAGCTGGTCACCCCCTTCAGGTAGCCGCTGTACGGCGTCCTACTAGTGCCAATCAAACCAGAGCTTTACTGGGCAGTGGCTTTGGTATGGCACGACTATAGAGTCTGTTCTGCTGTGACAGGGTGGAACTAAATCCTCCTTCCTCAGCCTTAACTAGAGATGACCAAAATGTCCCACCTGCAACTTCTTTTAATATAAAATTTCCTGAGAAAGGGCAAAGAGTAAGAAGACTTTATGCAGTGTGAGAAGCTTCTTAAAAAACAAAAAAGGAAACATCAATTTTTCCCTGCTAATTTTTAATCAACGTCAAATTCAAAAGACAGCTGCATTCTTCATTGACAAACAGTAAGCCACTCCACGAGCGTAATCATACTAAAATTCACAGCTAGGATAATGTACAACTGGAACTCTATCAAGCCTCTATCTTGAGGAACTGAGGTATGCCTTGGAGGAATGCATTAGATGCTATGGTTAATTAACTAATTTACTCAATCAAGTTTAACAGTGGTTTTAACTTTAATGGCACCATTACATTTTAATATGAAAATAACAGGCTGTATTCCTAGCGTTCCCTGCAGTCCGCCTCCTCTCTACCATCCACTTTACAATTTGATTTTGATTTGTGAAGTCTTAAACCTGCTTATAATGTCAAGCGCATGTAATACAATATGTCTAGTGAACATTATACATGCCCACCTTACAAATACAGTTGCTTGAAGTCATAGCTCCTGACAGATAGTGTGCATTCTTCAAGAATCATTGAGTTTGCATATGTCCTTCAGGAAGAAAATGGTATACATGTGTAAATATAAGTAGGCTAATTTTAAGTGCCTTTGAGTGATTTTCTCAAAGAAGATCTGGAGTCCCCGCTGCCTAACAGAATTCCCTGTCTCACGCCCCTGCTTCCTCTGGGGCAGTGCGTCGGTACAGCTGGGTCTTATTAGGCTGCAAGCAGAAAATGAAGCAGAGAGAAAGGTAGTTCAATCTGTACTCCTCAGCTCGCTGAAGGAAGAGGCTTCTCTCTGCTTAAAGATGACAGTCGTGAACCCTTTGGCTGTTCCTGTCCCCGTGGGAAAGCCCACGCTGGCTGCAGTGTCCCCCAAACATCTTTTTGTGAAGTTTTCTACTTTATGCAATATAAATATTCTACGGATCCCTTGAATTTCATGTCTTAATATTCTTAGATGGCCACCTTCTCCTTTACTCTCTCTGTCTTCTTTTTGTCTGATCTAATTAATATTAAACACTAAATTAAACATGAGTGAGAAAATCCTATTCCCCAGTACACCACTGCAATGGTTTCCAGTTGCAGCCCATCAGCAAGAAGTTGTTTATACCTGTGTGGGAAGACTTGTACCCAACGCTGGCAGCAGGAGACAACTGTTGTCTTATTGCTAGAAAAATTTCTTGAGATATTGAAAATGTCCCTTCAAGCTGTATCAGGCAGAGGATCTCTAGCTCTCCCTGACAATGGGTTGCTGCGGGTAAAACAGGAAAGGTCTCGTTTTGGGGTTGTTTTTCTTGGCAGTAAAACCCTTCAAAATATGGTTCCTGTGTGCAGAGGTGAACCAGAACACGGTGACCAGGTGCACCAATACTTGGTCTATGAAGCGTGAACCTCATGTGGCTTAAGCGAGGTCCCCACATCCAGCTTCATGGCTGTCAAAGTTGAGAAGCCTCTGTTCCTCCGTGGCAGCAAATATTTAGGTGCTAAGAGGGCACTTTCTCCCCCTTGCAAAATCTAGTGCCCAGGCTATAGAATAACAGAATGTCCTGAGCTGGGAGGGACCCACAAGGACCACCGAGCCCAGCTCCCTTCCCCGCACAGGATACCCCAAATTCACGCCATGTCTCTGAGGGCCGTGTCCAAGGGCTGGTGCTGTGATGCCTCCCTGGGGAGCCTGTGCCAGGGCTCCACCACCCTCTGGGGGAAGAGCCTTTCCCTAATGCCCAGCCTCACCCTCCCCCGGCACACTTCAGGGCAGAGCGAGGCAGACCCACGTGTGCCGCCGCTGCCACCGGCTTGTGCCCGCGCGGCTGGCTGGCCCCACGTGGGTCGCACCGATGAGACCGGGACGTTGGTTGGAAGAAGCAGCCACAAAAGGCAAAGATTTCAGGTGTCAGAGCGAAATCTTGCTGCTGGATACCCACATCCAATTTATAATAGATTTAATCTGATTCTGGAAAGCAACAGTAAATCATTGCTAAACAGTTATGTGTGATTTTATTGAGAATTTTTACTATCATAGGTACAAGGGCCGTACTTTAGAGATTAACTAGGAAAAGTTTTACAAGACAGTGGAGATAATGAATCACAAATCCTGTAAGGGTGAACCTCCCATGCTGAATCAAAGTACAGCTGTCTCATATTTGCTCTGTGTGCATTTTGCTACCAGTAATTTTGTCATCAATTTTCATATTTTGTTTAAACATATTTGTCTTTTGGACAAGATAGGTCATATTTCACACATTTGATGAATTTTCTCCTTAGTCCAGTTTTACAGGATTTGCACTTAATTAATTGCACAACCTTTAATTCGACAGACTGTTTTTAATGGCTGTGTAGTTTCAAATGTATATACACAGAGGAATTTTAAAAAGTAATTGTTTTTGTGTCACTACCACTGAAAGTTGCAATTATTAAAATATACAGATAATGGCACAGAATTTCTTAGCCGCTTAGACTAAACAATGCACGTGCTTTTTTAGGCATATTTTCAGGGTTTTCTATGGAAGCTGGGGTACCCCCTCCATACAGCGGTGTTCGTACACAACCCCTGCAACTTTGTTCAAGTGTACGGTGCCAGCTCCCAAAAGCATCGGCAAATTGTTCGGGTGTACTTTTGCAATTACGAGGCTTTATTTAATCCTTAAGGCAGGAATCTCGCTGCAGTTTCGCTGAGAGTTGTTGACGGGACCATTTGACTGGGCGTTGGCTGGAAATGCTGCGTTTTAAAGTGCTAAACAAATGTCATACTTCCAAAGCTTACGAAAGCTTAGCGAAGGGAAGACCACCTTTTACTAGAAGAGCTAAACACTGACAGTTGTGGCGCTCTTAAAAGCTTCTTTAGTTCTCAGCAGCCTCGCAGAAGAGGGCTACCTCACCCACCCAGACAGCACGCTGTCTGGAAATGTGCCCATCAAATGTGTTTGTCAAGCCACCCGGCTTTTCTATGCCTGGTAAAAGGCAGACAGGAAGGAGTAGGCAAAGGTCAATCCTTGTCAGTTCTTTGTAAACGTAATTGTACTGGCAGTTTGCAAGGCGCTTGCTCGTTCCCTAGCAACTTTGTGTACGTGGGGAAGAGTTAAAGACATATTCCTCAGTGTGTTGCTTTCCCATTAATTTTGGCAATATGATTTTTTTTTTTTTTAATTTTATTTTATTTATTGGCCTTTGTGTAGTTTTGGAGGTCTGCGTGCATAAGCTGCAAACTCCCATAAGCGATCGTGCAAGCCTTTGAGAGGAAACCCGTTACTGAGGACTGACTGACTTCTGAGTTGCAGTATAATCATGATAATTAATCTGGATTCTGGCTTCTTTTGTTATGTGGCTCTGAACACAAGTAATCTGTGAAACAAATTCTTTACAGACTCTGTTTTTCATATTGGTAGCGGTGAGCTGCAGTCAGAACCTGACCAAATATCGCTGCGTGCTTTGAGTGATCTTTCGCGGTGAGGACTATCAGATGGGGAATTTTTGAAGTATATATGTCACGAATGGTTCCTACTAATGACAGACATAGGAGCGGTGGTTTTCAGATGGATTTTTGTTTAGAGGAATGAATTTGGGGATTAAGCCGAGGCATACAACTCCAGTCTAATTTCTAGGAGTTGTCCCTACTTACACAAAGGATGAATTAAACTCATTTATCTTATTGAAGCCTGTGACAAAGCGGCGGGGCTCGCATGTGCTGCTGACGTGGACTGGCACAGCTCCACTGACTGCGGAGTGAGCTGGCCGGGCTGTGCGCGAGGTGCTGAGAGACATGTTTCTCCAAAGGACCGATTCATATCCGTAAAACCGGTGCGTGCAGTCCCATGGACCGAACGGGAACGGCCGGCAGATAACCTTCCCCTCCGGCTGCACCTGCGGCGAGAGCGGGCTCTTGGGCGCAAGTTTTATGGGTCAGATAGGGCTCAGTAACAAGAAGGTCTGCCACTTGAAAAATCGGCCTCTGGGGAAGAGTGTCACCTATACAACGTGGAGGCTGGGGTATGCCGGGTGACCGTGATTAGCCACGCATGCAGTTTCATGAACCCGCCGCTGAGAGAAGTAGAGTGAGGGTCTACTTGATTTTCTATTTCTGTCGCATTAACCCGGCTAAAGAGCAGCTAAACACAGCTTTTAAGTGTAATTATTTTATCTGGCAAGTCATAGGTTGTTTCCTTTTCAGTAGCCAATATTCCCTTTACTTCATTCGTCGATGGAGTCACGACGCTTCCACAACGCTAACTAGCGCAACATTAACGGTAATATTGGTGCAGACACAAATGCACCCAGAATGGTGTGTTAATCCATATTGTTTCAACTTAACAGACAAAATTTCCTGGCGTTGTTTCTTTGACTTCAGTAGGGTTACACCAGCAGAGAATTTGTTCCAGTGAGTTTTACAGCGTTACTGACTCTCAGTAATTTATCACTATACACGTCTGCTCGCTTAACTGATAGAACCTACAAAGACAGGCATGGTGGTTTAAATTGCTCGGTCTCTTGGTGCAGGTAGCAATAACTCTTTGTTTGCCATTACGTACAGCTCTCTGCTCATCTGAAGGTCTTGAAATGCATTATAAAGGTAGGGTGAGACTGTGCCTGTTAATGCAATTGGCCGGTTTAGGACCCCCGCACAGGTCCCCTGAAGTACTCTGCTGCGCAGGGAGGAACAGCTCGCGCCCTTGCTCCAAATGATTTGCAGCCATTGCCTTCCCCATGCTGGGCTGTTCTGCGTGATGGGGAAGGGGAGCGAGTGCTCACCCTGCCTGGCCTCTGCTGCCCGCTCCCGCCGGCAGCGGGGCCAGCCCTGCGCTCCCAAGGATGCTCTGCCAAGCGCAGCCCTGCAGAAACCACCCGGGCCCCCACAAAGTTTCAGGTAATCTTATATCTAGGTTGGTTGGTTTTTTTTTTCTTTTCTTTTCTCTCCTTTATTTCTGAACACTGGGAATGAAAAGAAAAATGGAACTTGCTGAGGTTGGAGAGGGAAATTTCACAGGCCCGCTTTTCTTGCTTTCATCTCTTCAAGAACTCAGAATAGCCTGTTCCAGAAAGAAAATCAAGGGACTGAGATGCTGGAGGATGGATTTTCAAATAGCTTCACCCTCTTCCCAGGAGCACAACTGCCCATTTACGTTACACACACAGGCGGATAACAGGCGTGTGTCTGAAGGTGGGACCGCAGAGTACCAGAACCGGACAACGTGATTTCCTCGTAAGAAGGTTAGGCACTCTGATGCCTCCAGCCGACTTTCAGCATTAAATACACCTTTCAAACTGCCGGCAGTTTCCACGGCCGTGCAAAATGGGATCACGAGAGATGTGACTCACATGGGTTCGTGGAACCAGAGCAGCTTCTGGTTCCAAACTTCACAACGTCTGACAGCGGAGCGCGTCCCTGAGCGGCACGGACGGAGGGGTCTGCTCCTAGCAGAGGGCACTGCCCTCCGGTACAGGCCCCATTTGCTCTATTTTGCTCCTTTTACCGATTTACAACAACTTCATGCTATGGCAGTAGAAAGAGTTACAAAGGAGGAGTTAGAATTCAGCCTGTGTCCTGGTGAGTTTCTCATCTTTGTTCGTTGCAGATGTGAAGTCATTTTAAGATGCAAGTCATTTCTTTGAAAAAGCTTTCTTTGGGGCTGAAATATAATGGCAGGAAATTAGCTGTTAATCCCGTCTTTTCTTGGACAGGCTAGACATGCATAATAAACTCCCCCTTTCCTCCTCCTTGTTCACCCCGTGATTCAGTTTGACCTGAAAAAAAAAAACCAAAAGCCAACATTTTCTTCCAAGAAAGACAATGTTTATGAGGTGCAACCCCAGTTTGGCTCTGATGATTAGAGACACATGTATCAACCTGTGCAAAATTTGTGATGGCTGTTTAAAATGAACCCTGCTCAGGAAGGCTGAGATCACAAACCTTATAATAATCAAAACACCAGGATGAGCTTAACGTGATATTCCAAAGTTGCATCCAAACTCACAAACCCACTTTATAACCCTCGCTCCAGTTGAGCCCAACAGAGACGGTAAAGCTCCACAATTTCCCTGGGAAGGAGCCCCACCGCATCCCTCTCCCTCCCTCCTCCTGCTCGGGGGGGTCTGGGGGAGGGCACGTCCCAGAACTGGGAATACAGTTACGTTACCTTTGTCTTCCAGCAGATTTTGGCTACTCGCGTAAGCCTTGGAGCCTCCCACCCGCTTGGCCAACACGCCGCTCGAAACGGGGATGTGGAAAGGTTAGAGTCATCATTGCGCCCAGAAATAAACCTCTACGTGTAAGAGGTGGCTACGTATTTGTCAATACTGACTGTTTTCTATTAAATTCTCTAACAGATTTAAAATAAATAATCATTTTTCCAGAACTAATCAGAAAAAACAGCCAGCATGGTTATGTGGTCCGGTGGACAGATACCAGACACGACTTCCACATTTTCTCACCTGCGTCTCACCGTGGCAGAAAAGCTTAGACTGTTTGTTTCCCCATTTTAACACTCATAACTCCTTCAGCTCATGTTGTAATACCTGCCTGGGCACAGGTAGAAAGGGTGTCAGTGTGAAGAGACGGTTATGTTATTTTCTGCTTATGTGGCTGAGAATATCTTGTTATTTCAGGGTATTTCAGCAAATGAAAGAGATACCTTTGGGAAATTGGGAGAAGTTCTTCCGCTGAGCAGGAAGGTACATTCAATCTTTAGTTCATTGCTTCTGGTGGGCGAGCATTAAATCAGGCGCCGCGATCGGATCCCTGGCAATTCCTTCAGCTTTTGTTCGCACTTCTCATTCCTGCCGCGGTCAGAAATCCTGAGAAAATGAATAGTGGTAGGGAAGGCAGAAGGTAATGCGTGCCCTTCTAATTGTGCCGTGAGGGTACTGTGGTGCGAGAGGGGAGAATATGGTGGTGGAAATCAGAAGTCCGTGGAAAATACAAGAGGCGTATGTGGAAGAACGCATTGGATCAGGGCGCCGCCTCCCTTGGTGTGACCGCGAGTTAGGCATTTACGGTTTTATTTAGACAATAACACGAGCTCTGCCCCAGACTTTTCAGTTTTTCCACGCCTGACCTAAGGAGACGCCAACGCGGAAGTCAGTGGGAAGCTTTGCTCCGCCGGTGGTTCGATCCCTCGTGGAATTTAGTGGCCACGAGCCACCGCAAGTCGCTGCTGGGCACGACGCGCACGGTGGGGCTGGGCGGTGGGCGAGCCAGGTCGCTGAGCCGTACGGCCGGGCGCTACGGCCGCCCCATCGTGCACGAAGTGCTGCCTTCCGGGCCTAAAGCATTGTGCTTTAGGACTGTTCTGCTTATCTCTAAATATAGCGATGCCAGAACATCTGCTTATTTAAGTAGTTCCATTTGGTACTAAATCCGTCAGGTTCCTGTAAAAAGGACTTTAATAGGTCCTTTTCTAGTGAATAGCTGGGAGTTGCTGAGACTCCTCGGGCTGGGAAACAATATCATGTACTTTAAAACTTCTCCAGTGCATTGATTAATTATTTTTAAATAAACAAGCTGCTTTGAAAGTTATTTTTAGTCAAACAAATAGGACTTGAACTGAAATTCGCATGCCAGGCAGCAGCCTTGTGAAATGTAAACCGAGTTAAAATCCATTTTCTATAGGTTTATATTATGGAAACGTAAACTGTCCCCTAAGCATAGCATGGGGAGGTGATGCTATAACAACATACTGGTAAGTAATAAACAACAGCCAGTATTATACCAGATGACTAGGTACAGCTAGAAACGTATCTGTTTGGGTGTTGAATTATCCCCAAATTTGAATTATGGGCATATAATTCAAATTATCCCCTTCCAGCAATATAAAGCCTGACAGACATATTTTTTTAATATACTTCTTGTGCTGTTTTGCATTATGTCACATCCTCCAGCGTTAAAACCACAGCTTTCCTAACATGATTCATCAGAAATCAGGGGGGAGAAATAGTTGAGATCTGATATACCGAGTACTCTTAAATTACATAGCAGCTTCACGTATAGTGTATGAGGAGACAGAAGCAGAGTGAATAAGTATGTCTCAGGCTGTCATGTCCGTGAACTGGGAAACTCACTGGCTCACTGAATCATTTCCTGGTACTTCTGCTCATCCATCGATACAGAGAGCAACCAGGCTGGGTTTACAGAGATGAAAGCCAGAGTAATTCAGAGCCAGCTGTAATTCTTTATAAAACATACACTAAGTATTTTTGTTGACTCCTGCATGACATTTCCAAGGTGGCTGGGAAACCAGGCCATTTGTTACACAGAATCTAGATCAATAGAAAGCACAGAGGAAAACAAGTAAAGTTAACATCCAGCGGAAAGGACGGGACGACTTCCAAGCCCGCACGTCTCAGATGTGCACAGCGCCCATTTCAGGGGAACGTCCCGTCCTCCGGAACGTCGTCTGCAGTTACTGAGAAATATTAAGCATGAGGAAAAGCTACTGCCTCCCGCGTATGTAATTGTCAGATTTTACCAGCGTACGGAACAGAGGCGTTTGCACACCCATTTTCTTCTAGCTTTGCTGTGCAGTCACGATGGCCACCCCTGTCTTTGTCATGCACGTTCCACAAGCGTTTTGTGAGTGCTCTGACACACCTGAATTCTCACTTTCGTTAATGCGATCTGCTTTATCAGCACAAAATTACTACATCCTAGCACACGCGAGAACATAATATGTACTAAAAACCTAAATAGGTGGTTTTCATCAGACAAAATCTGTCAAGGATAAAAATAAATTGCTGTATCGGTTCTCAAATAATCTTGGTCAAATTTCATAGTAAAGAGGCTTGATGGCTTCAGTGGCTTGGTGACTCAAAATTTACAGGGGGTCCGGGTTGATGTTTCAAGATCTGATTTGAAAGCCAACTTTTCACACATACCCTGTACCGACTGAGGACCCTCTTCATCTCTCTGTAAGGATCAAGGCTACTTCCACTTGTGTTTTGTATGCTGGCCCTACCCAGAAAGGTTTACCTCCAGGCTTTCAGAATATTCCACGTTAAAAGATGGAGGAAAAAAATAACAGACTCCATAGGTTTGTCTGCTTAAGATTACCACTTGCTAAGACTTAAAGGAATTAACACATCACCTGGACTTTATATGTAAAGATTTAACTTTTTGATAAACAGCAAACTCATCTACTGCTGTGCTAGCTATTTTTAACCCACCTTGTGAGTATGCTTTTTTTATTGCTTTATACAGCATATCTGATTCTCTCTAAAGCACAAACTAAAAAATCTATCCGGCTGTCATTTGCTGCATAGTGCCATCTATCATCATGCAGCTTGGCAGCTGTAGTGCATGAGAGAGAGGGGGGAGCTGAAGCAGGAGGCACAGTCAAGGACTTTCACATGTAACGCAAAAAAAAATCCTTGTCACAATTATTTATGGCTCTTGCTGGGGCACATAATAGGACACATAAAACCTCTGTTTCAGTTTCAAGCACCCTCACATCCCCGCTCCCTTGTCGAAGTTGGTCGCAGGCAGTTTTGCTTTACACATACAATTTCCTGAACAATGCTGAGCGCCTGTGAAGTGACAGTGACAAATTCTAGAGACGCGGGCTGCAGCTCTGCGGGCTGTTACGGGAGCAGCGGCGTCAATAATCAAGGAAGGGCTGCCAATGACACCAAAACGCCAGTGTGATATCCCGCTTGTTCAACCAGCTATCTGCAACGCTTTCATTTTGAAGTTGCAGGAAACTTCTTGTGTCCCTGCAGTTCCAGGCTGTGAGGAAATAAAGTGTCGGGGGAACCTGTGCCAAGAAATAATTTTTCATTATTTGATCTTCTGTGCGGTTTGATTTTTGCGATAGCTAAAATATTGTTATTTCCGAGTGGCTTAATGAATACTTAACAGTTTTCTATTAGTGTTAGCCTGGTGTGAAGTCTTTTTGTTAGGGTCTATCACATCAGCCCTCTGCATGGTGTTCTCGACTTTGCTCTTCATAGCATAACCTTTGGTTCAGGTCCCAGCTGATGGATTTCATAGCGCCTCTGCCTGCTGCCTCTCTAGATGGCAGGCAACGTGGACCTGTGCTGCTAAGGAAACGACGCTTTAGATAATTAAACATAAAACTCGGGTCCAATTCAATAAATTGTCTTGCTTGCAGTTTCTCAAGAAAGAGTGTAGACAGATATTAACCTTGATGTCCCCATTAAAGTCCTCTGATACACTTTTTATTTCCCATATCTCATCATATTTCTGATCTCCAGTGTTAAGTAGCAGACTTAAATTAGCCAAAGGGAGACGAGGATCTATTTGTTCCCGTGGAGCGAATCAGTTTGGAAGGTACAATGCACAAAACCACCAAGAACACAAATTAAACAGAAGCACTTGAAAAACACACCACCTTTAAGCACGGTACATTTTCGCTATCCCTAATGCATCCACAAGCAGCGTTCAAATATGCAAAGTAACTGGTGTTAAACCCACATGTTAATAAATCAGGGTTGCACTGAACTAAGTGGAATGCACCTGACCTCTTCCTGAGAGTGCAGGAAAAAGTGGTGGCTTCTAGGACAGCTTCAGTAATTTCAAACATTAAAAACACACCTAGGAAGAAAAAAAAAAAAAAAAGATCCAAAAGACCAAGTCAGCAAGAGATGGATTGTCATGGTTTTCCTGCGTTTCAGCTCTGTTGAATTGCGTGTGCAGTCGGTTATATACAGAAGTTCATTCCAACCGGTTTCTCATGCCCATGTTCCCAGAGCAGTTCCTATAGGTCAAAAGTTCTCTTACATGAAGAAGGGTTGTTTTAGGAAACATCGATCCTGCTAGCTCAGCTACGCCCCACACCCACCCTACCGTCCCCGCACAAGAAGTGTTACCAGGAACTGTTTACGTGTGGCAAAGCCCATCTCTGCCTGTGACTCTACACTCCACCACCCAACCTCCCTCTGGTTCTATACAGAGAGTTCCCGTTGAATAGAGGTGGTCTGGGTACGGGTAAGTTGAAACAGCTGCATGCTCTTCACCTCATCCGCACCGAGAATCACAGCCAGTTTCTGCTCATTGCTTCCTCCTTCACAATCCAATTACACATGTACACGTGGGTTTTTGCTCCTGCAGAGTTTCTTTTTTAAATTTCCTGTCCTACTTGGATTTCTTTTCTCACCTTAGTGAAAATAGGAATGGGAGCAAATGTTGATCGGACCATATTTACATGCGTTACTGCTGTTTTCTTAAAACTCTCTGAAAACTGAGGGGAGAACTACGGTCTTTATTGTCGTTCCTACCAGTAGCAGCTCCCTAAGGCGAATCTCCTACACCCAAGCGATGTGCAGCATCTCAGGCAACGTTGTCTTCGTTCCTGCACAGAGGTATGGAAGTTGCCGTCATTATTTATTTTGCAATAGTCTGGTCGATCGAGTGAACGTGCTCGCTTACGGGAGGTCTAAGATTATGGAGCTTAAGGAGGGTTTTCCCTGCAGTTCTTCATGAAACCCACAAAATACCTACTGAAACTCTCATAAACTAGCAAAAACCAGGTAGATTGAGGAAAGCTGCCCTTACATGGCTTTGCCAGTGTTTGCAAAATAGGTTTTACTTTTTCCAGGAAAAGTAGTGAAGAGTGCATTAATTCCTCTGCGTCAGATGTGGTAACCGCAGTGAGACAGGGCTGCTGCCAATCAAACTAATTTCTCGTTGATCGCTTCTTGGCTTTAATTTCTGTTCCTTTGCTTCTATTTCCTACATGCTCGTAACATCTTATGGTTACGGCACTTTCTGAAGAGGAAAAATATTCTTCCTGGGGTTTATAGATGCGGTGTAGAAGAGGCTGAAATACTATGAAAAAAATGCTTTAAAAAAAACGAATTATACGTGTACTTAAATGATCCACGTAGTAGGAATGTCCACGTAGTTTCTGTTTATTTTCAATGCATTCATTTTCTCTTGAGCTTTTGGCTCTAGTGTCTCGTTCCCTATAGCTTGGGCACCTTTAGATTTCTGAACTTGGAGATATACAAATAATTAATGTTAGCATTAAAGCTTATCTCAGGAGCAGAAAAATGGAAGGCTTTGGTCGTGGCATATTTTGTCGGATTTCCCTTGCACTGGTTTCCTTCCAGCATCTCATTTCTGGAGAAGTCTCTGCTTTATGGCGCTTTTCTTTTGTTGTTTTCTTATTCCAGGTTTCAGTTGTTCCACGTAGAAAAATGTTCACCGCTCCTCCTTTCCATATGAAATGCAAGGTTGTAAAAACGTTGCAAAAAAGTAATTTGCCGTAGGCTGGGTACGTGGGCTTTGGACAAAACAGCCTGAGTGGGACAAAATAATGACTCACAGGGTCATGTGGGAAAAAGCACAAATATTGAAACAGCGTGAGGGTTTTTGTTTTCGGATTTTATAGAATGGGAGTAAGGTGGTGAGTAGCTATAGAAACGATGTTGGTATTCCTCATAGCGGTTCATCTCATAAAATTGATCTTATTCTTCAGCCGCATTCATTGAATTTATTTCTTAGTCATGTAGACATGATCTGGTTGGCTCGTAGTCTAACGTGGAGAGAGATACCACAGTTGACGGTATATCTTGAATCCCGTGGCCCTTAAACGGGCGTTATTGGGAACTTCAAAAATAATCTGCTTGAGAAAATTCTTGCCAATGCTAATGTTTGCGTACTTGAAAAGCAGAGGGGAAGGGGGGTACAGTGGCATACAAAAAGTGGTATACTCGATCATTTCCGTACAAACCGTTCTTGATGATTGTGCACAAAACACGTGCGGTGTATTTTTATAATTCTGGGTTTCTCCAAGTGCACTTAGAATCTGCTCTACCCACTCTGAGGTTGTAAATTACCACATAATGTAGTATTAGATGGTAAAAACATCATTTAATGTTTACATAAATAGGAAGAAAAAAACCCACATAGTACCCCATCTACTCCTGTGCAGAAAGCCAGCTGCCCTAAGAGTGCATCAGCTGAGATTTTCAACAAGGGTGCCCTTCAGGTTTTTAGAAGAGGAAAGATTTTTATTTACTATACAAGTGCTTTTACCTGTACGGCCAGATAATGACTCTCACACAAGCAGAGCTTTTCAGTGAGTTATTGTATAGTGGAGTTTTTGGGGGAGGGGGGTTGGTTTTTGTCTTTTTTTTAAATTAGTGTTTAATAAACTTTAAGCCTATTTGGGTTTTTATTTCTTGCGATGCCACAACACATTGTTCTTTGCTTGAGATTGACAACAATTTAGTAAGATGTGGCAAACATGCAGCTACCAAGGAAATAGTTTCCTTAGCAACAAGGAACCTATTGACAACGCTCAACGCGGAACCCACTTTAACCCCAATCTGCGGAGTTTCTGTTTCTCTCTTTGCTGGCTGTTCTTTGCAGCTATACGGATCAGATGTCAGCGGGCCAAATCCTGCTCTCGCACAAACACAGGCAGCGCCATCATCAATGTGCGTGAAAGTAGAGCAAACAACCACTTGCACCATCCAAACTTTTGAATTTAGCATTTCATGCTAACATTTAAAATGCGCAGGGTACAAGTCTGAGCTTAAGTACGCTAGCTGTAAGCTGAGACCAGCCGACACGTCCAGGATTTAATAGAGCTTAATATAAAATAATAGAGGGAAAAGAAGTCTTGATGTGTACTGCTGACACACACCTTTGGTCACAGGATGTTTATTTGCCATTGATGTAAGAAGCCTGTGTAAATGCAGCATTAAGTCTAGGACTTATGAAAATAGTGGGAGAAACAAAATAAACATTCCAAAATCTCATGTGGGAATTGTTCCATCTAACTCATCTGTCGTGTAAGAGAGTGATAACAACGGATGACTTTGCTGGGAGAGGAAAAGGCTTAACCTGTTTCAATGGAATTTTGGGTTTAAAAAAAAAAAGTCCGATACAAGTTAAAAAACTTCATCATAACATTCCTTGTCAGTTATATTTATACTAATTGTCTTAGCGCATCTCTCGCACGTTCTCTGCTTTTCTGGTGTAGGCACCAGCATTACATGGGATGGCCCAGTATTGACAGTGATAGCCTGAGCCCAGAGGATATCTGAATGCACATCCCTGTTCTGTGCGAGTGCCCGTGGACTCAAGTTTCCAGAGGGATTAGCGATTGTGAACGGTCCCAGTTTGGGACAATCACCCAGAGACCCGTTTTGAGGATCTGATTTTCGGGAAATGCTGAATACTGTTCTCTCCCAAGTCAGACCTCTTTAAAGTGCTCCCAGTTAAGCATCCAAATTTGAAGCCCTGCGGAGGTTAGAAATCCCGGGACTCCTGGCGCTACCATCTCCAGCAGCGGAGGAAAGCACCGAGGCAGCTGAGGCAGAAATAACCCAGGTAACCAAAGCCTGCGTACTGCAAACCCGCTGAGCCCTGTGCCCAAGGCGGTGATCTCTGCTGAGAGGCAGCGCCAGGCAGGTGGCCCGGCGACCGCTCGTGTGGCTTTCCAGGCCGTGACGGTACCTCTGCGGGTCGGGGCGTCGGCGACCCCGCACCCGCCCGCCAGCCTGCA
The DNA here is from genome assembly GCF_949628215.1 of Phalacrocorax aristotelis. NCBI lineage: Eukaryota > Metazoa > Chordata > Aves > Suliformes > Phalacrocoracidae > Phalacrocorax > Phalacrocorax aristotelis. Next base: position 17,005,098 of record NC_134288.1, read on the forward strand.
CAGGGTTAATCCCGGGATGTAGGCACTGCGCCACGTGAGCCTGGCCTCCGGGCTTCCATAGGCCTTCAGCGCACACCCGGTTTTTATATTGACGCGTGTTTTAATGGTGCTCAGGATAATATAACACTGAAGCCATAAATCCCAGTATTTAGTTTATGTGTAGACTACCTGATTTCTAACAGGGCTCTGGTCCATACAGATTTGCCAGTGAACACGGGAAATAGTAGTATTGTTGTTTAAAATGAATAATGTTTAATAATGAAATATTTCCTTTTAAAAGGAAAGGAAGACTGGAATGAACCAAGGTTTTTTTGCCACGCTTTCCGTAACAAAAAGCAGCACTGAAGTGAAAAATATTGACGTTAGTGTGTATATATATAGCATATATAACTCCTGAATAGCTTCTAGGTGAGAACTCAGTGGTTCATCTTTGCCAGCTTTTAAGATCTGGAACCAAATTATCAATAAAAGCCCCTTATGAAATGTGCAGCAGCACATATGTAGTCTTTAAAGAAAAAGTATTAGATTAATTTTCACCGTAATCGGCTGCACTGTTTTAACACTCTACAACAAAAGGAGAAAATTACAAAGGTGAAAAAAAAGAAACTCTTCAGTTCAACCGTGAGAATCAGCAAAAACTCTTTTGAATCAATAAGAATCTTTACGACGGCTTTGGTCATAAAGATCTAATTTTAAGGAGAAAGTCTTTTTGATTTGTACATAAATAAATGTGGAAGTCACTGGACAAATATCTCTAGAACTGTATTTGTGATCATTAATATTTTCCTAAATGAAATGATTAGTTTGCCTGTAGTCCCGGTGATCTGAATTAACTCAGTGCTTGCTTTGTGCTGGGCACTTGGAAATTGTTTTTTCCAAGAAAATATTAACATAAGCACGTAAACAAAAGAAATGGTGCATCTGAAGACCTGACGAGTATTCGTCTGCTTTTGTACCACTTGGTTGTTTGGGGTTTTTTTTTAATTCCCATATCCCCTTCTGTACTCAAAAATGTTAAACCTGTGGCTTCTATTAAAGATCTTTACACTTTTGCTGCTAAACGGCTGTAATTAAATTGCTGTATCAGCAGTTCCACACTGAGCATCTCTCTCACTCTGAATGGTTGTGATTTGATTATCTCTTCCATGAACCCTTGCAATTCTGTGGGTATGCTTTTGTATAATTAGATGGAGTGTGGTCTGAAAACCAACAATATTTCCTAGCCACTGGTTTTAGAAATCCTTGCTAGAAAGAACACTAGTGATAAACTGATTTTTTTATTTTTATGCAAATTACAAGTATTACAATCTACCATATACTTTAGCATCAGTTGTTCTTCAATTTGAGAAAATGCTGATTTAAAGCATAGCTTAATACAAATTATTCAGTGAAGCGTAATAGTAAAAAAAAAGGAAGAGAAACTTCCTTCCTTAAAATTATCGCATTCATTTGGTCAGGCAGATACAGTTTCATTAAAACAAACAAACAAATGAAAAATTTTCAGCTGGGATAGTCTTTAAAAAGATATATAAAAATAATTGTTACCATCAAAATCACACTAATAATAGCTTAACAACGTCTTTAAAAATACCCCCATGACATAAAATCTAGGGTCAAATTTGGGGCTTTCCTACACCTTTGTAATTTGACTTTTAGTAAAGACGATCAAGCCGGTTATACTAGAATAACAAGAGATAATTAAAGCGTGATTTATTCCATACTCTACTTTTTCTGAGGCTAGTCGCTAACGTATTTCTACAAAGTTAAATCACGGAATATTGGCCGAAACTTTGCTGACTTATGCACAGAGCGCGCACCGGCGGGGCCGCAGCTTGTAGCTTTCTTCCAGAAGTCCGGTAAGCTTGTTTCAGTCCTATGGATCAACGCGTTTTCTTCCCTCTAGTTTGGATGAAAGATGGGGTTTATCAGTCGCCCCCGAATGTCTCTGCTCCGCGCTGCCCCTGCGCCTCTTCCTTTGTGCTTCAGCTGAGAGAAGCACAGTCTCTCTTCAGTTTTTCGCGTCCTATCGCATGGGGCACGGTGTCAACGCTCGACATAATAAATACTAATGCAGTCAAGCCAACAACTAATTTCATTGGTAACTCATCCCAAAAGGCAGCTAAAAAGCCTATTTCGACACATACGCCTTTGTGGATGTCAAACAGTGATAATTTCCAACTGACCCCTGCTGGATTCGAGCAAGTGAGTTGGAAGGGATTTAACCTAATCCTACCGCAGGTTTCTTGAGCCATTCATTCCCTCACACTCAGCCCAGGTGAGATTTCTTTTTTCTGGAAACAGACATTTCAATTTCATTCTTTCATCTCCAGTGGATAACGATGCCAAAAAGTAACATTAGGGATACGTTAGTACTTCAGGTTTTCTGACACTTATTAAAAACTCCATACGAGTACACCGCTGCCTCTCGAGGTCGCTGAAGCAGAAACTCCGTGGCACGCAGCCATTGAAAACTGTGGATCAGGCACTAATGAACTTGTGTGATCAGCCCCGTTTCCTTTTAAGCTGCAGACGCTCCGCAGTTCTCTACCGGCCCAAAGGGAAGGGGGTGACAAAGGGTATGCGTCTCTTCGAAAGTTGTTTTTTCCAAATAATAGACGGGAGGAGACATTGAATCTTGCAAGGAGACCGTGGGATCCCCAAAGGGACATTCTGCCAGGGCAGAAAACAGCAGCTCTAAAAGCTTGGATCTGCCGGGGACACGCATAGTCCAAGCCCGAGCAGCCCTCTCCCCACGGCACAGAGCAGGGAACGTATAAGAATTACTAGTCAAAAGAAGAGTAGCCACATCCTTCTTCATCGGCCTGAGTGAACGTGGCCAGGCCGTGATTTTTAAACAATACTGACGACGTCGTGGCTGTGGCCACCCGAACACAGAGCTCAGAAGCAGGACTTGCTTCTCAGTGACCGGAGCGGTTGGTACAGCGGCTCGGCAGCTCTGCACAGGGCTCTGCTCTTTGTTGGGAAAGGAGCTGGAAAGTTCTTCCACAAAGTATCAAATATTGCATCTCTTTTTGCAGTGTGAAATATCTTGGGTGTGGGAGGCAGTGGGGAAGGGAGACTGGGACTTGCCGAACTGGGAGGGAGCTCTGATGTCAGCCTTGCGCTCACCGCCGCGGCACGGCTTCGCAGGCTGTCGCTGCTCGCTACGCGAAAATCTGCTGCTTTTTGCCCCACCACTTCCACGTGGTGACGGATCACGCTGAACCTTTGGCAGGAATCCCTGAATCTCATGGTTACCCTCACGACATCCCACAGGAGATGAGACTGGAGCTCTTTTATTCTCTGACCTTGAGATCTCAATCCACATCCTTCCCTTCGTAGGCGGGTCCCCCACCCACGGCGGTTCCTACAAGCACTCACCGTTCCTCCCCGGGGTCCCAGGACTAGAAGGAAAACAATTCTAATTGTTTTCTAATCCTCGAACGCAATAACTAGGACAGACCTTGTTGAACAGAAAGCAGAAATAATCCAAGGACGTAAACTGAGCTGAGCCCCTGCCCTGCTCCCACCTTGACCCACCGCCCGTGGGGCAAGAGAGTCGTTCCTTTCTCCTCTTTCTTCAGCTCTTCTCTTCCATGCCCTGACTTGACTCATGCTCACTTCGATGAACGTTAAATAAGCAAAACCCAAAAATGTCTGAAAAATATAAGTAACGGTGTTTTGGTAGCAAATAAGAAAAGAAGAGTCTTTGGGCAAATTAGAAACGTCGATTCTTACTATTGCATTATTAAGCAGAGTATTCAGTGTACACTGGGAGAATTTCATCTTATCCATATGCATATCTCTGTCGCTTTCTGTTTTCTTGATAAAAATGCCAACCTGGTTCAAGCGTTCTGCCTTGAGCAAACTATGCAGAAATATTAACATTTCATTAACAGAACATACCCTAATATGTAAATGATGATACACGACAAGCTCCTCTTTATAGCGGTAATTGCTAAATGCAAGAGGGTCATGAAAGCTGAGATTTTGGTGAGCAACAGACTTGGGACACGCCATTGTACTAGAAGCTACTACTTTTACTACCAGCTTGAAAAGGGAAGAAAATCCAGTGACTTGTGGTCTGAGTTGGCTAGAAATTACTGTGTGTTTCTGAGGTTAATGAGAGAGGAATTAAGCACATTCACACATGTGGTATCTCTGAGCTGTTTCTGTAAGAGCTGTTAATGTAGGACAGAAGTAATAAACCAATAAATTAAAGGTTCTTAATTATCATTAGAAAAATATTGCTATCTTTAAATGCAGATGCAAACTGGGGAAAAAAAAAAGTAAAGAACTTTCTGGTTTTAAATTAGCATGAATTAAGAAAAAAACACAACTCAGATTTTCTTTCTGCCTAGTTTTAACTGGGGAAATGCTGAATATGCAGTGATTTTATTTTTTTTTACATTAATAATAATAGGAAATGGTAGATAGTGACATCTCAGCACAATTCTAATTTAATGAGAAACAATAAAATAGTTTTCCAAAGGGGCCTATTTAGGCCCAAGAAAGGGGGATATTAAACTTTCAAGATTTATTTTACTTTTGTTAAGGTATGCTGATGTGCATTTTCTATGGGTATAGTCTATCTGCTGATTAGATCTTTTATAATTTCCTTAGTTGGAAGAGAGCTGATATTCTTCAGACTGGATAATTTTGAAAAGGCATCAGGCTGGTCGCTTTTTTTTTTCGGTTGTGGTTGCGTTGATCTGCGTTGCCAAATGTTTTCTTTGGCTTTGTGCGAGATGATGTCAGGGAAGGGAAGGGACGGGGAGCCAAGTCTGGACCCACTGGCAGAAGTCTAGATCTTGCGGAATTTAGAAAAGGAGGAGGTTCCTAAACCAAGAAAAGCCAGGGAAATACCATAGAAGCTTCTTCACACCTCTGCCAGGAAAATTCAAACAGAAAGCGCGACCCACTGTGCAGAGGGTCAGATCAGAAGGGAAACGGAGTCACCGTGAGGTGGCTGAGCGTCTGCACGTACATCAGAGGTGGCGTCTTCTGCGAAGGCATCTCCTGTGAGCTTGCCATGACACAATTTGTCTTATACTCTAGTAAACTGATAATGTGTATTTTGACTTCCCCAGTCCACCCCCCTGGAAAATTTCTGAGAGAAGCAGCCCCTGCACAGCCTTAGAGGAGCAACAGTCAGGCTTCTCTTCTCCTGGTGGGGTTGGGGCTCCTGATGGGTTTTCCATATACGTGTGTCTATGTATCTACCCGTCTGACTGAATTACTTAAATTCCGCAGCTTAAATGCAAAGCGAGAAGTGTCCACCTGGAAAGCAGTCTTGCCCATGGAAGTGCTACCAGGACACCTCTGAACTCTAGGACTAGGACTATGGCTGTGACCTATGACTAGGGTGACTCTTATGAGGCACCCTAGTGAGATGTCAAGGTGGAAATCTTTTTCAGGGATAAATTTTCTCTTCTATTTGTCTTCTTTGCAAGTAGAAATTATGTTTCTGTTAACAGCGGCTGTTTTTCCAATAAGAAATTATTCAGTCGTATACCTGGGTTGTTGGCTTTTTTTTTTGTTGTTATGAAAACCAATTTGATGGAGATGCTGTAGCCAGCCCTGGACCAAGTAGAAAGGCCAGATCTTATCAATAATTCAGTGAGAATGCATGTGCACCTGGAAGAGAATGGTGCTCGGGCATGAAAATAAGGAAGCCAGGTATCTATATTAAAGCCTGTTTGCTGTGCAGTTTAGGTCATGTACGCATCGAGCCTTGCACAGTGACTGGGGTCTTTGCTTTTTTTCCTGAGTGCACATAATAAGCATGAAGGAGTCAGTTTCTAATCTCCGATGCACTCTGCGTTTCTTAGACACGCAGAAATAACAGCGTGCTTGGCTAAGCCATAGGTGCACAAATCTATGTCACGTAGCTAGTTAATTGAGGCGTGACTGCATGGCTGCCTCATGGGTTTTTCTGATTTTAAGAATAGAAGATATAATAGTACTGTTGACTGAAGGCATAGGTTACTTATTCTTCAATTAGTCAGGGAGTCTGAGGAGAGTATTTTCTTCAGTGATTCAGAAGGTGATTATGGATCGTATCTTACATCCTGTGTAAGTCCCCTTTGCACATTTTTTTTAGGCTAAAAAGCTTTAAAACTTCCTTAGGAAGCATACAGAGATTCCCTGAAAATATTGTAAATGTAACTATTATTGCAATTATGTCAGTAAGGTCAAATATGTAATTTCATAGCTGAACATGATTACTGTTATTTAGTATTTTCACACATAACCAGTACTGTGCTGGTTTCTGTAGCATTCTGCGTTTGCTCCCAGCCTTTTCCTTGTCCTGGAAATCTGCAGTGGAACATTTTCTTGCCATGTGGTCAGATCCATAGATTTAGAAGAACGTCATATGACCCTCGAGATGGCAGGAGGCTCCGAGGTTTAAGACCCTTGTTCTCATACCAGGGACGACACGGGCTTTGGGGTTTCACTACTACTATGCACTTTTTATACGACAGTAATATTAAGTGGGTTTTTTTCAAGTATTGTGTTTCTATTATTTAGCCGAGATGTTACTTCGTTAGAAATTCCTCTTATTTACCTATTTTACCTGATTTCTTTGCATAAATCTGTTATACCCTCCCCGCACTTAACAGCCTATCTCATCAGGGGAGAGAGCTTTAGTTCGAACCACACGATCCCAAGCCCGAGTCGCTGCAAAGCTCTGGGAAGGGTTTTGGGGTGCCCTGTTCAGTGCTGTGCAGCTGCTGCTCTCTAATTGGGTTTCAGAGTTTGTACCTCCCACAAGCGCAGCAGACTCGGGGAGCAGCGCTTGGCCAGGTTTAGGTTGATAAATGAAGTTATTTTTTTCAGGAACAGCAAGAATGATGTTTTTCGATCATTCCTTGGTGACTCTGTTTTCAGTGATTCTGTTTGACGTTGATCTCTTGAGAGACCTTTTTGGGTGAATTTCAGTAGACGTCATTATGATCAAAAAATAACATATATTTGTCTTTAAAGCACATAATTAACTATTGGAATTCATATTTAAAGCATCATTTGCTAGTTTCCGTTTTCTGTAATGTCTCTTTAGTTCACATGATCTTTTTTTGTTCCAAAGGTCTATGTTAAAAAACGCTCTTTCTTCCGAAGGACACTTGCTGTATAATCCTTTGTTAGGATAACAGGACCATCTGGTCCCATCCATCTCTCTACAATTTGATGCTGGGTTAATTGCACCCTGTCAGCATGCATGATTGACACTGTGTTTTCTCTCTTCACTAAGAGTAGTCTATTAACAATGCAGTTTGTCTGAATTCTAGGAGATCTTTTCACAGCTGCTTGTGTGGGACCATATACTCTTCCTAAGTTTTGTTATCAGCCATTACGATAAAAATACATAAAAAGTAAATTAATAATAGATATTCTCAAATTTGGTGGATAGGTGCAACCCAATGCATTCTTCTCTAAAATGGAATAAGCTGGTTTTGAATCAGTAAATTAGAGGGTCCATTATGTCTTTAGCAGAACAAGAATGGGCATCTCCCTCCATCCTGTTGTTAGTGCGCTGTCGCTGCAGCACGCCGTGAATTAATGGGCACGATTCCTCCCACTTCGAGTGAGTTATATTAATTTATCGTAGCCCTAATCTGACCTCATGTTGTAAAATACTTAATACACAATACTTCACTTTCTCTGTAAATACAGCCAACTGCATAACAGTCTGGGCAACCGCTTAGTATACCGCGTGTGATCTCGCTGTTCCCATTTACCAAATATCATGACAGCTCAGTATATCCTGATCAGATATTTACTCCATTTTAACATTTGGTTCTCTGTGTGTTTTGCTTTGTTTAATCCAAAAGGATCCGCGTTGTTTCCACGCAGCTTCATGTGAGGTCTAACAATAAGGCCCGGGGTCCATCGCAGGAGCTTTTTGTTTTGCAGTGGCAGCTCTCCTGCTCTCGTGGCACCCGATTTACAGCGCGGCCACTGATGGATGGCCAAGATTCACTGTTTGCCATTAAAAGAAGTGGGCCAACAAATTCATAATTTTAAGGAAAGCCGGTTTAACAGCTCTATTAGTTTTACAATTCAGACTTCTGCAAGCTTCAATTTGTTACGTTTAAGTCACTTGATTGAGAGAACTTCAGATTCCATGGTCCTGATCGTTCATTGCTTTGTACTTTCTGTTGCCAATACGCCCATGCCACGAGGCTTTAACATTACAAGATAACATTTTGTATCTACTTACTACTTATTTCACATGTGTTGACATTAAACTAAAGGAAACTTGTGTGTCATTTTCCAAGGCATAGTTTCTGTTCAGAAAATGCACTTGTGCTAGGACTTCACTCATTAAAACTTCTGCAGAGATGCCAAAAATAAAATATATAAAGGTAAACCAATATGCAAGAGTGAGCAAGATGTTAGAAAATTTAGAAGGGGTCAGTTCTCTACTTGGTTGGGAATTTCTGCTTTCTGCCTGGCGATGCCGGTTTCTCCAGACCATCATTTTGCGAAGAATGTAATGCTTTCAAGGCTTATTGAGAAAGGTTGGGGCTTTTTTCCTTTTCATGTCCAGTGCCATGAAGGTAAGAGAGAGGCTAACTTCAGAACATCTGAAAGCTTACTAGCAGCAGAGGTAGCTCTCCTCAGACCCAGGGCGAGCCCTGCGGTCTCCCGTCCCTCGGATGTGCCGGCTGGGTGGGTATCTCTAACCACAGAGCTGGGGGGATGCTCCGTAGCCTTTGGCTGTACGTCCAGGGGACGCCTGGGACACGCTGGCCACGTTCTTAGCTTTGCACAAAGTGATTCCGAAAGAAGGAACTGAACGGTCTCAGACGTAACGCCTTTGTCAAACCACAGCGCAGAGAATCTTGAGCCACCGCATCCCACATCCCAGCGGGTGCCAAAACACTCAGATAACAACTGATTTGGGGAAAGCGGTTTGGTTTTTTTTTTTAAACAGAAGAGTGGCAGGAGAAAAAGACTTGGGTTTTATTCTGATTCAGAATGGAAAATTTTCTTTCCAACTTTGTGTTTGATAATTTTTAATTTGGGGTTTTTAAATGCTAGAATTCTTTTCTCCCATAACTTCAGCAAACTATTTCCAGTTCTCCAAATCCCAATTCTCTGGTACACGCACTTGAAAAATACTTCCTTATCTTCAGTGAATATTAGGCCTTTACATAACATATGTGCATATCGCTTACTTGCTCTAAATTTGGTCTCATATTCTTACACTACGGAAATGTTAATGTGTGAACAGTTTCATAAAAATTCTTTCTAGTATCATTGGTGGTTATTATTTACATTGTGAGAGAACAAGAGAGAGGTCAGTGTCATCTTGTACCAGATGTTATATCTTTTTTTTTTCCTTTTTTTTTTTAAAAAAAATCCCCTTCTCCGAGGATCGTTCAGTCAGGAGCTCTAGTTTTGATTGTCACGTCTTAACTGACAAGCCAAGTGTTGTTCCCAATTGTACCGTAACTGAGGCTGGAACGGGGCTCTTTGTTTTCCCCTTAGATGTTGGATAACTGGCACGTCTCAATGTGTGAGGAGATGTGAAGACTCTGCGATATTATCAAACATCATTTCTAAAGGAAATGACAATTCTTTTTGTTACTTGCATTGGTACCTTTGCATGGCAGTTGCTATAATTTAATGTAATTATATCTTTTGCTGTTTTTTATTCTTCTATTGTATATATATTCGTGCTTCCTCTGATGATAGTTTTCATTTTCTTATAGAGAAATTAACTGATTACTCTGCTGCACCTCAAGAGATATGACCCCCTAATATCCTTGCTGGATATTTTTCCATCTCAGGCTTCTCACTGATGAAACAGTGAGATGCCCTAAACATTTCTATTCGTACTAACTCTGTTCCCTACGATATTTTGCAATTGTCATGAGAATAGTAGTTCATTGAATTAATCTTGTTCCTAGTCATCAAATTATTATAACTTAGTTTCAGCAAATACAGTAGCTACTCAAAAAACACATTACTTTGTAGAGCTGGTTGAAATATTGTGCACATACAGCAAATGCGAGAAAATTTGCCACTTCACTGGGTTTGCAAAAAGGGAGAAAAGGAGAAAGAAATCCCCCCCTTTTTTCTCGCTGTAATATCACTAATTACCTCATTAGCGAAAGGCCATTCCATCAACAAAAATGTGCTTTTTGTACATTTTATGCAAGTGACCTTGAAAGTTATATATGAAACAGAGGTTTTGTTGCACTTTTTCTGACCGAAGAAAGCAAATACCTGATGATGCAAAAGACAGCAGAAAAGAAAGAATTCGAGCTTCAGACGCGAGAGAGGAGCGCTGTGCTCTGGGCAGCAGCAACACCGCCCGTGCCCTGGACCTCGCTTAAACTGCTCTTGTCTCCGTGTCCTTGGGCAAAGTCCGTTCAGCTCCTACACCCTGCTTCCCACCCCCATTTTCTGCCTACCACGTTAAGTTACGTTAAGAGATCCTAGGGGCACAAAATTGTGTTTTATTATCTTTTGTATCTTGCTTGTAAAATCCATTTGAAGGGTCTGGCGGAGGGTATATAGGTATAATAATGTGTGAGGTAGCGTAACGTTGCATAAGTCAATTAAAGTATGTTGATTCATGCTAGCTGAAGAACTGTCCATCGCCATGAATTTCTGCCTATAGGGAATATTCTCCTTCCTGATTTCCGCAGCATGACCATGGAAGGCAGTGTCAGAAGCAGTGGCAGCCTACTGAGTAAAGCACGGCTCCTTGCGGTGCAGCATCCACAAAGTTCTTCCAGATCCACAGGCGCTTCCAGGTCCTCTGCCTTGTGTTTTGATGCAAGGTCATTTGCACTCACGTCCACCACTACGCAGTTGTGAGGAACGCAGCCATAAAAGATGTGATCATAATGTAATTCATACCTACCTGGCAGAAAATAAATGAATATTTCATTTTACTATGCCACATATTGTAATACTCGATACTGTGAAAAGAAGACAAAGACTGGGACTGCGCATGTTGCTGCGGTACAATTGAGAATAGAGTTATCTGCCGCTGCGGATACATCATGAATACCTGATAGATTACAAAATTAATAATCTGGTAACTTAGTTCTCTTCATTCTGTGCCTCAGCAGCTTGAACGGGTTCCAGTCTTGAAATCATAAGCCACGTACTGACTGGATCCTAGTGATATACCTATATTACATTGTCAGAAGTTGATATATTTGATCCTGTCTATGGCAAACTACCACCTATGGCGCTGGACTGCTCTGTTGGATCCTTCCCATTGCCGTGTACAGAAAACCCTCTTTCTAGGAGTTGCATTTTTATTGAGATGAGACAGGTAAAGAAAATCCCTGCCTTTTTAGGGACTGATATAGGCTTATTGGCTAAGAATCTGAAAGAAAAGCTCAGAAATCAGTTCCCCCAGCCAAGAGAGAAAATATGAAATATTCTTGGAAAATTCATTATTGAGTCTAAAGTTACCCACCAAAATTTGGAGGGGGGTCTTACTTAATTGTACGATGGGCAAAATCATGACTGCATTGAAATTAACGTTAAAACATGCTTTTGATGGAACCAGAGCCAGAATTCCACTGTTGTTTCTGATACTGATTAAAACAGTGCTTCAGAATGAAGGATGAAGAGAAAATAAATGGTCTCTCCATCTGCTGCTCAGGAGAACCGATCGCCAGGACATTTAAGCTTCACAGAGGGGGGTATTTGTAGCCACATTCAGATTGGTACTCTCAGGAAAGCTCACGACGGTGTGCTGAAATTGCAAATTTAAATCTATTTTGTAAAATAATTTCCCTTTCTGAAGTTTCCAGGTGTTTGGGGTTTTTTTCTTATAATTTCATACAAAACTCATGGGGTCAAACTTCACCCTTGCAAAGTCTAGTCTCAGCTTAGACAGGGGCTCATGCTTCCTACTGTTCGGTGGCTCACGAGCCAGCTTTTCTCAGGAGGTAAACTACAGAGGAGAAAGCATCCAGGGAAGGAATGACCAGCTTCGGCTCAAGTTTGGTCTCTACAGACCTGGGGCAGGTTGACCCAGTTGGCTTGTGAGTCCGAATTACATCAGAGCTAACAAAACCAGAGGAGAGGTAGCCAGTTACTGGCTGGGAAATTTAGACTAGTTCTGTCAGTGCTAATGAAGATGCTCTGGGCACGCAGCAGTGGATAGTCCAGCCTTCAATTTGTTGTTGCTTCTGCATACGAACGTTTAAAAAGCAGGCAAGTGGCAGGGATTCGTACTGGCTTGCCTCCCCTCCCTGAACAAGGACGAGGTGCCCCTTCCTGTGCTTGCTTTCCTACACAAAGCCAAAACGTGCTTTTATTCATGGAAATCAAATGAAGCAATATAGCGGTGAGGAAAAGAGTATAGGCAGTACAACCTAGCTTATGGGATCATGCATTAAAATTTCAATGTAAGAGCATTTAGCAACAGAAGCAGCTTGTAAGAACATGATTTATTATTATTATTATTTTTTTTTTTTGCTGTTCCCAGGTCCAGAGACTGTGAGGTTTCACTTTTCAAGACACAGCCGTTTTTACAGTGCACTTTCATACTGTCAGAGTTGCTGGGAAGAAATTCAGTCAGCCATTAAAAGGTGGGAAAGCATCCTGCTGTTATGTATATGAGAGCAGGGCTTTGTCTTGTCACACGTCAGATACGCAGCAGTAGAGGGAGAGAAAATCGTATTGGTGTATGATGGAGTCTGCAAGATGTCCTCCAAACCTTAATTATTGGAATGTGTCCTGGGATAAGTGATGCTGTCATTGAACCCTGATTAGTTCAGAGGCAGGGTGGATGCAAGAGGGAGGAAACATAATGTCAGACTGGTTAATTAGCAAGCAAGCAAGAGCAACCCAAATTGTACAATCTGATGAGCAATTTGTCACCCACTCATTTTAAACGAGGAATGTGGTATTGCTTTGCATTTCCTCCATATTTCCCATTTTTGGGGTCTCTTTATACGTGAACTAACTTGGTGGCTCGTCCGTGGGGTAAGCAAGTGTTAGCGTGGTGACTACCAGGTGAGATAAACTCAGGGCTGAGAAGAGTGACTGACTCGTCCAGAGGTTACACATCGAGATCACGGGCAAAAAAACCTACGAGCCTGAACTGGCAGCCACGTGCTCTAACCTGGTTTAGAAATAAGAAAAAATAGAGAGAAGAATGTAAAATTCAAGTCAGAATATTTCATCTGTTGATTAGCCCGTCCTTGGCATGTTCAAGGTTTCGGTTCATTTAGCATTCCTAGTGGGCATACAAATCTTTAGGACATGAGCTTGGGGTAAATATATTTTGTGCTGTTTCGGTGATACAAAAGCCACTGAAAGCTGATTTAAATGAGCAAGTAGGAGCTTCTATCTACACACTGATGTTCTTCTGTGACATGGTGCTGCCAAATGGCTTCCCTACCGCCCCTTCCCTCAGCATCGGGGTCCGCATGGGGGAAGCCAGCACTAGTGGGCTGCGCTGCACAGTGTGTAGGGTCAACAACAACCACGTGGTATTGAAAGCAGTTTTGGTCAAAATCAGAGAGATGCTAATCTTCCTTACTTCCACCTTTAGGTTAGGTGTTCTTCTTAGGTGACTTCCACACATTAGGTGTTCAAAAAACGTATAGGTGTGGCACTTTGGGACGTGGTTTAGGAGGCCTGGGGGCGTTGCGTTGGAGGTTGGACTTGATGGTCTTTGGAGGCCTTTTCCAACCTTAATGATTGTATGATTCTATGATTCTGTGATGCTTTAAACTCCTGGGCTGCAACTCAGATATTGCTTAGGACCATTTGTGAATTTTGAACTTCTAATATACTTCTGGGCCATTCTTCCTGACATTAATTATTTGAACAATTCTTGAAAGCAGTGTGCTGGTTTTGCCTGGGGTGGAGTTAATTTTCTCCATAGCAGCTCGTACGGGGCTGTGGTTTGGATTTGTGCTGGAAACAGTGCTGCTGACCCAGGGATGGTTTCGCTCCTGCTGAGCGGGGCTTACCCAGAGCCAAGGCCTTTCCTGCCCCTCACCCCACCCCACCAGCGAGGGGCTGGGGGGGCACAAGGGGCTGGGAGGGGACACGGCCGGGACAGTGACCCCAGCTGGCCCCAGGGCTGTCCCACACCACACGGCGCCATGCTCAGCACATGGAGCTGGGGGAGGAGGGGGAAGGGGGCACGCTGGGAGCGATGGGTTTGCCTTCCCCAGGCACCGTTGGGCGTGATGGAGCCCTGCCGTCCTGGGGGTGGCTGAGCACCCACCTGCCCGTGGGGAGGAGGGAAGGGATTCCTTGGCTTGCTCTGCTTGTGTGCGCGGCTTTTGCTTTCCCTGTTAAACTGTCTTTGTCTCAGCCCATGAGCTTTCTCACTTTCCCCCTTCTGATTCTCTCCCCCATCGCAGCGGGGGGAGCGAGCGAGGGGCTGCGTGGGGCTGAGCTGCCGGCTGGGGTTAAACCTCAACTAGTTATTTGAACATTTCACGAAAGCAAACCCCGCTCTCAGCAGACTGCTATTTCTCAGTAAACATTACCCTTTAAAATGGAGAAGGCTAATCACCCAAACATGTAACTTGGAAGGTGTTCAGCCAAAAAAAGCACAGCAAAATAATTTCCTATTGTTCTTTCACAATGGGAAGGGGGTTTTTTAGCCTTTGAAAAAAAGTACAGAGTACTTCAGTATTTCCTGCATCACTTTTGAAGACTTGCAGCTCCTGAAGGAGTCCTCTGGTGATCTTACGAATGAGCAGTGCTTTAAAGCATCGTATCAAGATTTTATAATAGTTTTTTCAAGATGTCTATTACATTTAAAGTCTGAAGAAGGGCTTGTCTTTCTGAAAGTTTGCCTATCTTTTTCCAGTCTAATCAGTTGATCTAATGGAAGGTATTGCCTCCGCCTACAAACTGCATATTTCTCTTACCCTTGGAGCATCACAACCACCATGTTATTATCGCTACCACCATAACAGGTGCATAGGGGCATGAATAACTGTTTCCAGAAAGTGATAAAAATGACCAGTTCAAGGATTTCTCTCTTTAAAGAGGAGGAAGAGGGGAAAGGCTTTTAATTCTAAAACAATATACATCTGAAGGGTAAAGATTTCCCATAATAAGTTCCCCGCTGTTATTATAGGATTCAAGAATTGTGAACTGCCCTGAACTCTCCTGCTTTGTCCTTGCGGTACCTAACAGTTTGCCGCCCTCTGTCATTTATTGATGCTTGTTGTTGATAAGTATTTCACAGCCCAGACTTCATAGCAGGCGTGGAGCAGATGCTTTGTGGGTCTTCTGGATTAAAGATCTGTCATGGATGCCTGCGGGTCTCGACCCGCCAGTAGTCCCTTCCTTTCCATACCACTATAACTCAGGATGCAACAGCAACATCTGGGCAGGGAGGGAAATTTAGGAAGACCCTCTTTGTATTAATAGAGCTTTAGAGACGTCCATATTCAGAGCCCCTGCATGAACTCAGTTGAACCCCAAAAAACCAACATTCGGTGTCGTAGGGATCTTGGCAAACAGGTTTCTGTGACATTCCCTGGGCGTGTTCCAGTGGGGGCATCAGCTCCCCACTGCTGCTTGCTCTCCAACTCCAACTGCAGAGTATCTTGTGAGTGATTTATAACAGCCACGGGGTGAATTTTGGTTTTCTTTCAATGATTCTAACCTGGTGCGGTATGCAAAATGATTGCATGTCTAATATGATGCTGGGCCAGGCTCTGCGCACACATGGAACGTAAACCTGCAGAAGTAACCTGGAATGCAAGAGGTGGTCAATTCAAAAATTGTATATATAACAAGATTAGTATCTTTCTCTAAATCATCCTTTTTGTTTAATCCTAGATCCTTCAACAGACTTCGCCTCCAATGCCAGATTAATTTGATAATAGAAGAAATAACATTTATTTTGTAAGATTTGGGGTTAGATTTCAGGTAGTGGAAGTGAGACGTTACAAGTAAAGTGAAGGTGAACGCAACCATCACCTAGATGGCTGAAAGATGACGCGTAACCCTTAGGATCTCAACTAGTAAACGCGAGTTTTGAGGGGTTTTAACGTTGCTCTCCATTCTGAATTTAAACCTAGGCTGGACACGTACACCTGTAGGTTGTCCATCCCCAGACAGCCCCGCGGGAGCTGCCCCTCGCTCGGCCCGCGGTGTTGATGTGGCCGTGGCAGTCTGGCAGGTGGTTAAGCATGTCTCGCCTCAGCACCGAGTCCTGCAGCAATTCTGCTGTGTTGAACGCGGACTATTTAGCGTGCCACCCAGTTGCCTTTATTTCTGAAGAGCTAAAATATGGCATGGTCAGATTTAATGTGACACAATGCTGCGCAATTGCTTCTGATTGTTTTAAGTTATTTCAAGTCAGTTACTTATTATCATTTTGGCTAACAAGTATTGACACATCAGTATTCCACCCATGGCTGAACTGACATGAGCAGATAAATACGATGCTAAGCAAGCTGGCAAGTACCTTTTGTTCACAGCTACTCAAATTAAAGACAGGTACTTTGGTGTGTCTTCAACCAGAAACAAACTGTGAAAATTCATTTCCCAGCGCTATTTGGGTATTTTTGTAACTCACTATGATCACACTGCATATGCAGATACAAGTTAAAAATAAGCTTTTCAACTCTTGCTTGTTTACACAATATTAGAAGCTCTTTATAAAAGTGGATGTTAATTAATGCTGTATTTTAATGGCATTCCTATGAATTTGTAAGTACATTCTGGAGAGACTTTCAAATATCATTTACTTTCAAAACAATTGGGATTATCATGATCAAAATAATTCAAATATTACTTTGTGATTTCCACTACCTTTACTACGAAAGTGGTTACGCTTAGATGTCTCACACATAAAGAAAAGAAAAAAAAATAGATAATTTTTTTCTTAACTTTTTTCAAAAGCAATTTTTAAGTGACTTTCCCTCTTTGTTCCAGTCTACTCCTTTTCAAAGAGAGCGAGGTATGCAGTAAGTTTTCAAAGAGGCTAGCCGTACATTTGTGCTCATGAAAAAGGCAGTTTATATGTTTAATCTTCTCTTGGAGATACCTTGCGTGCACCCACCGACCGGTCAACTAAACTCCTGCAGTCACAGGAATTGTACAAACATGTTAAGCACAGCAGCGCTTACAAAGATGTTCTCCAGAGATGTGCTTTTCGATAACCCTACCTAAAATATTTAGAGGGAGATTTAAACGTTTTCAGAGGAATTCCTTGAAGTTGTGGAAATTATTTGTTATGCAAAGTGTGGTGTGAACTTTCCTGATTTAGCATGTTATCCTGTAGGGTTGCGCGGCGAGCTCTCCAGTGTGAAGTGTTAAATTATGATCTGCAGAATAACGGGGCCATACGCTGCTCAGAGCGGTGAACGTGTAGGGCTGCACCATATGCCGTGCCTAAGGGAAGGGTGGAAGCGCGGCTTTAGGCTCCCTTAAACCCAGCTTTAGGGCAATCGCGGCATTTCCCCGAATGCCGAATGCCTTTGGCCGATGCCTTCGTGCTCTCGATTCCGCTGCGACCCAAGAGCAGGTGTAATGGGGTGATTGGCTCAGGCTTTGGGGGAAAGTCCTGTAGTTGTTCAGGGGAGTGAGTCAGTTCAATCGTTTCTTTCTGATGATAGAAACAACTTGGTTGGAATAAATACCGACCTTAAACTCACCGGAGTTTGTCATTCGTGCTAACTACATTTTGTATTCTTCCACGCTCGTGATTTCTGGATTGGGCTGAAGCCAAAAATGCCGAAATACTTTGAATTTACCTGTATTTGTGGTCATCTTCTTGCCAGAGCACGTTAGAAGTGTTAGCAATAATGTCTCTTCTGACAAGATTTTTGTCTCTTACACAAAGAAAATGTTCAGAAAAGCAGCCGTGCTCATGGGACCACATCCGAACGGGCTGCACCACCGGGCATAAGCTGTGATCTCATTGCTTAACTACGTGAAGTTTAGATCTTGAGCTGAGCTTACAGCTGCCATCTCTACTAGCAACAACAGACGGGAACCAAAATCCTTTGCTCAAATGGTTTTGACCTTCTGGAAGGTTACAGGCAGATGAGACTACAGGCTGGGACCCATCTCTCTTTTTTTGTATTATTTTTTCAGGACCATTTTCACTGTGTTTAGTCAACACCAAGGGGAGAGCCGCACTCTGTAACAACTTCTGGTAATTCCCTCTAGGCTGAAAGGGCATGTGCCCAATGTTTGTTTGGCTTCCGGAAAAGGAATATCTAGACTGTGCATCAAGGGCAAGGAATAACAACCATTTCTGCTTCCACATCTGAAACACAAAGAGAATATCTTTTCCAGACAAGTAAATTATTAAACTTTCTTTTTAAAGGAAGCATAGGAAATGCTTCTTTTATCATCTACCTGTTAATTAGAAGAGGAGGTGTGGCTTCCAGGTCTCCCTTTGACTCATTAAGTGGAACAAAAGTCTCGTAACAGAACTTTTTCTCCAGTCCATGCAGTTGTCAGAACGCAAGGAGGGGAAGGGGACATGTCAGATGAAGTCAACGCGAAGGGCGAGGCAGCACAGTCAGAAGTTATTATGGGATGGTACGCTCCGTGCAAAAATGATTGCAAATGCAGAGACGATAAAACTTGAAACACGTTAAAACCCAGCGCAGTTACACATCTGAGTTTCCATTTATTACGGTTCACTATTTTAAAATGGATCCTGAGTCATAAACATGGCTGCCAGGAGGTCCACCTGGGTCCCATGAAAAAGATAATAAATACCCCTCCCCCGACTTTCTTCTGTCATATCACAGATATTGCAGTGATTGCTTTGGGGCTTTCAACCAGGGCCCTAGGAACCGTGTCCCCTGTGCTTTCCTCTCTCCATAAGTCGTGGTTATAAAATATTTTCATCTGCGCTCTGTATCAGAAAGCATCTGCATTTTATTATATCTCATCTTTGTGCCAAGAAAGGAATATGTTTTGGAACTTCCGAGCACCATCACATAATTTTCGTTAATAAAAGGAGGAGGGAAGTACCATCATCCAGCACTTGAAATGACCTTAAAAGGGGACCCATGCGAAACGGTGCAGAAACAAAAGATCCTGACTAGCAGGGCCCAGCTTATCCGTGGTGGAAGTTCCTTGATGTTACACCGATAACGAACTATCAATGCCAACGTTTTGATATTAAAAAATGAAGGAAAAAAAAGACAAGAAAAGTGATACTGATTACTCATAGAGCATAAAATCCTGATATCCTGTAGTAGCCATATATCAGCTTGGCTTAAATATGTTCAGCCGTGGCTGTCTGTTTTTTAAAACCTTGCAGGAGAAAGCAAAGCCTTTAGAGCATTTCTTATTAAAATTTATTTCTGGAATAATCTGTGCCAGAATTTTCCACTGTCAGCAAAAGGAAGGCTGAATCAGCCTTTTTTTTTTTTTTTTTTTTGGCAGAAAGGAGGTGTAATGGTGCAGCTACGAAACCAAGGAATTCCCTGGCCCTTCACGGGTGTTGGCAAGGCACTAACAGCACCTTGCTCTCTCCTCATCTCATCCTTCCATTTGATTTTCACTAGTATAAAGTCTAGCAGCGTGTGCTGGCAAGGACCGCTGGCGTGCACGGGGTAGGCGCTCGCGCGTCACAGAGCTCGACGTCGCTGGCAAGGCTCTTTGCGATGCAGAAGGATGAGCTCAGCCCAACTAGTCCCTCCCTGTCCTGTTTCCCGGTGACATTTATTTTCTCCATGAATTCAGGAGATGATTTAATCTTCCTCAGTTTCCCAACGTGTAAAATGAAAAAATATTGTCGGTCGTCATGAGACCCTAATGAGGGCAAAAAGGGCGATCAGAGCTCGAAGCTGAGAACTGCTCTGCAAGTGCAAGTTATTTTTCTGACGTGGGCGTTGCTGCGAAGTTATGTAGCTAATATTTTAGCTTCCCCCCCCCCCCCCCATTTTAAATTGTTATCTTGAAAATGCACAATAGCAAAATTTTACAAACTTTAGCCAATCAGGATCAGCCCTCCCAGATAATGTAAATACAATTAGTTGATTTAAAGCACATTTCATGTTATGCTTATCTGCTAAGTGTTTCGGTTATGGCGCTCGCACAGAATGAGTCACTCATACATATTCCTCAAGGAAGAGCCAAAAGATGGAAGGAAAATACAGCCTCAGGAAAAAGTCTATAAAGATTTCTCGCTTTTCTAATCCCTTCTCTCTAATGTTTCTTTGTAAATTTGTCAGATGGGAATGAAATTGCCTCATAACTCTCTAGACGTGAAGAGCATCACTGCACAAAATTACGTACTTGTCAAAGCAAGGGGGAATTTATGTTGGTGTTCCTGAGATGTGATTTTATTCAGTCTATTTCCTTTGTGCACATCATAGCAACTAGAAAGACAAAAACAACTAGTTTATGTATATCTTCTTCCCCCCCCCTCCTTTTTTTTCACCTCTAGTGAAGTTTTTAGCTTCTATTTTCCCCTTTTGTTTTCTTATCCCCCCCCACCCCTCCTTTTATCTACTGCTTATTGCTAGTGACAGTAAACTTCCATCCAACAACGCTGCGATGAGAGCAGCTATGATTCTACCAGCACCAGGCAGTTCAGACAAGCGCTATGGTAATTTCCCCACGGAGCGCAGGGAAAGGTGTGGCTTCTCTCCTGGTTAGGAGAGATGTTGGCTCAGAAACCTGCAACACTCCTTACAGGCAATGAAATTAACACTTTGCATTACATCTGAGTGTTTTGATTTAAACTTTGTGCGTCTTCACTCCAAACCTTCCGCAGTTAACCATTATGGTTAAACTTACTGAGAACTTCGTCCATTAATACCTACGTCCAGGTTCTTTGTGAAAATTTGAATAATACAGTTCTCGGTCTTTGTGCAGTATTTCTTCCTTTAGTTTGAAGCTCTGTTATTAAATGAAGTCTAACGTATTAGGTACATAAACTCCTCTGGATTTCAGCTACTCCAGGCCATGACTTTCTCAAGACATTTTAAAAATTTCAGCTTTTTAATCTTCCTATTTCTGTTTCTCCCAAACACCTAAGACGGTTTTAAAACCAGCATTTGGGGGTGGGGAGGAAAGACAACAAAAATGAGATTTTCAAAGCATTATTCACGATGGATCTATTAACCTCTTCTAAGCACCTGGGATGACTCATCTCACCTAACAGTGCCTTTTAGGTACCCTCTCAAGGTTTCGGATGTGAAGAGACACAGACCTATCTGTACTTCATCTCACCTGCCCTAAGTCCAGCCCAGGGCTTCCCCCCCTTCATGCACCTATCTGTTTCCATCAACTGTCCAGGGGCGTCTAGGTGACAAACTGAGCCTGGGCATCCTTCGGCCGAGGTGAATCTGGATGCAGGTGCCCAGCCAGCTTGGTTTATTTTACGGCACGTCACTCCTCTGGGCTTCCATTTGATTAGATGCCCCTCTAGCTGTATTTTAGGAACAGTCAAGCTCTGGTTTCACTTGAAATAACAAATATAGTTTGGCTCTTACAATCTGGCCATATATGAACCTTTGTATAACTGATGATGGGCCTAAGTTAGAAAAACCGAGTGCCTCCTCTTGCTCCCATGTCCGTGCCCTCCCGCACCTGCCCCACCTTTGGAAACCGGTGTTCACTTCCCTACGTTTATTCAAAACCATCCGTATTCTGAGAGTGCTCAAAGGGTAAACCTCAGTTTGCTCGCACACCAAGCCATGTCGTGTATTTGCAAGTGAAAGAAATAGTCTCAAAATGATGAATGTGGTGATAAAAGAGGAGGTGATATGCTGAGCGTGTCATGATTTTGCAAGGCAATGTTAGAAAAAACTTCTTTAACTGGATGTTAAGTTTTCTGGGAGATGGACTGTGAGGTTATTCATTATCTGGCGAAACTGACTTTTAATGTATGCTTCTAAGTGCTGTTATAGTATTAAAAAATCATAGGTACTAAAGCCCGACTTGGCTCTGTCCCTGCAAGGAAAGTATATGTAAAAATGTATTGGAACTAGTTCTCAAACTGCTTTTAAGCTGCAAAAACCTCCTTATGGAGTCCATCACCAATTCCTGTATGAAAAACACCTAGGAGGCTCTGGATAAGGCGAAGCCTGTACAGATCCTCGTAATCAAACATCCTGTCTCTTCTTATATTACTAGGCTCTGCAGCTTTTTGTATGACCTTCCAAATATTATCCTTATGCAGTCAAAACCAATCTCTCATTGTATACGATCTCCAAGAATAAATACACGTTGTACTACACAGTGATAAAAGGAGAGGTAGCGTCTGCCCCCTTCGTTACCACCACCAGGGAACGCATTCAGGCTAGTACCAGCAGCAAAATCATTCACGGCTGAGAACAGTCAATCACGGGCTGCGTACGCAGCCAGGGATGCTTAATGCTACCTGTTGGACCAAAAGATGAGTGTATTTCTTTTGCCTTCATCATGGTCTGGTCCTATAAGTGTCTGTGTGTGAAACGGTCCTTGAAGTCAATGAGCCCTTAATGCTGTTGGTTAATATTAGGTATCTATCAGCGTTTTATCTTAGCGAGGGCGTAAAACACTGGCTAAGAACAGTGACGAAGAGTTGCTGGAGTCGTCCCCGTGACTTCTAAGAGCAGTTTTCCCTGCAGTATATGGGGTATACAGTTATGACGGTACTGATGGAGCTGGGAGGCTGGTCCTAGTGGCCTTGATCAGGGGCCTGGAGATCCCTGCAAAGAGCAGCAAAGTAAATGCCAAGCCACATATTGTAAAGTAACAAGAAGAATTTTTATTATTGCTTTTTTTCCCTTTTGTATTTTCCTTACCGTTTTGATCAGATGTACATTGTTTATAACCCCTAGTTTACTGGCCTCAAATATCATTACAACGTCTGCACTATGATATATGTTTGGTTGTTACCCTTTTAATGGATAAAAAAAGATTTAAGTACTTCATTCTGTTGCATTTTGACAGCTGTTAGCCATCATTTTTCCATTCACCTGCATTTAGCAATCCCATAAAGGAGGCAATCTTAGAACTAACAAGAGCTGGGCACTGCAAGGTGATAATTCTGTATCACTTTGGCCTATAAATACCTGACAGGCTTTGCGCTGAGTCAGCAGTCTGTAACAAAGTGGCAGCCATGCCCTTTTATCTGTGTGAGTGTTTCACAGCAATTGGACTATCAGCCCCTGCAGTGAAAATCCATAGTATCGATCAGGCTATTTCTCCACTGTAATTCTTTTGTAGGAAATCCCTGATGACAAATTTTATCTGCACCACTTTTTGATCGCTGGTTTGATGTAAGCGATCTCCAAGGGCAGAGTTAAGCTCCTGGCCGTTCCACGTTATCAAGCACTAGCTTTATTTACTGAAACTACAGTTGTGGTCACCAACAAAAATGAAAAAGCAAGAGAGAGAGAAAGGAGGCGGCGAAGGAGGCTGAAAATTAAGAGCAAAATAATATTTCAAAATGCAGGAGCGAGGGGAAAAAAACAGTTGCATCAGCTACTTGGTTCTTAAGCGTGAGTTATAAGAGCATTTATAAACACATAAATAGGAGAAATAAGTTTTGATAAAAATGTCTGCATGATATAGGGCAGCATCTCGAGAGTGGGGTGGGTTTGGACCTCATCCTGCAGGCTCTTGGTCGTGTGAAAGATCCCACAGGTCCCCCTAGGGCTGCCCTGCTGGGAAAGGACTAAGCGCATCAGTAAGTGCAGGGAACTTTATTTTATTCTATTTCCAAACTGATAAATATTCCTTCTGAGCTGCTTCACTTGTACATACTGCCGTATGTCTCAGGCCGCACAAGGGCTTGCTCTTGCGATAAGACTTCAGGTTTTCTCCGTAGCCTCCAGGAGCCGGGCTTTGTTCAGACACGCATTCAGAAGAGCAGGTGCTCGTGAAAAGCTTAGACGCACAAATCTCGGGTTTAAATATATTTGTGGTAGAAACTTGTACTGGTGAGTACCACCCTGTGGATTAGTTTAGGCTTTTTAGTCTACAGATTTAACTTGAAAGTCCTACAACAGGACATTCATGAATTTCCAGTCTACCTGAGCTGAGTAAGACCGAGAAGCATCGGATATTACAGGACACTGAAATGCTGTTAATGTGAATTCAAAATTTATTCCACTTCTGATTTAAATGTAGGTTATTGTCTCAGCAGAGTTATTACCTATTATCTCTTGGACACCCTAAGTTTCTAATTTTCCAGTTCCTGATGGATCAGCCCTTCAGTCCCGTGCCCTTAGGGAAGGCTTCTCACTGGCAGTTGCTGCCAGAGTAGGTCGGTGGTACTTAGCAAGACTTCGCAGAGATGTTTTTACCTAAGTAATGCAGCATGAAACAGTGAAATGGTGCCTTAGGTTTTTATTTAAAGCCCTGAGTCATTGACATATCCCAAACGTGGCACGTACGGTACAGAATTACTTAGGAAAATAGTCTGCCTCTGGTCTGTTTTTTCACCCAAAACATGTTAAGCACAAAACTAAAAACAGCTCGCATAGCAATGAGTTCTCCATCAAGAAAATATCTGCTTTGTGCAGCTGGGCTCCAGCATGCAGCTCTGTCAGTCTGCTAAAAATCAGTTGCCCAGCAAACATATATCTTCAGGTATATGTTTACAGAACAACATATATTGGATTAGGCATGGAGCCAGTCCAGTTTCATGACTACATCTTTGAAAAACTGTCTGATTAATACTGAGAGGAATAATTGTATGTGAAGGGAATAGTAAACATTACCCCCTAGAAGGGATTTTCAGCAGATAATGTGAAATAATTTGTCCACTCGGAACCCTATTCCAAAGAAATAACTTTAATAGTTTTCTTCAGCGATAACTTAGATTAAATAATTTAATATCAATTAAGTATTGAGAGCAATTGGGATTTCTTGGAAGAGACTATTTTGGCTTTACATATGGCTGAGCACGTTCAAAGTTTGAGTAAGTTTGATTCATGAAAGTAGAATCATAAAACCCAGGGACAGTCAGTGAGATTTTCAGGGGGAGTTGAAAGAATTTCAAAATCAATGACATTCTTTATTTAAATTTTGCAGACTACGTATCTCTATCCAAGATTTTTGTCATAATACAGTGAGCAAAATTCAAGGCATGTGGTTTAGCCCAGACTCTGTGATTATTACTGAATTATCATAAATCCCAAACACGTTGCACAACACTTGCCCTAAATTACCGTAGTGTACTCATTCCTCCTTTTCTATAGCCGAGAGTGCAGTTTTGCCCCGTGCTTGAAAGTTTGGCAAATCTGTGACCGGACTGACCAACGTAAAATCTAATTCATTAATTACTGTTTTATGTTCCAACCTTGTTTTATAATAAGGAATGTGAAGTGCAGTTGCCTCCGGTCCCGAAGGGAAGGGAAAGGCTCCTGGGCAGTGCCTACCCCGCGCTAGGGCCTTACCGGCTACCGCCGGCTTCGAGGTACCGATGACCTATTTGAAAAAGCACGGGAAACGGATTGTTTATAAATCATTTGGATTTACTTATTTTGTGTTTTATCTTTAAATTTATTCCTGACCATAAGTACATCAGCAGAGGCTCCTTCTTTGTGTGTGTGGTATAGACCGGTGTTCACTCGATGCTACATTAAGACCACCAACCCATGGCGCTTAAACTACTGAACAGCCATCAAGTAATAATGACTTCCAATTACTACTAACCTGAGCTAGAGTTGAACCAGTGACCTTGAAATACTCTGTATCCCATTAACAGTTCCCTAAGCCGTCCAGTCCCCTGGCGTTTGATTGTTCTGAATGCAACAAAAGAGCTTTCCTTCATTTTTCTTTATTTCGTTTTTTAAAACTGCTTAAAATTAGGGGTGGATAGGTATCGAAATACTCAATTTACAGTTTCTCTGTATCTCTAATACCACATCTAGAAGAACAGCTTTCATTTTCACTGAGAATACCTCCCGCTGAAATGAAATTCTCTTTTCTCAGTCCTTGATGCCTTGTCTGTCACTGACGTATTTTGCACACCTAAATCTCAAGAATCAGTAAAAGCTGCCACACTTCTGCCTTGAATTACATTACAGCGTGGTCTCAGACTCTCGTGATGAATCCTGGTCATCCTCTCTGTTATGGGAGCGTGCTGAGAGCTGACCAGATAGTAGGAAATGAGCCATTAGATGCTAATTGCTGTATGTGGAATACCTCTCATTACATAATTTATTTTCCCCCCCATTTTTTAATCTGTGCTCAGAAGCGGGTACTCAAATATTTGACATTTGCACCAGGTCAAGTGCCACGCTGGTCTGTTAGATACCAGCACCGACGCACCACGTACCACAGCACGTGCTTGCAGGGAGGCAGAGGGCCACCGTGGCTGGGGCTGCAGGCTCGCCCGTCGGGGTGGCTTAGCCTCAGCCCGCCTGTTCCCATAGGTGCTGCTAACGGGACAAGCAAGGGCAACAATCGCTTTATTCTTGCATATTAAAAAAAACCCACTTTTTGTAGCGTCTACCCAGCTGTAAGGATTTGCCAGTTCATTTGCACTTTTAGAATCTAAAATAGGTTCGGCTGCAGCACTTTGGTGCACCTTTGTGACGCCTTCTGTGAAGAGAAGGTGTCGGCTCATTATGGTCTGTACCCCACCGCCTGCCTGTCTCATACCCGCATTAAGGGATCCAGCGATATTGCTGGGAAATTTCATCCCACCTTCTTCTCCAAGTTTCTGGTGCTTTGGGGCAAATTCAGTGTTTTCATTAACATTTAAGATAAATCTGGAAGGAGCGCAGACTTTAATGCAGATTACAGGCCAGAAATGCTAAGCAGTAGCAGCTTCCTTTGAGCTACTGGGATATGTCAGTTGTAAATATTTTTGCATCCTGAAAATCAGCACCGTGTAGCCCTTGTCCAGATAAATGGGGAATTTAGCCACAAAAACCCTGGTAAATCCCACTTTGTCGGGCACATATATCCTACGGTCCCTTCGCAAACCCCGTGGTTTGGGCCTGATTCTGGGGCGATACAGAAGAAACCCCGCTTCGAGAGGGATGAGCAGACTGATACCCATCCCAGAGCTAAGCGCGATGGTCGTCTCTGGTAAGCAGGTCCCTCTCTGAGGGGCTCCTTTCAGGAGGTGTTGGCATCTCACACTACCACGTTCTCCTTCAGGAAAGGCACCAGCAGCACCTGCCGTCTTTTAAAGCTCAGGAGGAGGCAGGTCCGTCTTTTAGAGACTAACTTCTCCTTGGAGTACTTGCCTGGAAGCAGCAGACCTGAGCTGGGCAGCCTTGGCATAGGGAATTGAGATGCACCAGGCCTTCCCCCTCAAACTTTAGATTATTTTACATATAATAAGGACAATTTCCAGTTTTTCTGCTGAAGTTGTCCTACTGTGCAGAAAAAAGCCCCTTGAGATCTACAATGCCAGAAGGAGACCTACCGGGAGCTTCACAGGCAGGCAACGCACCTTAGAAAAGGACCTTCTGAGGGGTTTGGGTCACTCCTCCAAGAACTGTGTTTTATCCAGCGTCTCTCTGCCGCGACATGTCAAACCATTCGTTGGCAGCAATCATCAGGATGAAAAGGGGCACACGTGCCTTTTGTCCACAACCTTCCATCCCCATCTCCCTGCTTTTTAGTCAAGTGAAACTCAAGATGAAAATTGCCTTTCCTTTCAAAGTCAGTTCCTGTATCTGGCCATAACGGCACCTTCCAACGGGGGGATCCCCCACCTCCACCGGAGCGTTCCTCCTCTGTAATCTGCGTGCGCATCGATGCTGTTATCCACCTCCAAAAGGAAGAACTTAAGCCCTTCTCTCCTGTATCAGAAGAGGTCGGGAGATGGTTTTGGACAGTGGATCCTGAGCAGGCAGAGAGCAGGAAAAGAGAGGAATGTTATTCTTAAGGGCAGGATTTAAGACTTACCCTTGTCCTTATTATTTCCTCATTAGCTAGACTTAGGCTTCTGCTCCTCCGTCATGGCACTGGTTTTGGCCCCATTCTCAGGGGTCTTATTCCCCCCATATACTTCATAGTATGTTTAAGTGCCTAACCAATGTATGATTTTACTGGAATAGTCTCAATTCAAGCTTCAAAATTGAATCCTCTCTTTACAAGGACTTTAAGATGAGCAGTGTAAAATACCAGGCTCAACACATAGGAGATCATTCACCCTGGAATTTGCGGCTGAGACGTGCCGCTCACACGCAGCTCTCTGATTTACCCCTGAAGAAGGAAACAACTCTATTGCAAACAGCATTTGGGAAGTAAGATGTTTCCGTCCCTGCTCCAAACTTGTCATCTCGATGGTGTTCCTGGCTACGTGTAACCTTTGACTACAGTTTTAATATGTGACAGCGAGGTAGATCCAGTTCGATCAGGTCTAAATAAATACATTCTCAAAGGCGGTCAGCATTCAGTCAGGTTGTTTTACCTTGGCAGTGTGTACCGGAGAAAACTGTTCCTTTAAGCACAAGGGTATTTAGCCAGGGCAAAAGAAAACTCTAGTAAATGTATCTTCCAGTGAAATTCAGTGAAATTACACCCACGAGTTAGTGAGGTTTTTCCCCTTAACACACTGATGATATTAATTATAATTGTAAACTGTATGTCAGGTTTCATCAGACCTGTCTTCCACCATCAAATAAAAATAGTCTAATGTCAAATTACTGAAGTCTCCCAGCTGCTGGAAATTCCACTTCCCATCTCCAAGTGTTTTTCTTTACCACGAAATAACAAGCAAGTCCCGTGTGTTTGTATCTGTCCTGAACGTGCTGTCTGTAAAAGTCATGTCGTAACCTCAATCAATCACTCAACATTGGCCAACGCTTTGGTAGATGATCCAGAAATACTACTTACTGGGACTGTACTTCGGGAAATAACATATTGCTGGCTGGCAGCGGCAGTGAAATACTTTATAAGGAGGTCAGAAAACCCAGAGTAACCCACGTAGTTCCTTTCTGTAGCTTCTAGGGCTGCACCTATTTACACACCCCTGAGTGTTTGCCACAAAATGTTTGGGAACTGGGCGGCGGGAAGAGCACTTAGAGCTATTTAGTGCCATGAATATACACGACCACCGATGGCAATGAGTTTTCAGTATTCCTTGCCTTCTCCAAGGAGCGCTGGACCTCACGGCAGAGCCTTAACGACAGCAAAAAGGCTGGTGTGCTACAGAGGGTGACGGAAGCAGGGTGCACCGGGGCCGCGGGCGGGCGGGGTGCTGCCCAGCGCTGCAACCAGGGCAGCTTTCGGCGGAGGGCTGCCGAGTGCAGAAGCGGTCCTTGGTCAGCCCCCACCCCTGCGAGCCGACACGTAGCAGATGGAGAGTGCTCGAGAGCAGGAGACCTGCAGCTGCTCACTGGGATAACTTTTCTGGAACTATTTTCCATTTTAGAGAGGAGATGTGTGTGGACCCTTTAAGCCCAGCAATCAAATAACTTGCAGGGTAATTATTAACCTAAATTAGCTATTGCTAATTATTTTTCTAGAACGAAATTCCTAGATGTAGGTAAGTATTGAATAATTTCTTTCACTTGCTCATGAATATACGTATCAAATTTTCTGGATATGAACATAGTTCACTAATTAATCAATCTGTTATGGAATAACAAAATGCTGCTGATCGTTTAGACCCATGGAGAATACAGCCTGGAGATGCTAAGCCTGTCCTTTCTTAGACTGGATATTGAAAATTTATGGATCTGCCAGTCAAGATATAATAAAATGCAGAAACATGCTTGTAAAAAGAAATGTGATATTTACTGTTCAGCCATGTAATATCTTCTACTTATACATCTCCCCTGAGGATAACTGGATGCTATTGGAAGTGTAGATTTCTTAGGCATGCTCCATTTTCCTCTTTTCTCTTCCTCCTTTCTGTCATTTTCGCTTTCTTTTTTTTATTTCTTAATAAAACTTTGGAAAGTGCCAGCCCTTGAAAAGAGTAGCATCGCAACGGTAGAAATGAGTAGCATTTGAGACGTAAGAGTAGGCTTATTTTAAGTAATGTGCAATATAAAGCTGAGGAGCAGTTCAGAATGCATATGTTTAAGATCACTGAGGATTTAGACTTTAGATATTTGTGCCGGAGCCAGTCTGAACACAGACTTCGTGGACGTCCACCACCACTAAATCAACATAAGTAGAGTCAGAATTGGGGCCTTTCAGTGCTTTCAGTGGAGCTTTCCTGATGATTTAAGCCAGTTGGAAGGGTTCTGGCTCTGTTTCCTAGCAAACTTCGGGAATTACAGATCTATTGCTAACAGGTAGGTGGCTTAAATGAGAGGCCAAGTAGCTGTATCCAAACTAGGATACCGTTCTGAATTTAAAATCCTCATAACTTGTCTCTGTTATTCTAACATACTGTATGTATAGGAGCCACGAGGTCTCTGGTGTTACATCTGTCTGTATACATAAGTCTGTCTGTATATGCACATCGTACTCCAAATATTGCAGTGCTGAAAGGATGCCAGCTCAAGGTCTTAGAGGAAGCCAACAGTGTGCGTTTTGTAATACTCAGTAAAACTAATGTCATTTGATGATGCCTGTTGGTGAAAGACTAGAGAATACACCCTGCTACACGCTGTAACTTTAGGTGTCCTTGCTTTTCTCACTTTAGCTGCTTTTATGATGTGTGCAGTGAAAAAAATCTCTCTTGTGAATGAAAGTCTAGCTTTCGCTGCAAGGGTTACTAAATGCGGAGAAGCTGCACAGGCCCCTCTGCTGCACATAAAAGGTGTTGCCTTTGTGGTCAGCCAGCTGGGGAGCGGTAAGGGATTGCCTTCTCACCAAGAAACTCGTCTCCATAACGGTTTATATAATAGTTTGGGGAAATCCCTGTGATGGGCCAAGGGAGATGCAGTGGATCCACTCTGTCTTGGAGCGCTACTACTCGATGCAATAAATCTGGAGGAGATGTAACCGCTCCTTCGGCATCCACAAAGGCCTACGCTGCATGCCAGATCTGTTTCATGAATTTCTCTTTCCTCGTTGCCTTAAGCACAATTACAAATACATTATGCAGTGTGAATTTTCACCCTTTTTTAGCATTCAGTGGTGCTATGAAACACCATCCTTCCCCCTTAGCGTACTGGGTTGAAATTAGTGCGTTCCCCAAATATCCTGCTGCCTGTGCCATCCCACTGTGACCCAGAGAGGGGATGCTACAACGAAATGCGTCCCCTGATGGGATTTAGTCAATCACATCCACAATATCTTCCGACCTCAGCTTTCACAGGGGTCAGGAATCCAAGTCTGCCACTGATCCCGGGTCACCGCACAATGAGCTGCTGCCAGGCTTCGGCTGATAATAAGCTCTTGATTTTCAGCTGGGGGAACAGTATGATGTACAAAACCAAACCAAGTCAGATCTATTTATCCATCGGAATGGGCATACGTTTCTCCCTCCTCCTTGAGGGGCTTCAGCTGCTCATTAGATTGCATCCTTTTAGGAATATTTTTGGCAGAAAGGCATTGCACCACACCAGGCGCTGTGCTCCGTTTTACCGCAGTGCAGAGCACGACGCGGTGTATTGGCATCTCCTGCGTGAAACAGAATTTGACAGAAATTTAGAAAAAGTTGGGTTTCGGATTGAGAGGCAGTGATCACTTCTGACAGCGTCCTGCTCAGCTCAATATTCTCTCTGAACTGCCTGGAACCAAACGCCAGCGTGCAGTGCATTTCTTCCCAAAGTTCAAGAGGGTAGATGTAAACACAGGCCGTAAAAGACCTGCATGTCTTGAGCTTGTAGGGGTCGTAATTCTTTCCAGCAAAGTTACCTTTCCTGTTTCTATGAATTACTCTTACATTCTTGTAAGAGATATGGTTTGAGGTATTTATGGTGCATTCAATTCTGCTATCATTGATTTACTGGACTAAACCTGCTCCAGGATACGATGTAAAGCCCCTAATTCCAAAAAACTCTTACATCTCGGCGAGAACGGCATTTTCTGCCCTGTTGCCCTCAAGCAGATGACCAACGGAGATAAACAGAGGGCACTCCACTCTCGGTTGCAATGTGCTTGGTGATGTGAAGGAATCAATCAGACAAAAGCAGATTATTAGAGTGTCTGAGAGAGATCAAACATTGCTGGCATCTTCACCCACACACGGTTGATTTACAGGCAAGCTGATAAAGTGCTGCAGCTCACTGTCAGAAGTACATGACAGCTCCTCTAGCTCTATGGATAAATTATTGCTGAAGCCCATGATAACATTTCTCCACCTAGCAACCAAACATAACAGGATGTGGCTTTTAGTACTCGGAGCCAGAACGATACAAAGAGAAAACACAGAAACCCTTCGAGCAGCGAGGTAGCGCACCAGGAAAGGAAGGCAGGAACAGGTTTTCACGCACGTGCGCACGCGCGCGTGGCGCGTGTACCTCTGTCGGCTCCGCCACGGACACGTCTAACACGACAACGGACTTTGTGTTAGAGCCACGTACTTGAGAACACACGTGCCAAAATGCACGTAAGTGGCGCGGGCCGTGGCGGCGGCAGCGGGGTGGCGGCGATGGGAGTCGCCGAGCGTGCCCGTGCCCAAACCGCAGCGCCGGGCCAAGGGAAGGGTCCTCCTGGGGGGGTTGGGGACCGCAGAGCTCGCCTGCGTACCCAAGGCCGCGCTCACGAGTAGCTGGGAACGTGTACGGAAAGCATTAGGTGGTTCCTTTTGCATGGAAAAGTGCCAGTGATGTGAAAACAGCAAATGAGCCAGACTTTAAATAACCTGGTCTTGCTTGGAAAAAAAAAAAAAAAAGGGCAAATCAAAAAAATCCAATTATTTGGAAGACAGTGCTAAAGAAAGGTGCAATTCAGATATTATTTTTATTTTTATCTGGTGTCTTATAAAATAATAAGCAATATAATCTGCTAAATATTGCATCGTAGCTATTAGACATTGAGACTGCTCTCAAAAATTAAGCTGGGTTAATTAGAGCATGTACTATGTGCCTATAAAAGACTAAATCAGGCTCTGTCTCAGGAGCCAGAAGCAAGTGCTTCTCAAAAACTGGGAATGTGACCCTGACAACTTAAAATCTAAAGTATATTGAAAGTACTCACGGGTTAGAGGTTCTGCTGCTTCAGACGCCTTTAACAAATTCTCTTACTTTGAAGTACACTTCCTTATTTAAAAATTATTTTTTCTCTTTGTTGCTCTATCAGAAGCCAACCCACAGAAGAGTAGGGAAATGAATATGGAAATGACTGTATGAAATTATGAAACCTGTTTATCTGCAGTGTTCTGCTAAATGAACAATCAGAAAAATGTGGATTTTTTTTTTTTCTCCCTGTGGCTTTTTCAGTTACAAGAATTTTAAAAAGGTGAGAGGTAAGTGAGAAATTCTGAGATGTAAAAAATGTAAGCTGATGATATCCCTTAAGTGATTCTTCATCTTATTTGTTGGTTTGTCATATTAAGGACTCGGTATTGTTTATATTAAGGACTCGGTACTGTTTATCTGCAAACTGAGATCTAAGAGCAATTTGCATTTGTACGTTTCAATTGTGCTTCTTTAGTCACTGCTGTGACTGAACGTTATCCCAGCAAGCAAGCTCGCAAGCTGGCTTAATTAACCATTTGCACTTGTTAATACCTGCACAACTGCATTATCTGCATGCACCTTTATGGAAGTACGGACCTGACTAGAATGTTTTCCTTATTAATAAGCATGTTCCTGGCTGGATTACTTGAAGTGCACCTTACCTTTCTGCCTACTGGAGGTTAAGTGCAAGAGTAGAATCTGTGATTGTTCATCATATTTTAAAATCTCCATCTAATTTTACCGTACACTGTGCAGACTTACAGACATATTACAGGTCGGTTTCTGTTGGACCTCATGGGGAGGATTTAACAGTGCAACTCTTGTAAAAGCCAACAGAAATTGCATGGCTTAATCCTTGCGTGCCGCATTGAGAAATTACCCATAAATATTTCACCATTATGTTTTATTATTACAGTCAAATTTGTTTTATGTACTTATTATTTAAGGGATAATAGGGCAGGTGTCCCATTTTATGAGGCAATAATCTGGTTCACGTTGGCTCCATAGTTTATCCCTACTAGTGAGCTGCATTATCGCCAAGGGACATAGGGAGCTTGTCTTATTATAGTAATAATAATAATACCTTATATTTCTACAGCACCTTTCCTCTAGAATGATCCTAAAGCACTTTACAATCCTATTTGATTTTTGACAACCAGGGTCATCTCAAGGATTATTCCAACAATGCCACCAGTCATGGGGTCAAGATAGAAACCAGACTCTAGGCCATGCAGATATTCTTTCTCGAATCTCTGACAACGTTCACTGGTTATACGTCTCTCACTCAAATAGCTGCGCGTAAACGTGCAGGGCGTGAGGGTCCAAACACTGGTGGATGTCCTTGGCCGTGGGACCGTGGGTTCACGTACTCTGGAAGTGGGACGTGATGCCCTTCAGTTCAGATCTCCTGTAAATGTCTCTTTGTAAGGCGCAGCTCTCGGAGGAGGGGCTGCGAGGGCCAGACGGCAGGCGTGCACAGACGGCCCTCACGTTTAGTGGAAGGTTTGCTTGAAACCAGACCAAGGGGGAGTGATTCCCACCCCTTCGTTAGGTAACGCGCCTCGTCCAGATGATTTAGATTACGTATCCTCAGTACGGCCGTGACGACGGTTAACGTAGATGCAGGGGCTGCTGACAAAAGAAACCACTCTGCTTTGTTCTGTGCAGCTTAGTTGTGCACTAGTTTGGGTTTGCATTAGAATATTTGCTATATTCAAGTGTATTAGCTGTGCTCAAGCTTGGCCTAGACTGCTGTTATTTTTCCTGAATACCA
Source organism: Phalacrocorax aristotelis (assembly GCF_949628215.1). Taxonomy (NCBI): domain Eukaryota; kingdom Metazoa; phylum Chordata; class Aves; order Suliformes; family Phalacrocoracidae; genus Phalacrocorax; species Phalacrocorax aristotelis. Next base: position 17,039,790 of record NC_134288.1, read on the forward strand.
GTGACTGGGTATACAATTGACATTGCCTTACGGCTGGAAGCGTCGATGTGTGCCCAGCCCAGCTGCCTTTCACGAGCCTGTGCCACGTGGAGTCTTGGTTAGTCTCTGAATGATGTTATCTAACGTGTTCGCCCCGCGTGCCCAGCCCTTCAGCTAGCGCTGCGTGCCACGGGGACCGACTGTCGCATCACTCGGTGTTTCCAGCCTCCGGATGACTTCGGAGCTTGTGATTCCAGTGTTTCCTCTCACTTACAGCCTGCCCTAGGGAAAAGAGTGGCCAAACTGAGATTAGGCTTGCATTGTATTAAAAGGAAAAAGCGGATTTACCTACAAATATTGCGGGGTTTTTGCTTTTTCTGCTGCTTCTCTCTTTTACATTTTTCCTTCCTTTTGGTTTCTTTCTTCAGCCGTGAATCCAGAAAGGCAAAAAACTAGTATGTTTTGCTGTAATATGAGTATCTAATAATTTCCAGTAATGGAAGTGGTTTATATCCTCTTGAAAGTTGAAGCCAGCTCTGACGAAGTTATATATTCTTTGATTAAATAAGATATATAGGGCTGAGTTTGCTCTCTTAACATCCCACAGTCACAAGGGCATTAGCTACTCAGAGACGGTGTTACTCACCCCTCCCTTATCCAAAATCCCAGGCTGACCTAAAAAACTCACCCAACTAATGCCTCGCTGAAATTGCCAGGTTTCCACATTAAGGTAGAATTTTACAGTTTGAACTTTTGCCACAGGGGAAAAAAAAAATCTTAAAAAAATATTTCCAGAGGTTTGCTTACTTGCATCTTCCGTGATTCAGCATTCTCAGAAAATACTGTTTTATTTAGTGTTGGAGGAACAAAGGATCAGCTTCTGCCATCTTCACAGAGAATTAGTTGACCAACCAGATTTTTAAAATACTAGTTCATAACTGTGCCAGTAGTTGCTTAAAAGGATTTTTATTAGCCCCTACCTGTGTTTTCGAGTACCGAAACGCCTCAAAATGTTTCCCTTCGTTATACTTCAGCATTGTGGCTAAGGGACGATGCTTTCATTAGCTCTATCATCCATTCACAAAATATAGCTGTCTGCGACATTTACATCAGTAAAACAAATCATACTGTGCCTCAACTTTCCCCCGTTAGTAACTGAATGGATGTCTTGCCTCACCCAGGCAACAGGATAAGTCAAAAGTTCATTGGATTTACGGATAACAGATCACCAGCTATCTTTCAAGCATTGTGCAAATTATCAAGCATGATTTTATGTCACCGAGTGGGCTGACGGGGCCACGATTCCGGCATGTGCTGAGGCACCTTGTTGACTTCAGCATCTAAATATCTAAAACGAGTACTTAGAATGAGAAAAAGAGACATGCCTTCCTTCTTCCTTGTCCCAATGTGTAGGAGATTAGTTCCTAATCTCAAAGCTCAGGAAGTATCAAAGTTTATCCAGGTGTTCAGCACCTAGAAATTTGAGTATCCGGAGCTACCTTTCCTCTTTTCATTACGTTTCTTTTTTTCTTACTTATTACAAAATTTCAGGTCTTCATAACTTCAAGAAAGTTGATATTGCAAGGAAAAAAAATTGCATATATCTCATTATGCTAAAACGTTAACATTTCTAATATTTCCTAACACCACCACTATAAACTAAACATTGGAATGAAAAGATCTATGACAAAAGTGGAGCCTAGAGACATTTAATGTGAATGTGTTTCTAGGGTAGCTCAGGATTTGTTTTTGGAATGTATAGAAGATTATAGAAAATTGGTTCAATTACGCCCTCAATTACAACATGTAAAGTCATTGTACCCTGCAACTGATGGCAGAATTGGGACCAAACAGTGTATATTGAGAAATACGATGTAGTTTTTATGTTGATTTCTTATTTTCTGCTCTTGTATTGTGTTCTATGCTACTCTCTCTTATTTATGTGAGAGAGTTATCCTTCGATACCCAATTGTTATTTATTTAAATAATAACCTGGATAGAGCCTGGAGGGCACATCTCATCAACACCCCCATTACAACGCCTTATTGACAGGCCAAGAGCCTGTTCCTAAAGGAAGCCACGGTGTCTTTTTCATGCCACGTCCAAGCCCAGCTTTTCAAACTCTGTTGGAACCGCTACTCCACACATAAAGGAGAATTATTAAAGCAACTGAGCTGTGTCCTCAGAAAACAGCCTCAACGCAGGCAGTGACGTGCAGGTATTTCTTGCACAACCCTGCCCCCACGGATGATACCTTCTCGTCTGGACGACGTCTGGAGCCGTCACCTCCGAGCGAGCCAGGCGCTCCAGTCTCCAGAAGCCATTCCAATCCAGCTGCCAAGGAAGGGGCCAGTAACCATTTTGCCGGGTTTGTAGGATGGTTTTCTGCTTCGTCAGACACCGCTGAGCGACCGTTATTAATAGTCATGGAAATTTCAGCTGTGTTAAGACTGGCTCTGAGGAAGGCTGATAGGCACTTGAAAAACCCTGAGCTTTTTGTTACTCCTTCTATCACAGGACTCCAACCACTCCCAGGAATTAGGAGGGCTTCCTAATTCAACACCTGTGCCAGAGCCAACCAATCCCCGAAACCGAACCATGCCAGAACATGTACAAAATGTGAAACAAATACTGTGGTTCATATTTGTAAAGAACATTGCGAACATAAATCATGACTTACCAAGCCAAAGGAAGATGTCAGAACAGTTAACAAATGTTGCTTGTCTACTATGTTGATCGGCTCTAAGAATACATGGGTCCGTGGTTTTCAGTCAAGCTTGCATGATTTAGCTGATCATATTTAACAAAATCTGCCAAGATCTTCTTGTACCCCATAAATGAGCTCCCAAAATATATAGCATATAATTGCCTCCTTTTTTTATTTTTTAAATTAAAGCATCTAGCAGCCAGGAGATTCTACAGTTCTCTGAGTATTCAGACAATTGAAACACAATAAAAAAAGACTCTTTTTCTGTGGCATCAGGGTTTTTTTGAGGCTGTGGGTATTAGGACTTGGATGTGTGATGCTTGTGTGATCAGCAATACAATTCTATATTCATGAGAAAGTAAAATATGAAGTATAGTGTAAAGTAGCTGTTGCATTCGTGCTTTATCTCGAAACAGTAATTGAATAGCTGCTAAGTGCTGAATCCTGAAGGGGAAAAAAACCCTATATGGTTCTTTGGCATTCTTTTATGCTCCGAGAGTTCATCCATCCATCTTAATTTATGAAATGCCTTTATATTTTGGCCTTCCAAAATTTGACCAAATATGTTTCTGATAAAAATGTCTTTATTATCTTGTGCTTTATCAGAGGAGAGGAAGAGGGCACTGAATTTCCATGAATTCTCGTTGTTATCTCTCTGAATATTCAGCCCAGACAAAGAACCCTTTGAATGCAAAGTAAGAGAAGTGCTAATGCTCAGCTATAGCTTGATGCTGAACTCTTACAAGCATGAAAATCCTTCTCATTTCAGTGCATGCAGCGTCTCTGGCTGCTAATATCCAATAAAAGAAGGCACGGCGAAGCCCTAGCACCATGGAAAGTTTTTAGTAGTCTGCTGAAGGTGCCATTCATCACATTATTGAGTGCATCTGATCTGATCGGCTTCCTCCGCTCCCATTAAAATGGAAAATAAGGGCTGCATAGGTTCAGTGCCTTTTAGGTCTTGAACTTGCAACTTGCACAACCTGTGTCTTCGAAAGGCGCCCGACCTGTAATGGAGGGCATGCTCTGCTTGGGCTACTTTGTCCCTCGTTAATTTGTTGGCTATTTTGTTCTTGGTACTTGCGCTGCTTGGGCACCAGCTCAGGGGTCGCTCCACTATAGCGCTCTACTGGATGCCGACAAAACCGAAGCGTGGTGCTTTTCCGCCAGGACCTCTACCCCAACACACTTTTGTTGCCTGCAGTATTTCACAGGAAAAGTAAACAGCCTGCCTCTGCTTGGAGTTCAGCAACAGCCAAGTTCCTGGCAAAAATACTGACAGAAAACAAAAGCTCCCAGTAGTTACAGAGGGTCTCACAGAGCTTCGGTGAGATCTACGGCCTTCCGAACCACCGAAGGCTGAGAGAATTGTGGAGTTTGGCTCAGCTGGGCTGCCTCCTTCCTGCACCAAAATTTCAACACAAACATAAAATGAAAATTTCTTTCTTCAAACATACTTAATTGCTTTCAAGTTTTGGCACTGCTGCTACTATTGGATTTCCAGGGTGTCCCATGGTAATGATTAGAACTAAGCAAATACCTCAAAATACTTTCCATGAAAACTCCCTTGAATAAAACATTGAATAGCCTTCAGCTGTGTTCACACCCCTTTCATATTTGCTTCTCTGAATATTCCACTGACTGATTTATGGGCAGAAATGTTAACTGAAACAGCAATTTTTAAGGGAACGTTGCATAGCATTTATGGAAACCAGATTTTAAATATGGATATAGTAACTGCATGCAGCCTAATTGGAGCAAAAATAATACCAGGTGATTTGAGTCCACCTAGTTTAAGTAACCCATCTCAGCATCCAAATTTGCAAACACCACTAACAAAAGAAGTCTCTGTCCACCATAAAGACCAAAAATTAGGACCAGATACAGCCAAACTTAGGAGGTACTTAGTGAGTTTTGAAAAAGTGACGGAGCAATGGATGTGTCCAGCCTCTGTTGACAAAATACCTTCATAAATCTGGCCATAACTCAAAATAAATGTTGGATATTAAATACATTTGAAAAATGTGAAGGTAATTCAAAGTTAATTGTGAGCAGGAGAAGAGGCTGAGCTCATTGACTTAGTTGTTTACTATGAATAAGTTGATTGGCCTTACTAATGATACAGGATTCTTGGCTGCTTCTTGAAGACTTCATTGTCAAAGAGCAAATATTTGCATATTGCTCTTCAACATCATTAATTTTGTTTTGGAAGGTGAGTCATTAAGACCTACATTTTAAAAAGTGTACAAATATTGCTTGTCTAATTTGCATCAGAGTCTAATACGAGCATAAATCGTGTGAGATCACACAGAGATGACCAATCATGGCACCCCTGGATGTACAAGGATGCACAGAGGCAATGCACATTATCAACTGCATTTTAAAAAAAAAAAGCTGAATAGAGTTTTAAAATATGGTCTTAAAACTCTCAGTTTTTGCATATGAAGCTCTTATCCATTCTGTAGCACGTTCCAGAGAGAGATAGCTTTGCTGGTACAGGGAACCTCAGACAGATCTGCATTATTCCCCTATGAGTGCAAAAATATCTTCATGCAATATCTGAAAAAAACTCATTTAAATGCTCTGTGAATACAGCCCTTCCCAAAGGCCAAGATGTATTCATGTATTTTGGATGATCTTCAGCTAGAAAACTGTGCAGCTAATGCACCCATCTCTACCACGTAAAAGATTTAAACAAAAAAACCAAACAAACAAACAAAAAAAAAGAGGTAGACTGGAAAAGCCAGCTTACAGCCTCTAACCTAGATTCACGCTTTTAAATAAAGATGATCAGAACATGTTCTTATTACCCAATTCCAACAACAGCTAAGGTTCGGTCTTTAAAAATTAAAAGCCAGAGTATTTTCTTAGGGACACTTACACCGTATTGTACCTTTTTCACCTTTCTGGTAAAATCTCTTAAAAATACCAGAACCACACAGCAACTTCAAGGATGGCGAGTGCTTCGTTTCCTTCTTCTATGAGAATGAATGGAAGGATTTCAAAGGAGAGAAGTCATGAGTGGATATGATCGGTGCTTTACCCAAGAACCAGCAAAGTTGAACCTGAGACTAGATATCAGGTTATTAAAGATACTCCAAAGGCTACCGCCTCTCAGGCAGGATGCGTAAGTGAACACGCTTGAATTTCCCTTTCCCTCCTACAAAATAATTTGCTTACCCTACCGCCATCGCACGCTCAATTAAGTCATGTCTTTCTTTTATTAATAAGACAGCGATTCTCTGAGCTTAAACTTTCCTAAATTTTCTTAGCACAAACATTGTTCATTTCATTTCTTATCCTGAGACTGATAACAGGGTTTCTACAAAAATGAACATTCATGATCAAAGAGCAACTCTGTATCATAAACAAATTACAACTGGGCATGCTTTGAAATAGCTTAACCTAATTAAGCTCAAACACTTCTGCAAAAGCTTAAAAAACGGGTGTAATTGGAGCTCCATTCAGGTTCAGCTGACTTCATATTTTTAGTTTGTTTGGCATTTTTTTTTCCTTTTAGAGCTTTGCATATACAAAACATTTTGACAGTGTCGCCTTCCTGGGAGAAATGTTGGTGGTGCTGAAAATTCAAATTTCCAAATGAAATGCGGTTCTAATCGCTCATTTTTGCAGTTCTTGTAATTCATGTGAAACGTCCGTGCCCACTGCAGACCTAACGGGCACGTGACTGTTTCACGACTGCAACACGTGCGCGTACAAGTGTAACTGAGCCGGTGCCACCGTGTGCTGCAACGCCGGGAACCCCGGGTGCCTACCTGAAATGCAACGGCATGGATTTTTCGTATCAAACTCATTTACAAATTAAGGGTTTGGTTTTGAGGACTAAAACGGAAATCCCCGTGGCATCATCCGGCGCCACTGCCTTAACCTACGCTGCGTGTCAAGCACATTCGCGAGTGGCAGACGTTACCCCAGCCGCGGGACGTCGTCTTCATTTTCAGTGCATGTTGTTGCATGTTAAGGAAGATTCACATTTAGGCTGAGCTTATCAGACACTCGGATGTTGGTATCTAACTCATGAGCTCGCGCTCTGCCTCCGTTTTAAAAGTGTTATGTAAAACTTTCCTCAAGTGTTTATAGATTATAAAACACCAAGTTACAAGGATTGATCATCGCCTTAAATCTGATTCTAGGCTGATTTACAATAATATTTCAATATTTACAAAAATAAAAGGACCTGAATCCTTTACTTACTCAAGTCAGTTGTTTTAAAGGTACAGAAACACCTGTGGATGGTAAAATGGCACAGAAAAAGAATCTCTTTATCAAAATATCAATTAACTTAAAATTCGAATGGATAAATCTTTTGTAATCGATATAGAATTAGGTATTTCCGTCATCACCATAAAACCTGATGCTTTCTAGCAGAGCTTTAAGCATCATGATTATTATCTGTTATATCTGGTCTTTTGTAGTGAATGATTTCCTATTTTCAATAAGCTTTTCATTTTCTTTATTTTTAATTTCAAAATGAAAATATTTTGCTGTTTGCCTGCCCACAGAATTTCCATAAAACGATGGTAATTTTTTGAATGCTCTTCACTTTTTTTATATCTGTTCTGCACTCAAATATCAAAATGCGCGCTGCGATTGGCGTGTGGGTAACTGTCTGTGAGTACCGGTGTGTCCATCGGAATATTTGTGGAAAAAGGATTTCAAATTCATTCTTATCTACTCCTAGTGTTCCTGCACAGCTGTTAACGCTATATTTGTTCTTTGCATATCCGTGCTTGTAAAAGTTTACTATACTGATGTTTACTGTAGGCCTTCATTGGTGCAAATTTACGCATGCATTTCAACCAGTATTTGTGATCTCCAACGCTCATTTTTTTTCTATATTTATTATTTCTTTCCCATTTCATGAGGGAAAAAAATTTCAGTAAAATTCATTTTAGTCATTGGAAAGTATTTAGAAGCGCTAAGCCAAATTACCTGTAATTATATAACCTTCCGATTCTGACTGTGTTTAGCAGATTAAATGTTCTGCCTTTACAACTTTCAAGGTTAAGTGCTCGTAATGGGACACGCTGGTGAGTAGGTCATATAATCCACAGCAAGCGGTACTCAGCAAACCAAATGAAAGATAGTTATTAAAATCTATAACGTACAACTTTAATCTAACACTCAAATTATAAGGGAACCACTTGGAAAGAGCTAAAGGCTATTTGCAGGTTCAATATATTCACTTTGCTCTCAACAGTGATCAAAGTTTGGAACTTCACATATCTTGGACTGGCGTAAGAGCTAATTTGGAGGAGCCGCAGAAAATACTGTTATATCCCCAAGCTACGGTGGTTCCATAATTGGAGTCTCATACCTGCGAATGAGCGAGCAGCTGCCTGCATCGCCCAGCTCTCACTGGGCTGGCGGCGTTGCCTCCGTAAGGGTTAAAAGTCGGCGGAATGAATCTGACCACGAAGACAAATTACACTTCTGGTTTTCACATCCAGTTTTTTAACTGAAGCAGTTATTTTGTGGTTGGTGAATATTACTTTAAAGCGAGACGCAAGATCGAGAGTCTTTTTTGTCACCGTCAAGCCCTCCCAGTAAGTTCACGCCTGCCTTTGTTCCATATATTAGTATTTTTTTAATCCAGAATTTTCTTGAGTTTACTGATATTTTCTCTTCCTAATCTATCCTGAAAGTCATGCGAAGCCAACAAAATTAAGTCCAAATCCTACTTAGCCTCAGGGTGATGCATTAAAAAAGAGGGTGGTTTTCTTCTTTCCAGAAAGGCCACCTTTGCACGTGCAGTTGTTACCCTGAAAGAGTTGTAGTGAAAGCCCTCTGTCAGAACAACCACACCACCTTGGCATTGCTGTTTTTCCTCTGTCAGTCCTTGAAATGACCTTGGTTTAACCACCTGCATCTCAATGAGTGAATCTACATAGAAAGGGAAGGCTAATTAATGAAGGATTGTTTCTTACTTTAAACCCGTCAGGCAGTGGCTGACAAGCAAGCCTGGCCCATGCAGGATCGTCCTGGATCTCATCGAAATGGCCAGATTGATGTGCTGCCTCTGGTCTAGGAAAAGGAACAGGACAGTTTGTTAATGAAGAGGAGTGATGGTACTCTTGCAAAAAATTCCAAAGCCTGTGTAGGAGTCCGTAATGTTGAACTTCAACTTTCTCCACTAGCTTCTTAATTTCAAGAGAGTTTAATTTACTCCTTTTCAACTTATCAAACTTCCAAGTTTTCCACCCAAAAGTTACTGTAGTTTTTCTACATGAACGAACCCGGCTAAAATCAGCAAAACAATTAGATCCTCTCGCATACATTTGTGTAGCTGTGAGAAAACCCCGTCAGCTTTCATCATTTTACACCTGGTGGCTACAAGAATTCGTCCTCTTGACCTGCACGTTGATCTCTGAGGGAATCCTGGCCCAGGAGCGCATCGCTGTGTTTCAGAGCGCGACGCCGCTCTGTCAGCATTCCTCGTGGTGCCCAGCAAGGCTCCCACAGGCACGGCTGAACCGGCCTTCCCGTGAGGATGTGCCTTCTCATACACTCTAGAAAACTGTTTTATGGCTCTACAAAGGAGGAAATAATGAAGCAAACGGAGGAGGGGCTTACCGCCATGCTCTCATCCCCGCAGGTAAAGCAGTGGTTAAATAATGGTTACTTTCAGCTATAGCACATTGAGCTAAATAGGCTTTTTCTCCAAAAACAAAAAAACCACAGTTTATTATGGAGATGACAATGAGGTGAAACTTGGAGTTGCGCTAAGACTTGCACACCAGCATCCATACCGTGGAGCGTCCAGCGGGTGTGAAATACCCACACAGGGCACTGAAGGCCAAGACAAAAATCCAGGAAATAAAGGTTGGAGGAAGACAGTTTCTCAAAATAAGCAGCTGAAACCAAAGTGTAGAAGTTTTACCGAGCGCCTTAAAAGCTTTCTGTACTTACGCTCGTGAAGAGACAGACATACACCGCACATAAATCTCTTATTTCCAATCCCTCATGTTGTTGGTATAAACTAACACGGTCACCATTTGAGAAAAACATTTGCACTTTGAGGATTTCAAAGACCATGGGGGAGAATGTATTTTTTTTTAAGGCAATAAACAGTGTCTTACATCTGGCTATCACTTAGTATGGTGGAGGTAATTTGGTCCTACGTCACTTGGAACATTTCAAAACATAAAATGAGACTCGGTTTACACCAGAAGTCTTTTAAGAGACATTTGCAGACAGATGGATTACACCTGCAGAGATTAATTGCACTCCTAACTGATTGGATTGCAAAGATCAAACCCGAACCCGTTTCAGCCTAGGACCTTACCTTCCAAAGGCAATACCCCACTGGAATAAAGAGCACGAAGATTTCTAGGCACTGTAACCTGATCAAAGGGACCCAGCTTCACCTGTGAAACCATCTTTGGGCACCTGGGGGCTCACAGCACGGAGGCTGGATTCATAACCAGCTGCACTGCAGACACTGGGCAAACGTCTGCCGATTTGCACATCACTGACAAGTTTTCCAGACACAAAAGTGGTCACAGGGACGAGCGCTTCTTAGGCCGGCGAACAAAGAGCCTGTCGATAGCAGAGGTCTGTTTGCTTCCATGTTTTCACTATATTTGATCTCGTAAACATTACAGCTTCTGGCTGCCTTGCAGTTTGTAGGGAAAACGTTATTTCTTTACTTTAGACTATAATAAGCCCTTCAGCATCTTGCAATCCTCTACCCTTTTAATGTCTTCCCTTCCCAGTCTTATCCACCGATTAAGAAATAATAACAAGCACAAAAAATCCGATCTTTTCTCATCACCGCTTTTGAAAGTTTACATTAAAGAAAGCGGGGCTGAGCTTAGAGGTGAAACTTTTCTTTAATGCACTATAAAAAATGTATTTTTTATAGATTTAAATGGTAAATTGCTCCCACCTTATCTTAAGTGGAAAAGGTCTTGCGTGATCAGGCTTCTGTCCGTTCTACAAAACGTGACTTTGCTGTACACAGAAATCCTAAGAATTGTCTCTGGTTTGGGCATGTGCCAGAATTTAACTCATCGCATTTCTATGTTTTCAAGTACCAGAAAAAAAATTATATAAAAATGATATAAAAAGTTTTCTGTAACTGTGAAACAGAGCTCATTTACCTTTGTAATTTTCTATTAATTTACTGCTAGGATTCATTTTGCATTTAATTCAGTCCTCTAATGGCTTAAAACTGTGTCTTTGGTCTTTACACATTTGTGGTCTCAGTCATGTCAAGCTTTTTCATCTACTTTATGTTCATTTATTTTAACTTTTAGTGGTCTTCTAGCCAATTCTTTATCCTTTTTATTACAAGAGCATGAAATTTTATAATGCCCTAGAGCTTTGTTAGTCAGCTGCTACAAGGTTCTTAACCTTAGTTAATTTATTCTTTCACTTTTGACTTTCAGATATGGAGCATGCTTTAATATTTTGGTTTTGAATATGAAAGCAACTTTTATTAAGTAGGTTTATTGCATTAATAGAGCCTTATTTCATTTTTACAGTAGTGTTTAGGTATCCTGCTAGCCATAGAATGTATCATTTTACATTATGATTTATAATTTTTTGTAATATAATTTAAACTTTGCTATATTAAAATATTGTTAATATAGCAATCATAACGTTCTTAGGTAATTTTACTAAAGAATCATCGTAAACAAGAAGAATGTCCTTTTTCATTGTAAAACCTGATTTTTTTTTGGTTGCTTATTACATTAACAAATCAAAGCAATGGCAGTTTGTTTATGTACAGAAAAATAAAGGGGGAACTACTAAAATTATCGCTTGCCTTAATTTTACAAGATTATTCCAAAGATGTCTTGTATCCCCATCAAGTGACGTAACGCTGGCCACTCCTGCAATTTGGGCAGTCCCGTGGGGATTCATTAAACCCCTACAGCCATGGTATTATCCCAGAGTTTCATAGTTTATCTTTCAGAAGTAATTATTAGCATTCCCAGCCAGGGAGCAAAGCTTGGAAATCTAAATGCTAGTCTCCAACTTGAAAAGGCTAATGACAAGGAAAATATTACGGGGGGGGGGGGGGGAGGGGGATTGTGCATTTCTATTTTTAATTCCCCTTATTCTAAAGCTTATATTCAAACTTTGTTGGTCTGACTCACATTATACTTGGAGTGGAACCACTACATAAATATAAGAAGCATCTAACTCAGACAGAGGAATGCTGAATTTGTTTGGGACGTGCTTTGAAAGCCACTGAAATGAAGGCAAAGACTTCATTCTGTTGGAAACTTGTAGTCCCTGACGAAATGGCCGGCTTAGAAAAATTCCCCTGTGAAATTCAACCTGCCTCAATCCAAGGGATGTAACCTGCTTCTTTTCTAAAACATGCTTTATACATAGTGATTTTTACCCTTAAATATCACCAAACATTACACTGTGGCCTTTAACTTGTAATCTGTCTTAAATCCCTCCTGGTATTCGTCTTCTTCCCCTATTTTTTTTGACATTAAAATATTCTCATTTAGCTCATTTAAATCACCATTCTGGTGCTCAGAGCAGTGTGTGACTTTTGAAGACGCTTTAGGAAACAAACACAGACGGTGCCCTGGCCCAGAAAAGGTTGTGCCCTCGTCAGAGACGAGCCCAGACACAGGCGAGGCTTGGCCAAAGGCCGGCACGAGCCCTGTGCGCTGTTTCCATCCCGTACCCACCGAGCCCTGCGTGATGGCCGCCGGCCTCTGCCGCTCCCGCCTGCGGGTTAGGAACAGGGACCAAAGGTCTGGACAGGAGGGAGTGGAAGCTGAGCGGCACAGAGTGAAGGTGATATTAATGAAAGATCAGGTATCAGCTTAACTGAGTTACCCAAGATTAACCACGATCAGATTCTTCAGTCTCACTGAAGAAGCGTGTTTTGAAGAGAGAGGCTCAAAGAAGAGGTTGGAGGTGTATGAAAGCTGGAGCTGAAACGGTGCTGTAATACATCCAGCTCTAAATGTGGTGGCCTAACCCCAAACATTATTATTATTAACACAGTGCTGACAGGCTGTTTTTATTTGCCTTCCGAGTCTTCAGTGTGTAGAGTTCACATCGTCAAACCTTCTCTTTTATGGAGAGCTACAAAGCAACAGCCTACTTTTATTCTTAAATGAAAGATATTCTCTGAGAATACCTTGGCCTCAGCAACCCAGGCCCTAAAAAATTGCTCGATAAAACCACGGCAGGTAGCGAGTTCTGCGTTGAATGGAGAAGTTGCAACAGTTAGGAAAAAAGACAAAAGTCGCGACCAGACAAATGACTTAACTTGAGCAGCTGGAGAACAGGCAGCAAAGGAGAGATAAGGAAGAAGGAGCTAAGCCAAGTAGAATCGTCATCAAAGTAAGAAGAAGAGGAGGCGATCCTACCCACTTCTGGTGTGGTGGCGGCTATGAAAAAGAAAAAATATGAACATGAACACTGGGGTAAAATAAATGTTTGGCTGATTGCCAAGGAGTCCTCCCTGTCGGAGGCATCTTTGCGAAAGGTCTTGCCTGAATTGCATCCCTATCGCTCTGTATAAGGACGGCAGAAGTCATCGTAAGCAAAGAAAAGAGGACGATAACTGAAAAACACATTCCTGTGGGATTTGCGGAGCGCACAAGGTGCATGGTACTCTGGAGCCTTGTCCCTCTGCCTCCTCCTGCAAGGGCAGATGGAGGGGCAGAGGGCCAGAGCCTGCACGCGGCAGGGGAAGGGTCTCCTGAGCGTGGTGGGGTGTGCAGGGCCGCACGCTCTGCTGCCAGCCCCGCCGTCCCCTCGCACGCCCGCCCTTGGACCCGCCTGGGCAGAGCCAGCGCCTGTGGAGAGCCGGCCTGGGGGGAGGCGAGAGAAGCGAGTTGTTTGAAACGAGGGAAAATGAGGCAGGTTTTGAAGCTAGAGGGAAATGCAGTGTTTGGCTTTTTTAGCCTGCTTTTGGGGCAGGACATTGCAAGAGGCAAAAACATCAATTTTACGTTTCAGCGCCGTGCTCCCGGCACGCGTACACGCGTCCCACCCCAAACGTTTACGCAGGAGGGGCTGTTAAGATTGCAGAGGGCATCACCACTGCCCTGCTTGCGCTCTGCTTTAAAGCAAGAAAGCCGATGCAAAGGTGGGACCGCTAGAAAATCAATAGCAAAGGGAAAAAAGAGTTCTTGTGAAAGGCACCAGCGAGCCTTACAATAACCATAGTTGTCTGCAGTACTGTTTTTATACTTTTTGGCTTACGTGATTCTCCATTAATCTGTAATTTTAATAAAAATGCATTTTCATTTCAGAACAGGTAAGAGGGCTTGCTATAATCCTCATTCTCAATGAGATATAGTTGTTATTACATTATTTACTTGTGTGTGAGTATCAAACTGACTCTGATACGTTGGAGTTTCGTTTCTGTTCTACAGGGAGCTAACGCTTAACGTGATTTTTTTATATATATTTTTTTTATATTTATATATATATGAACGCTTCTTTGTCAGGTAGAAGCTTTTAGTCATTCTGACATGAGGCTTTCATGCAGCAAAAATATTACTAATACTATTTTGCCTCTAAAGTGCATTTGTTATCAGTATGCACTTAAACTAGTGATCAAGAGTTGGTGGGAGAGACACCTGCTCTTCATTTCTTATCTTTTTAATACCTTAGGGATACATCACTTAATAATTTAGTGCTAAACCATTTAGCATTTTAGCCCATCATCTCTTATATTACACATAGGATTTCAGTAATGTCTGATAAAATTATGTGTTAGCTGCCTTATGTGTGTGTAAAACTTAATAAGTCTTCTTTCCCCCCTCAAGTTTAATAACTGATTTCTTACATTTATGGATGTGAAATTTTATTGCTCATGGATATAGTTTGAACCTAAATCTTCATATCTTATAAATTGATTTTTAGTTTCCTTTTTGACCTTATGAATTTCAATCAGACATTGACCTCTTGTTGCTCATGAATCTGACTGATTTAATGCCATATAACAATAATACTGTAGAAAAGCATTATCATAAGAGCCCACAGGGTTTGCTGAAACCCATAACTAGATTTTGGAGGCCTCTAGCAATAATAATTCTTGACCCAAGACTATTCTCTAATGCCTTCATCCTTTACTGTTCTGGACTGGCCAATCCTTGTCTTAGTAGGTTCAAGGAAAGTGGTGGAGACTCCCAGGAGGTTATGAGCTAAAACTGTATGGAGAAGATAATGCTGAATATACTCCAGGAACGTGAAGCTTATAAAAGACCAATTCTGTCTGGGATTTGCCACATTTTGAAGTGAGAGGGAAAGGCTATTTAAAAGGAATCTTTTGTGTCAAAAATTAGTATTTACTTAGTGTTTAAGGTTTTCAAAAAATACAAATTTAATACTAATTGTCTTTACTGGAATGTATTGTTATTCTTCAGTCTATCATTATGGCTGCAGCCTAAATAGAGGACTTGAATGATTACTGCTTTGTTTGCTTGGCTGTGCTAATTTAATTTAATTTAATTGCTTATATGCTTTGGTTTACTGAATAACTGGGTGTTGATGTTCATTATTCCTTATTAAGAAAGAATCTTAAAGTGAAAACAAAAGTGTGAAGGACATGGGACTGTGGCATTCATTTATGCTGCATGTGACTGACTTTGGGCATGAACATTTGCTCTATGACTAGACTTACTGTGCACGTACATATCTATATGTATATGGGAGTTTTATTTATTAACTGATTGCTAGGAAACAAGCAGGGAGTCAACACCAGAAAATCCAGATAAAACTACTTCTGGTAAACAGGGCAAGGGGTTAAGAAAGGACGCATGAGCTATGAGCTGTGAAGTACTCCTTCCAGACCGCAGCCAAAATTATACAGGTGTTCCAGCATGACAGGGAGCAAACAGATCAAAAGGGCTATAATCTGTTAAAAACTCCTTCTGTTCTAAGGCGATGGTCAGTTTATCAGGGATTTATTTATGAAGCACAGACTGACACAGTCACTGTCTTGGAGGGCTAAAGGATAACAGGTCTTAAGCATCCAGCATTATGTAAAACTTAGGTAAGAGAGAGGCGCGACTTACTTTAATCCTTTCGCTTTTATGCTGCGTTATAGCCTTCTTTTAACAGCAAAGTTGTCACAAAGAAAGGCAGAACTTGCAGTCTAACTTGAGAGTCTACGTCGCTCATCGTTTTGATGGTAGACTTGGATCCAGCATGCATGTGGCCTGTGAAAGCCTTAAATTGCCTGACCACTTTACGGTGATCTGTGAAGCAAATCTCAAGCCATAGTTCCTGCAGGGCATGCGCCAACCCGGTCACACCTATGTCCTTTTATGTTATATTACGTGCAAACACCTACGCGGAGAGGCGCTCTCGCCTGACATCCAGCAACCATTATCTCACGTTGGAAGACAGGAGAAATGGAAGATGGTCCTGTAGTTCTCGTTAAGGATATCGTGTCCTTGATGCTTTGTATTTAAAAATTAATTAAAAGTGAAGATCTCTACATGGCAGTCCAAAAACACGCTGGCACAGAGCCACGTCCATTCACCTTTCTCTAGAGAACTGTTCTTGGCATGCTGATGGCACTGGACGTTATTGGCGTATTTCGGCTGGTTCATGTAACAACCACCAGGCCAACCTCCCAAGGCTTCCAATGCAGACGGAAAGGTTAAAGCTTGAAGCCCCACAGTGCGACTAAAGTTGCTTAGGGCTTTCTCCAGGCATCGCTTTTCCGATATGATGGAAGGTGTAAGATGAAGGCATGTGTTAGTCTTGAAGAAAGGATGCCAAGCATTGCTTAAGGAGCAAGCGTTAGACTAGATGTAACCCAGCAGTGAAATCAGGCTTCACATGCTCGTTTTTGTAACCGCACAACACCACCTCCTTCCGCACGGGGTAGTGAGCTTTTTAAGTGAGAGGTTTGTGTCTGGTGTACTAATGTTCAAGGCTTTCCAATTTAAACAAACAGTACAACAGGTGAGTAGTCCAAAACAGAAATATATGAGCGGAGCTGTGTGCCATTACTACTCTGTTTATGATGCTGAAGAGTCAAAACTGTGCCAAGCCGTTCGGTTCTCTTCTAAACTATTTATATTATTTATTAACACGTAAAGTTAACAATTTTCTGCATTTACTCCGGCTTGTGTTGTATCTGATATGAATGAGGCTCTTTGGACCTCACATTTTGATCTAATTTTCTCAATGTTGGCAATAATTTTGCTGTTTCAATAACTGATCTTATTCACCTGCTGCTAAAAACACTTGTCATGTTGAATTACATACCCTGCACAGACATTGTTGCAATTACCAATTACAAAAAATCACAACAGAAGTGTACAAAGGTTTAGAATCCAAATTTTTAACCATATGTAATCATGTCCTAATTTGCTTAAGCATGTGCCAAGCAGCTCCGTTCATTTGCACATGCCGGTTACTGATCTGTGTGCGCGGACGTAGTAATTGCACATGTAAATTTGGAGCCACGTGATCTGAGCACAAACCGACATTCTACGTGTGTCCCCACGCCCAGCGTTTCCGATTGACTGGTCGGCTGCCAGCCAGCCAGCCAGAAACGCTGGGCCCACGGGCTTGGTGGAATTAAACCCATCTGAATTCAGTCCGTGTCTTTTATCAGTTAGAGATTACCGACAATACTATTTTTGAAGATGCCGAGTTCACGAGCCGTTTCCCTTCCAGAACCAAGTATCTCCAAGGTAAGTCTCAACAAATTTTTCTGGGTACAGATTTACTTCCCTCCTCGTACCACACCTCTGCGAGCCTTTCCAGGTGTGACAGATGTCCCCCATCACGTGGCAAGAAACCATCTGTGACACCCTGTAATTGTCTTCAGGATGTAGCCAGAACAAATTAAATTTTAATTGAAACCAGCGTAGGGGTAGATGGTTTCCAGGGAGGCCTCCTGGACCCACTGGAGTGCGTAGCTTCTCTGTCGGTGTAGCTGCACGTGGGTCACACAGCGGCGGCGGCCGAGCACCCCACTTCGTCAGTGGAAAGCAGAGCGCTGTGCAGACGCGCGACTGTGGGAAGGGCTGGTCCGAGCGAGGCAGGGCGCAGGCCTGAGGGAAGCGGTTTGTTTGAACGGTGGTCCAAACTGCAAGGATATTTTTTTTCCCCTTGGTATATCCAGCACACATAGAAATTGCCCTCAGTGGCGTATCATTTTTTAATTAAAAAAAAAAAGGAAAAAGCAAAGAAAAGACAGGAAAAATAAAAGAAGAAGAAAAAAATATTGACAGGGAAGAAAGGCCAGACACATTTATTGTTGCTGTTCCCATCCAGTGTCTTGATACAATACCAAACATCAGTTACTGGGGATCAACAGATATTTCTTCTTTTTTGGTTCTCCAGCAACTAGAATCTATTTTGATTTCTTGGTGTCCTTTCTAGTTATGCTATATTACTCATAACTGCAGCGCAGTGGTAGCTGCCAATACAAATTTAGTCTTTTCTGTTTATTCTGTACTGTCCTGTCAAAGCAGATAAGTCTGCTTTGCATTAGAGCTCAAAAATTTAATTGTGGGAAAATGATGAGTCACTCCAGCTAAGGTAAACCAACGTCTGTGTCAGGGGACGTTCTTTTGATGTACAAAGCAACGAAATGACATTAGGGCCGAGAGCCAAAATCACTAACTCTCACACAGAGGTGTCATTTACATTTCCCTGGGACAACGAGGCTTTCTGAACCAGAGATAAGATTGATTTGGGGTGAATCTTGGGGGGGGGGGGGGGGGGGGGGAAGAGAGAGAATAAAACAGGAAAAGGGAATCTTCCAAGCTTTATTAGCAATTTGAGCCACCTACTTGTGAACATCGAATGAAATTGTCTCAAGAGACCGCTCGGGATAGTTAAGAGTTATTTTCCTTCCTTATCCCCCCGAGATATGGAGATTGGCAATGAAACGGTGGGAGTGACCGTCTCCAGGAACCAGAGGCGCAACCAAGTTGAGAGGAGCACAGTTTCGACAAGGTTTGTTGCTCTGCAACCATCACTGAAGACCTTTCACTTCTCCTTTCCCGGATGGAGGTGTGGCGGCCTATAGCGGATGTTACATATTTTCTGGCACCGCGCTCTATTGCAGAGCTGCGTCTCTGCAATCCCATTCATTTCAAGAGAGTTACACCAGTTTGAGAACTACACGTAACGTAGGAATTGGAGAATTGGGCCTTCTTTGTGTCTGGTGGTGCCATCTAACGGAAGGACAGCTTCAAATACCCAGGCAAGCTGTCCTCTGGTGCTACCTCAGACACACTTTGAATATTTCCCAGGTTGAATGTTGCCACCATTGGTCCTTCCCCAACTACTGGACCTGTAGCCGTGAAGGTCTAGTTTGTTTTGAGGGCCTGTATCAACTATGCGTATCTGAGTTTCATTCGCCTGCCTCTGCATCCTAGTCTGTTGAAGCAGACCTTTTCGAGGACAAAGGTAGCAAGTCACATGAAGACTAAATTAAGTGTCTGCAGGATGTCCTTATGAGATATTTTCAGCAGAACAAACAGTAGAAATTGAGTAGAAATGCATAAGAAAAGCCCATGAAGGACTGATAGAAATGAATTCAGAACCTTTTTTTCAGCATAATTTGGACAAGACGTAATAGAGTCCACGGTTTACAACTGAGAAGCAATAAGTGAGAAGTATATAACTAGTAAAACAGCTCTCAATTAATTTACATTTTCTGCTACATCTTTAGGGTGAAACTCAGCTGTGTGTTAATGGTCCTCGGAAGAATCTAGACAACACTGATGCTCTACTTATACTTCTTATTAAGGGTAAAATCCACCCCATTGAAGAGGACAAGCTTAAGATCTATGCACCCACTTAGTACCACTTATCCCAATTTCCACTTAACAAGGGCGTAAGTAGTGTATATGTCTGGATTGTCCTTCTGCACTAAAATGAATTTTCTCCCTAGTAAATTAGATTGGTCTGATGTGTGCTTAAAAGGAAGAAAATCTTTGCTTTCATTAGGGGTTGTTCTGGGAAATTGCTGCTTGACCTATAACTTAAACAAAAATTTTCAGTTCTTCAAAACGGCTTTACACTCATATATGGTATATTTACATGATTTACCATTTGATCAAACAGCCAAGTTGAAGTAATGGAGCCCATCAATCACGAAGGGGAATAAAGTTTTTGAGGGAGCTGCTTGTTCCTTTGCTATTCAGATCCTTCCTGTGGACGGATTTTTTAATATACATTTATTTTGACGTTTGAGTAAAATTGGTATAGAGTGGGTTGAGTAGCATCATAAGACCATAGCCATATCCCTCGGCAGAAAGCACAGAATGGTGGAACTTAGTTATATATTTAACTTAGATATAAGTGAGATAAACATAAACAGGATGATTTTGCAAGCCAAGAAGTCATGACAAAGTTTAGTTAAATGGAAGGTCTCGTGTGCATGCAGACCTATGCCTGTTTTTCCATGCCGACTTGTTACTGATGATAGGTTGGACCCACCTGCGTGTGCGTGTATCTTGTTGCATGCCCAAGTCCCGCGACTGTACAAATACATGCTCGCCCACTCCCAGATGCAACTATACAGAGCCCTCTAGCTTTTGACTTTAAAATAGGCGGCTCGTTGTATGCACACACATTAGGGCATGCAGAATACCTTCCTGTGGCCTCAAATGCATGTTTTTATTTGCAGGAACACAGGCTCTGCAAGATATTCCAGTCACAGTTAATGAAGTCCTTAATGAACTGATGGGCCTGTTTCTTATCTCACTTGTGCCAGATTTAGACCTGTGTAACTCCATTAACTTGTTGAGTTGATCCTAATTTTACATAAGTGTAAAAAAGATGAGAACCAGACGTTTTATGTTCCCATTATCTAAAAGAATACAAAGTATGAAGTTCTTAAAAACCTTCTTTCTGTTTTCTATCGGTTACAAAGAGACTTAAGCGCTCCCCCACCTTTGACCCTCCCACTTTCCCTGCGTACCAATTTCTGCAGCTACTCATTCTGTTTGCCAACAGTTAGGCTGATCGTGCAAGTTTTGATCTCACTGTGGTTTTTGTAACTCCTGAAACGAGTTTTGTAAACTTTATTCCTTGTGAGCACATTCCTCCTCACATGAATCAAAACGATGCTTTCCTCCTCCCTTCCCACAGAGCCCTCTTCTAACAGTTCATCCTTCTCCATAACATTCCTAGCTTTCCTCTGATGTAAAGAAATTACCGGTACAGAAACCAGACATAGAGCATGAGCATAAAACTGTGGAACTGAAGGCAAAATCGTTTTCCTACTCATAGTTTGACTTTGGTAATGTTTAATCTAGGCCTGTTGTTTTCAGCTGATTATGTTGAACTTTCTCTGTCTCCAGTAGTTTACCTTCCACATGAACCCTGAATTGAAAGATCAGGTTTACCCCAAGGAGACATACTCTGTGTACACAGAGAAAATGATTTCAGATGTTTTGTTTAACTCTTATTGTCTTTTAATATTGCCCCAATATGACTTACAACACAGTAATGTACTGTACGCTTCTGTCTCCACAGCCAAGTTCAAATGCCAGCGTGAACCTGATCTTCAAGAAATTCAAGGCAACGATTCTTGTGAGAAGCTCACGTATCAGGTACTTTTGCCAGCTCACTCTAACCACATACACGACTGGATGACAGAAGTGGCCAGCAATGCAACAGGAGCCCTAGCGAGACATCTGAAATCCTGGAAGCATGAATTTGAGCTGACCTACACCCTGTTAGCACTGGAGGAATGCCTCCGACTTTGATGGAGTCGCTCATAATTTACAGCTATGTAAGATCAAACATATAGCCCAGAGTACAGAAATGTTAACACGGATAGTCTCAGTCAGAGAAGGGATGCTTGTTCTAATGGTACCTCCTGTCAGTCAAGTCATAGACTAGATGTCACTTATGAGGACAATGGGTCACCCTTTTTCCTCTATTCTGAATACGATTAAAAATATAAAAATGAGACTTAGAATGGAAAATGAACTATTACGACAATAAATAAGAGGACTGAAAAGAGAAATCAGAAAGGAGAATGAAAGGCAAGTGCCCTAAACAGCCCCAAACCAATTACCTCGGGCTTAGCTGAGGGTGAGGTGGTTGTCTGAGTGGCTTGAAATGAACCGCATTACTCAGCTGTGTTACAGCAGTCATTTCCTATTTCTCTCTCCCGAGGCTTATGCGAGGCTCCTCCAGAAAGTGCCAAGTTTCTGCCAAGGGAGGCAGCGAGAGCTCCAGGATCCCTCCGCAGCCAATGTGCGATGAGGGCAATCCCCCTCCAGGAGTCACATCTGGTGAAATCAGGCCAAGTGAGTGAGAACAGAGCAATGGCCATCTAGTAAAGTCGCGTCAGATACGACTCAGTGAACACAGGCTTCAGACCACATCTTTCGGTGACTGAGCTGAAAGAAAAACGAATAAAATTCAGGAGGCGAAGTGCTGAAGAGGTGCTTATTGCCCCTTTGGGCGGCCCTGCAATGTGCCCGACCCTTTACGTTTCTTATGGCAGTGACCCTTTACATTTCTTATGGTTAAAATCAAAGCTAATATCTCTTTTGTGCTAGCTCATGCATAAAAACAAATTACTCTTTTTTTTTTTTTTTCTAGAAAAAAGGACCCAGCTCCACCGTTCATAAGGTAGAAGACTTTTCTGTACCTAATTGCAGGCTTAGTCTTAGACAAGCTGAAAGCTCACACCAGTTTAAAGATACAAGGATTCTGCTCTCTGTCATAACCTTACGATGCCAGGAAGACCCGCGTCGTCAAGCGACTGCCAACATGATGGGTTTCAGTTCCGAATTCCACAGTGAGATGCCTCTGTTTAAGGACCGACTATTCAGAGATGCACTCAGAGCCCTGCAATTGCTGCTGAAATCAGTGGGCACTTACGGTAAGCACGGCTGAAATATAGTCCTGGGTCTCTCGTACTGGAATTCTTAAAATTGAAGGTACCTGGAAGTTACAGGACCCTTCAAAAAGGTAAGCTGGAGATGACAGTGCTTTTCAAAGCACAGCAATACCTAAGTATGACAAATACTACAGAAGTGCTAATGCTGTTTGGCAATCTCCTGGAAGGTCTGTGGAGTGGAAATTCAGTTCATTAACTGATGCTGATCCCTCCAGAAGTCATTTCAAATTGTTTTCCTGAAATAAGACTTGAACCCAGATGGCAGAGGTGAACCTGCTTCGCTAGCCTCCAACAAGAGATGTTATAGGTTCAGAAACAATATTTATATTCCCAAATCTCAATCTCTGTCTCTTTTTTGAGCTTATTAAAATTAAAAGCATGACCTGCCACATCACATTACATCAAAACATGATGTAACTTCTTAATTTAAAAAGTTTTAATTTATGATGTTGTATTATGCCACAAAAAGCTTTTGTTTTCCCCAGAGAAACTATAAATTTTTTACAGCGACTGTTTATCCAGTATCCTTGGCAGACTGAAACAGTGAGCATTGGCAAAAAGCAGATATTTAACAGCTACTGACGAACAGCTTATGAATCACCAGGCTTGAATCCTGGCACACATCTCCCTGTAGGTACCTTACTGAAATCACCCCTCTTCCCTTCACCTCCTTCTAATGGCAGTAACACTGAGTAACTGACTGATCCTGCGCCACTAAACTTGATCTACTTTACCCTTTCAAGCCTTTATATTTTTGGAGGAAAGCACTCTTGCTGTAAAAGTGCCACTGAAATAGCATCCCAGAAGCAGTGGCCAATACGGGTTTCCCACTGAGTCTGAACGGCTCAGGAAAATACTTTTCATTACAACAACGTTTGGCATTTATACATTTTTCATTTACAGTTATAAAAGGGCTTTGCAAAATAGCTTTACCTATACAGTTACACAGGCGGGAGAGCTGAGGCACGAGCAATAGAAGATGTCATGGGCAGAGCCAAGAAAAAGCCGGTCCAGGTCTGCTCTGCGGGTTCAAGTATCTTCCAGATGATGAATTCATGTTTGGCTTATTGTTTTATATGCTTCTGCAAGGCAAGCTGGACTACCCTAGGACACGAAAGGCTGTATGTTTGTTGGCCTGGGTCTCTCTCAGTCTGCTCACTTATCTGGTGCTTTTTTGGGGGGATTGCTCTGGCTGAAGCAAAGGAAGTTCAATGGAACTTGAGAACAAGGACTACTTGTCCGAACAAGGGTTTTCAAGCCCTTGGTTTCTAAACAATTGCTTTATAGAGTGGATTGTGTACCATAAATCTGTAGCATAGGAGTATTGGCCATATTGGCTTAACTGTCTTACTAAGACTGGACTTATTTCTCACACAACTGATAAAAGTCATAATGCTGTCAGTCCCTGGTATACTAGCTGTACTCAACTTTTACTGCTTCCTAGTCCCATGATCCATAGTGCACATACAAGGTATAAAGCCTTCTTAAAATCATAGCCCCTTAACGAAAAGCTTTTTCTGGGAGACAGTGTGGTTTGAATTATACTGAGGACCCCAAACAGCAATTGCTCTTGGGCCACTGCCTTTGAAATAGATCTATTTTAGGTGGATATTCCTCTTCCGAAGGGGCACTTCTAACCCTATTTATAAGCCTCACTGCTCGTACCGAATAACCTAACGGGGGAGTGAAAGCTCCCGGAGTACTTTTGATGTAAACGCACAGCGATGATCTTCATCACACGCAATGTGTTGGGTGAAAAGGGGACAGGTTTTTTTCACGCACTGTCACTTTGGGTGCCCTAGTGAGAACCAAACCACAAGGCTATGACCCATTTTTCATTAAAATCCTCAAAGAGCGTCTATTCCATCTCAGTGTTGACTAGGGGAAAGTTCTATCTTCAAAACCTGTCCGTGGGTCAGGAAACCATTCCTGACGTCATTTCTAGTATCAAGCACCTTCTCCATTGGTGCCTTTTCTCCCACTGGCAGATTGATGAATTAACCCGGATTGGTTTTACTTGAGATCAAATCTTCGGCATGGTTCCCTAAGTAGTGCGCAAACAACTGCACCAGCAAAACTGTCAGAGCACTGTCTGCAGTGAGCTGGGGGGCTGCTTAAAATATGCTTGTCAACCCACGCCTAAAAAGTGCTTGCCACATTAGAACCTAAAAGAGGACACTTGGCCAGTGAGAGGAAAAGTAAGAGGTCTCAGGTGAAATTCTGGATGAAGCTGTGCTAAAAACCTCCACATTTTCTTGCAAATATGGAAGGAATTATCTTGAATGAATCTCCTCTTGACTTGACATAGGAGGTTTCAAGTTTTATGGCATCTTACATTGTTGTTTAGATTTGTTTCAGGCAAGAAACATACTTTTTAAGGTCAGGAATACAGATTTGTTAGATGCTAAGGCACCTGAAAAGCAAGAATACAGATTGTAGGATGAATATTTTACAGAGTAATTATTTAAATATATTCAAGTATGAACATCTTTAGATCCTAAATTTAGTATTCCTTAAAAAACATAATCTTACAATAAAATCTAGCCCACTCTCACATTGTTCATACCATTCCAATTTTCTGTTTGAACTAGTTGTTTTGAGAAGTTGTGTCTTGGCTGTTTATTTAAAGTGCCCCACTGATATTTTTGCCCCAGACTTTAATTTTTGGCATAACACTTGCACATATGTTGATGATGATATACGTCTGAAGTTCTCAAAACATGATAGCATACTACGCTGGTGTGTGAACCACTCAGATGTCATGTGCAGAGGCAGCTCCCTCTTTGCTTTGTCGAGCCCTTGCCTAAGCAGCAGGTTAAGTGCCTGCCTGGGGCACACAGTGGCAATCCTGCGACTGCTGGATGCCTCGGCAGCTCTGCTCAGGAGCAGTCTGTGCACTGAGCATTCAGGGACCACGACCAACAGGGTGCCTGGAGAGGTCTGACTCGAAAGAGATGGCCACGAGTCAAGTAGCTGGGTAAGCAGTTAAGATGTAAGTAGCTGCGAGGTCTGGGGATGCTGCCTGGAAGGAGGGAGCTCGTTTAAAATACAGTAAAGGTGAGAAAGGAAGGGATGGACACATGCCTTTGTCTCTACATGTGCCTTGGAAGTTGATGAAAAATGAGCAAGCAGTAGCAGCTGCTGTTGCAAACTCCTGAGCAAACTGGATTTGGGGAACCTCGTCGCTGTAACAGAGGCAAGAAATCCATAGGCTCCCCTGAATTACTGGACTGTAAATCACATTTTCAGTTAGGTTCTCCAAATCTGCGCACCAAGGTGAACTCCAGTTTTAGGGTTCAACTATTTCGTTTGGGCACCATAAACAACAGTGTTTGAGAGTTCTATGTCTGATTATACGTCTCATACCTCTGAGCTTTATGTCTCATTATACGGACAAAACGGGCACCTGCAGAAACGTGAGCCTGCCTGCATCTGGCTGAAAACAACACAGCTCAAATTTAACCACACCTGCCCTATTTAAAATCAGTGGTAAATGGTTATTACATTGAAACTGAGATAGCCTCTATTATGCTATGTAAAGATATCATAGAATGACACAAAGATCTTTTGTTATTCATGGTATCTCCAAGCCTAATGAACAGCTTCAATTTCCAATTTAAGTAGGGGCACCTTATTATCAAGTATTGGCCATGACTGAACTGTTGATAACCTCCTCTGGCCACCTGTCTTCTTGCACGGTCTTTGGTGTGTCCTGGTTGAGCCTCAGCTTGCTCGACTGTATCCACGATTCTTACTCTGGATCTTCTGCTCTCCTAACCCAGTGGGACCAAGTACAATCAAGGCAAGAACTAAACTTCCTATTTATGCATCACGCACACTTCCTACTTTATATTGTGGCCAGCTGGACACCAGCAGATGCAGCAGAAAGCTTTAGTCTGTCTTGGAAGGACTTTATAAAATACTTCCAGAGCCTTTCCATGTTTAAAATACAACACCATGAAATCACAAGAATAGAGATGGCAAAAAATGGGAGAGTCTAAAGAATGCTTCTGTTGGAATGGGTGCATAGACTCTACTTCTGCATTTCAGCTCATCCAGGCACAAGACACAGAAGCTTTTGTCCCATTAGGACAGTGCTGAGCACACAGATGACCACAGGTGCAGCTAGGGCCTCGACACAGAGCTACTTACTGCAGCACAGTCGTCACAGGATTGAAAACATACACGCATAGACCCTGATACTTTTACCTCTCACCCTCTCGGCTCAGGGTGTTTGTGCTGGGAGGTTACGGTGCTACCCACCGACAGCAAAGCTTGAAGAACCTGACCCACAAAACTTAATACATTCTGCTTTGTTTCCAGAGTTTTCAAAACTAGACAGCCCCCGGGCTTGTGTCAGCACTGGTGTGGCCAGCAGGAGCCGGGCAGGGATGGGGCCCCTGTGCTCGGCCCTGGGGAGGCCCCACCTCGAATGCTGGGCTCAGGTTTGGGCCCCTGGGGACAAGAAGGGCCTGGAGGGGCTGGAGCGTGTCCAGAGAAGGGCAGCGGGGCTGGGGCAGGGTCTGGAGCACAAGTGTGCTGGGGACTGGCTGAGGGGGCTGGGGGGGTTTAGCCTGGAGAAGAGGGGGCTGAGGGGAGCCCTTCTTGCTCTCTGCAGCTGCCTGAGAGGGGCTGGAGTGAGGGGGGGCTGGTCTCTGCTCCCAAGTCACCAGTGACAGGACGAGAGGGAACGGCCTCAAGCTGCGTCAGGGGAGGTTTAGGTTGGAGATGAGGGGAAATGTCTTCCCTGCAAGAGTGGTCGGGCCCTGGCACAGGCTGCCCAGAGAGGTGGGGGAGTCACCGTCCCTGGGGGCAGGTTCAAACACCGTGGCACTTCAGGGCATGGTTTAGGAAACATGGTAGTATTGGGTTGATGGTTGGACTTGATGATCCGAGAGGTCTTTTCCAACCTTAATGATTCTATGTATGGACAAGAAGAAAAGGGCTATGAACTCTTAGAAACAGCTTTATACGCTTTGCAGCAGGCATTATACATGTATTCTTATATTTGCCATTGTTAAACGTAATGTTGGAGCCAGAGAACAACCGCATGCACTTTATTTGGACCCAGGTCTAGCTTTGGTATCCCCAGTGTTATGGAAGTAGTAGGTAGGAGTCACAGCAGCAGTCCTTGTCTCAGCCCTGCAGGTGTTAATCAAAGGTTCCTGGTTTGGACCCTTGACTTATTTTTCCAGTTTTTTCCCGTTACCATACCCTCCACTAACCAAACTGAATCTTCCCTAACAAAAAGGCCCTTTCTCATCAAGATTAAAAGCAGAATGCTTCAAGTGATTTGGAATACAAATGTGCAATGAAATATCAGCCTGGGTGATGTTATGAGAAGGAAGAGTGTACAGTATGCTTTATGTGCTTTTAGCTGTTCTACCCTACACTGCAACATGTGCACCCACTCTTGTAACCTTTACTGCTGTGCAAAGATGATCTGTCATTTCTACAAAAAACATATATATATTTTTATACTGAGGCAGCTTTGAATCCTTACTGCCCTCTAGAGAAATTCTGCTAGAAAAGCTCAAACTGACAGAGTCAGCAAAAAATAATTGCAGTCCTAATCTTAACTACACCAGCTGCATGCAGCGTCGGTGACAAGATCTGTAGAAACAGAAATCCACTTAAAACACCCTTTTTTCTTGAGCCTCTCACTACCATTTGGAGTTGTGGCCAGACCCAAGCACACTTACCCCATTCTCACTGCCTAGCAAAGCTCAGCAAAAACTGAGTTTCCATTATCCGTGGTTTTAAGCAAAAAACATTCTTTTTAACAAAATTATAAGTGCCAAAGCTGCCTTATATTCACATCACCAGCATGTGACACTTAACTTATTTCAACTATGTGTCTGTAACTATACACTTTTATTTTGTCACGCTTCTATCTCGTATTAAACACGGAAGCCTGATGACTGTGGGTGAGCAGCTCCCTGTGAGGGTGAGCAGCCCCCTGCGAGGGTGAGCAGCTCCCTGTGAGGGTGAGCAGCCCCCTGCGAGAGTGAGCAGCCCCCTGCGAGGGCGAGCAGCTCCCTGTGAGGGCGAGCAGCTCCCTGCGAGGGTGAGCAGCCCCCTGTGAGGGCAAGCAGGCCCCTGTGAGGGTGAGCAGCCCCCTGTGAGGGTGAGCAGCCCCCTGCGAGGGCGAGCAGCCCCCTGTGAGGGTGAGCAGCTCCCTGTGAGGGTGAGCAGCCCCCTGTGAGGGTGAGCAGCCCCCTGTGAGGGCGAGCAGCCCCCTGCGAGGGCGAGCAGCCCCCTGTGAGGGCGAGCAGGCCCCTGTGAGGGTGAGCAGCTCCCTGTGAGGGTGAGCAGCCCCCTGCGAGGGCGAGCAGCCCCCTGTGAGGGCGAGCAGCTCCCTGTGAGGGTGAGCAGCCCCCTGTGAGGGCGAGCAGCCCCCTGTGAGGGTGAGCAGCCCCCTGCGAGGGCGAGCAGCTCCCTGTGAGGGTGAGCAGCCCCCTGCGAGGGCGAGCAGCCCCCTGCGAGGGTGAGCAGCTCCCTGTGAGGGTGAGCAGCCCCCTGTGAGGGCGAGCAGCCCCCTGCGAGGGTGAGCAGCTCCCTGTGAGGGTGAGCAGCTCCCTGCGAGGGCGAGCAGCCCCCTGTGCGGGCGAGCAGCTCCCTGCGAGGGCGAGCAGCCCCCTGTGAGGGTGAGCAGCTCCCTGTGAGGGTGAGCAGCCCCCTGTGAGGGCGAGCAGCCCCCTGTGAGGGTGAGCAGCTCCCTGTGAGGGTGAGCAGCTCCCTGCGAGGGCGAGCAGCCCCCTGTGCGGGCGAGCAGCTCCCTGCGAGGGCGAGCAGCCCCCTGTGAGGGTGAGCAGCTCCCTGCGAGGGTGAGCAGCCCCCTGCGAGGGCGAGCAGCCCCCTGCGAGGGTGAGCAGCTCCCTGTGAGGGTGAGCAGCCCCCTGTGAGGGTGAGCAGCCCCCTGCGAGGGCGAGCAGACCCCTGTGAGGGCGAGCAGCCCCCTGTGAGGGTGAGCAGCTCCCTGTGAGGGTGAGCAGCCCCCTGCGAGGGCGAGCAGCCCCCTGTGAGGGTGAGCAGCTCCCTGTGAGGGTGAGCAGCCCCCTGCGAGGGCGAGCAGCCCCCTGTGAGGGTGAGCAGCTCCCTGTGAGGGTGAGCAGCCCCCTGCGAGGGTGAGCAGCTCCCTGTGAGGGCGTGCAGCCCCCTGTGAGGGTGAGCAGCCCCCTGCGAGGGCGAGCAGCCCCCTGTGAGGGTGAGCAGCTCCCTGCGAGGGCGTGCAGCCCCCTGTGAGGGCGTGCAGCCCCCTGTGAGGGCGAGCAGCTCCCTGTGAGGGTGAGCAGCCCCCTGTGAGGGCGAGCAGCCCCCTGTGAGGGTGAGCAGCTCCCTGCGAGGGTGAGCAGCCCCCTGCGAGGGCGAGCAGGCTCCTGTGAGGGTGAGCAGCTCCCTGTGAGGGCGTGCAGCCCCTTGTGAGGGTGAGCAGCCCCCTGCGAGGGTGAGCAGGCCCCTGCGAGGGTGAGCAGCTCCCTGTGAGGGCGAGCAGCTCCCTGTGAGGGTGAGCAGCCCCCTGCGAGGGCGAGCAGCCCCCTGCGAGGGCGAGCAGCTCCCTGCGAGGGCGAGCAGCCCCCTGCGAGGGCGAGCAGCTCCCTGCGAGGGTGAGCAGCCCCCTGTGAGGGCGAGCAGCCCCCTGTGAGGGCGAGCAGCTCCCTGTGAGGGTGAGCAGCCCCCTGTGAGGGCGAGCAGCCCCCTGCGAGGGCGAGCAGCTCCCTGCGAGGGCGAGCAGCTCCCTGTGAGGGCGAGCAGCCCCCTGCGAGGGCGAGCAGCTCCCTGCGAGGGCGAGCAGCTCCCTGTGAGGGCGAGCAGCCCCCTGTGAGGGCGTGCAGCCCCCTGTGAGGGCGAGCAGCTCCCTGTGAGGGCGAGCAGCCCCCTGCGAGGGCGTTCAGCCCCCTGTGAGGGCGAGCAGCTCCCTGTGAGGGCGAGCAGCTCCCTGTGAGGGCGAGCAGCTCCCTGCGAGGGCGAGCAGCTCCCTGTGAGGGTGAGCAGCCCCCTGTGAGGGCGTGCAGCCCCCTGTGAGGGTGAGCAGCTCCCTGTGAGGGCGAGCAGCCCCCTGCGAGGGCGTTCAGCCCCCTGTGAGGGCGAGCAGACCGGGCTCGAGCTGCAAGGCTGCCAGGGCTTGAGCTGGTCCTCCAGAAGCGGCCAAAGCCCCCCTGCACCAGCAGGTGAGCTCCCAGGGGTGGAACGGGCCACTTGCATGATTAATTGCTGCAACTCCACGAGTATTTTTTGATGAGATGTATTTGTGTAAAATCAAAGCGTCAGAAGTCGTGGCAAAAAGTACGTGTTTTAGAGTGCCATGGGAGTATTACTTTATGAGATTGGGCCAACACAGAGAACCAGCAGTTGCAGCGTTAGCAATGAATGATGGAACGGTGCGGTGAGGAATGCTTTCAGCAAACCAAGATCCTATTTTTATACTGACAAAAAAAAGAGAAAAAAATGTAAAATGTGTGTCTGTGCATGTATATTTTTTTCCAAAACAGCTGAATCCCACTATCCTGCAGAATCTTATTCATTTAACAGGCTGTCAGTGCAAGTTCCTTTACATAGCTCTGCCTTTTCATGCCTAATGGGGTTTGCCCTGAACCAGACAAAGCCTATTAAACATGGCAGAGAAACAGATGATGCGAGAGGCCACTGGAAGCAGTGTGACTGCCCTCTAATGGCATGTGTGCCATGAGCGCACACCTGAGCTCCCCAGGGATGCCGAGGATGCTGGCAGGCGTGGTGTCCCAGTGCGCCTTGTATTCCCTGCACGAGAAATGTTCATACCCTGAGCAAACAGGAAAATTCGGTGCTGTATATTCAGTTTTTCAGACCGCGAGGGCAGGATAGAGGGTAGCAAGCGCCGTCCAAAAGCGCCGTCAGCGCAGCGGGGAAGATGCGCCGTCGATGAAGCCCCCGAACCAAAGGGTTGGCTTAGCTGGGAACAGGGCTGTGTTGGGTGTGCGGGTGCCCAGCGCCGTGCCTTGCAGCCACCTGTCAACCAAAACCTACGCATACTGAGTAGCATCAGCGTTTCATTTCCTTTGATTCTAGGAGGGGAATTCAAAAGGTTTATGGGTTCAGATTGAGTTTAAACTCCTAAATATGAATCAGAACTTTACAACTTTATCTGGTTTGAGCGTGTGCAAATACCAGAGTAGAAGCCGGGCGCTCAATCTGCAACTCTACTGAATAACTGTAAAACTGTATATATAGAAGAAAAGCATCCTCTAAGCCTGAGATTGCAAAGTTAGAATTGTCAGACAGAGACAAAAAATAGCAATTATCGCTGTTGTTGTTGTGTTACAATAGCAGTAAGGGATTCAGCGGACCCCTCCCTACAGCCAGACTCTCTTATAGTCTAAATAAATAAGGGCTGAAAAGGAAATTAAGGTTTCAGTAATTGAATTATTCCGCCCAGTCTCTGAGCAGCTCAGGAATAGTGCTTCAAACTGAACCCAGACCTTTTGAATCTCAGACTCTTCCCTCATTCCCTGAACCTTTGACGTCCTTTCATGTTCTCTGTCACTTACAACATTTTGCTCACCATATTGTTTAAAATCTCCACTTGAATCGGGGAGTAAAGAAACAGCAGGAATTTTATTCGCTTCTAGAAAAAATT
Organism: Phalacrocorax aristotelis; assembly: GCF_949628215.1. Taxonomy (NCBI): domain Eukaryota; kingdom Metazoa; phylum Chordata; class Aves; order Suliformes; family Phalacrocoracidae; genus Phalacrocorax; species Phalacrocorax aristotelis. The sequence continues at coordinate 17,071,941 of NC_134288.1, forward strand.
ATTCAAGCTTTTCTGAAACTTGAAAAAGGTTCTGCTCAGTTTGAGGCAAAGTTACAGTCAGAGTTTTACTTTATCTGAACCATATCTTATTCCATAAATTTATTTATTCTCATTTCTATTGATTCTCTTTCCTCTTCTCCACTGAGTAACCTGGAGGTCCGCAAAGCATGAGCTGAGGCTTCGAGCTAACAGAATTTTAGTTATTTAGACATTTTTATTTATTTTTCCAGTATGTTTACTATGAAGTGAAGGTTTCTTTGCTCCCTGAATACTGACCATCGGTCTGATTTTGTCATTGCTGCTTAAAAATGGTTTCTGAAGATCCCACGCCTGTTTTCCCCAGTGCATTGATGATCTGTGGGTAAGTATTGATACAGAGATCAAACAAATGCTACTTCAGAAAGCAAAATTACCATTCCAAAAGAGCGTCCTGCTTGTATCAATCTAGGAAGCTCAGATTTAAGAGGATATTCTCCAGGGCAACACTCACCTGCACACGCGTGTGTTTTAGTGGTGCCCATGAGAATGGACCGGCACTATCTGGTTAAGAAGGGAGTCCATGGCTGGGGGAGGAGGAGGACACAACACCTCTGTGTCTTCACCACTGGAAATGGCAGAAGTGTGTTCCCAAACCTTGATTTTTTTAATTTTTCTTTTCTAAATTATTCATCTGCGTGTTGGCCAGTGCAAGGATAGGAAGGGCAGTCGGTGGTTGCTGTCGAAGTCAATGTGATGAGGAGCGTTGCCTCCCTCCCGCCTGCCTGAGCAGCGCATGTACACGGACAGAGTGCTGTCTGCAGCTAACTTTGCCCTGCGCTCTCCTGGATCCATTAGCAGACCTCTTAGCCCACTGAGAGGGAATAACGGCACCAGATTTCTGCTCCACCTGGCAGCAAAATCGGAAACAAATCTTTTTTACTCTCTGCGCCTGAGGAAGCGGCTGTGTGACAGCATCTCCTTCCTTCTGGCGAAGTCCGGAGAGGGCGGCGAGCTTCACGAAGGAGAGGTGAAATGAGTGAATGGATGGGGGTTGCCTCTCGCCGCAACGTAACCCAAGCAGGGAGAGAGAATGTAAAGGTCTGGTACCCTCTGTGCTAGAAGGAATGCTCCAAATATTCTGATTTCTAGTTAATTTTTCTCTCTCTCCATTTGCTCTGTGGAGGGAGAACCTACAACAGATGAATTTTAACAAGCAGGAGGCACTGAACTCGCCACTCTGTTGCCGGTGAGTGTCTTACCTACCATTGCTTTTGAGGTTTATTTTGCTTTTGGCCAGAAAAAATCTTGAAACTCAAGAAATCTTCCTGACAAACACTTACTCAAAACTGACACATTTCCACACAATAAATTGGTTTAAATAATCGGCAATTTCCAGTGAAAACCTGTTCAGGCAAAAAAAAAAAAAATACCCAGATAGCTCTATTAATTGACCTAATCCTGCACTGCTAGTGATAACTAAGCACATGTTAGATAAGGCCTGCTCAGCTCATTAAGAGGACAAACTATCCACAGAGGAGCTTTGGTTTGTGGCCATTATCTGTCTGAGTGATCCATCCGCTACTGCACCCTCCCGTCAATAGCCAGCTGTTCGGCTTGCATGTTTATTTTTAAATACTTTCTCACCTTTTCATTATTTAATTTTCATCTTCTCTGAAAACCCTTCCAGGCCAGTCAGCAGGGCAAACAGCAGTCTGGTAACTTGCTGGCAAACCGGGTAACTTTTCTGTGGCAATTCTCAATGACCAGGGCCCTCTTCCGTTGGTCCTGAACTGCTGGTGAACCTCATCCCTGGCCCGTTTCAAACAAATGTTTGCATTTATACCAGATACGAACTAAACTGGATACTTCGGGGTGGAGTCCAGCACTGGCAGATTTTCTTCCTGGCACTTGCCAGTTGCATTATTCCGAACAGCTTAATACCGGATGACTTCTTGCACAAAAATGTAACACGCTGATGATATTCATTCCCTTTCCTCTGTACCATTGTCTTTCTCCATTATTATAATTCTGTCCTCTAGCTTTTTCCTCTGCTGAGCTTTCAGAGACCCTCCTAATCACCATCAGACACAGTGGGGAAAATGGGTGGCACCGGTGTGGGTAAAAGGCTGTATCGTAATTTGAGGGGCTTTACAATCATCTTCACGAGTGACGGCACAACCCAAGCAGCAAATACAGTTCACTCACTCTGGGGGAAAGCTATTTGATTTTAGATATAAATGTATTTATATTTATGTGCATATGCTTGTAAGCGTCAAATATTAATTTCTTTTATTCTAATTTTCTCTCGTTTGCATCTGTCCCTGCGCCTCATCGTTCCGGGGCCGGGGTGGCTTTGCACGAGCGCTGCCTTTGAGGTGGCACGGAGCGACATCAGCCTGGGGAAGATGCCGTGTCTCCAAAAGGCCCGGTTCTCACCCTGTTCCTCCCTGACACAGGACACTGGCCGGGGCTGGTGTGACTGTCACCTCATGTGCCAGCAGCTCAGTGCCGTGGAGGACTCGGGGAGACGCTTCCAGGCAGAGGAGTGAGCCCCCAATGCGGGTGCTGCCCTGCGCCCCCAAGCGTGCCAGCTAGCACCGCGCAGGTGTGCGCAAGGAGGTGACCTGCAGGAACCTCACGCAGGTGAGAGGAAGCCTGGGAGCACACCCTGATCCTGGCAAGGATCCAAGACCGTGATCCCACAGAGGTGCCACCCAAGCCCAGCCACTATATGTGGCACAAACCACCTCAGATTACTAGCCCCTATGATTTGTAACTCTTATAACGAATCTCCCCATTCCTTTTGATCTGTATATGAGGTCCTTTATGTCCTTAACAGGGGGAAAAAATCACCTTGCCTCCCTCAATGCTCTGCTGGAGGCCACTGGGTTAATTCCACACTATATGCATGGATAAAAAGGAGGGTAAGAAGAAAGAGTAGGTCATGCAGTGGCAAAGGTTGAGCAGCTCCGCTTTAAACGCTTTATGGGAAATTGTAAAACTTCTAAACAATTTAATAGATTAACTTCCCCTTTCAGTGGCATCAGTAAAACTGAATTATCATCCTCACTTTTAACTGATGCCTAGACCCAATACTCATCCATCAGGGATCATTTAGTGATAAAGCAATCAATCCTGCCACGGTGCAGAGGGGACAAACTATGCAAGATACCATCACCAAATATCCCTTCCACCCCAAAGCATCCTGTGAGTCTTTGTCAATGAAAGTGCATTTGTCTAGTGTTATCTGCTGCAGTATATGTGGAATACAAAGGAAGAAAGTAAAATATGCATTTGATGTACATGTGCAGACACCAGACATCCCATCAACCCAAGGAGGGCTGCCTTTTTTCCACGAACTGAGCACAGCACCTGAAAACCAAGCACTACTCCACCACCTCAGGTACCAAATTAATAGAAATAAAGCAATCGAGGAGCTGTCTTAAAATAATGCTGTGAAGGATTTGAAAGAACAATGAGAGATAATGTTGAAAAAACGGGTTTCTGCCTTATCCTTGTTTTAGGGTTCTTCTGTGACTTAAGCCAGAATCTCCAAAATATCAGTCACCTTTCCATCTCCGGAGCATGCAAAATACACTTCCCTTTTTTGAATCCTCACCAGTAACAGGTTTGGTTTTGATGTTTTTCTAGTATATTAAAGAGTTATGTACGTATTGAGAAGATCACAAATCAAAAAGAATTGGAAAAATTACAAACTTTCTATAAATTTTTTAATCAGCAACCGCATTTTATTAAGGTATGTATAATGTGTACAACTATCATTTGAAGAAATAAGTTAAAGATATTTTTGTACTTGAAATATCCCCACTTTAGGTAAGAACTTGTCCTCTCCCACCACAAAACAGGTAGACTTTTAGTAACAGGAAATCATGTTTGAATGAAACATACAACTTATTTGCTAAAACAGAGAGAAGTATTTGGTTTTCCTGCTAACTGTAATAATGTTTCTATATTATTTGACCATAAGGTAAAAAATTAGAATAAGTGCATTTCTCAGCCAGCTCTGAACTTTACTAAGACCAAACGCATTGGAGGTTTTGGGAATGATAATGTGGCCACTGGAGCAAAAGGAAACCTTGCCCTACTGCTGCCTAGGAGTTGGGATTTTCATGAACAAACAGGTTCAGGCTAAATTAAGAGGTTCAGTGTAGCAGAGTCCTTCAAAGGCTTTATAGTTGTTCAACTGCAATTAAAAGTCAATTGAATTGGACACTTAATTCCCATTTGTGCCTACGAAAATCTCTCTTCTATAATGTACTGTGTTGCAATTCTAGGCTGAAAAAGCAGGTACATAGAAATGTATAAAGGATGCAAGGCATGTATGGATTCTGAGGAGTAAGGAAAATAACAGCTATTACATCAAATGCTTGGTATTTACAATGTTTAACAAAGAGTATCTCCATAGGAGTACACAAATAACCAGACAATAATGGATTAAGATTTTAATATCTCTATTTATGTATGTGTTTTATCACCCAAGGAGTCGTATGATTTTTATGTCCAGAAAATGTATTTGCTATAGTGTGCCAGAGGAAGCTCTGAGCAGCTCGTGGAGGACAGCCAGTGCGATACAGACCTGCTGGTGACACAGAACTGAATATCTTTTTAAGGGAATTAACAGGGGCAGCAACTGTAGTGGGGCTCAGAAGTGATGACAATAGAAAATTCTTCAGGGAAGATTGTCTGACTCTGCAAAAAGTTACTGACATATGTAGGACAGTAGAAACAGCCCAAGAGCAAATACAAATCCTATCTGAAGATCGTGTGGTGAAATGTATCAGAAGGAATTACAGGAGATGGAAATGCAAAGGTAAAAGGTACGCTGCCTGCCGCAGAGGAAAGCGATGTATCGCATAACCCTCATCTGGAGGAAGCCAACGGCGTCAGAATTAGAGGGACATCGGAAGGGTCAAAACCTGATATTCAGTCTCAAATACTTTTCAATTTATATGTAAGTCAGGTCCGAGTGACCAGACCAAAACGCACCCTGGAGGATTTTGATTTTGCAAGAGATTCACAACTGGAAGGACTTTATTTCTTGCTTCTGATTTGGATGTGAGCAAAAGCTCCCAGCAGCAGCCGCTCCCTGCCAGCTTCTGTCATTCGGGGCTGGAACACTGTCAGAAATGCTCCCGAACTTGCAATTTCCCCGACTAGAGTTGAGCAGACCAGGCTGCCAGTTTGGGCACCAGATTATGGCAAGCCCAGTCCCAACTTCAGGCTTGTAAATCAGTTGCCGTATCTGGTGACCGCTGTCCTCCTCTCGCCATCCTCCTCTGCCAGGTAGGTTTGGCGTTAAATACTGTCTCCACCAAAGAGCTGCTAATAGGAAGCGACACGCCAGGAGCGCAGTAGTTCCCCCATCCTGCCTGTGGTCACGCCAAGTTTCTTCACCCGTTTTGAGTGGTTTTATTGACCCTGCGGATAAACTGTCGTTTAAAGAGACCGTCCGGGCTCTGAGAACAGAACAGCAATTATAGGGAAAATGAATTGCATCCTTGAGGTGTGACCCTGTTGAGCACCATTTGGTCCGCAGCAGTTTCAGATGCTAACAGCACGAACAAGAAGTCAGCCCCACTGGCTAAAGAATTATTCCCCCATGATTGAAGTCTAGTTTTACCCAGGCGGTGTTAAGCAATAAAAAGCTCCTGCTATCGGTATGCTGGTCGCTCTTTTTATAAGGACACTAGCCAACACTTCTCTGCAGGGCAAATACAGGAAGCATTCCTTCATTCTGCTAACCAGTTGCTGGCTGATACGGATTTCTGCCAAGAATTTGCAAACAATGTAAAGCAAGCTGAAGAAACAGAAACTTGCCCAGTGACATAAAATATGGCATAATACGCACACGGTCTCTGCACGGACAAACAGGAAGGCCCACAAGGATAAGCAAACAATTGAAAACCTCACAATTAACACAAACGTGACATAGAGAAGCACGCTGGCATGAGGAAAATTATTTCTCCATGACATCAGGCGAGAACTGAAAGGATGAGCATTTGCCTCGGTCGTAGGCGTCCGCCACCTGGGTGCGGCCTGCGTGCTCGCCCGACGCAAACCAAACGTTGTCTGGGGGCCTGTGGAGCTCAGGGCCTACCCCCATTGTGCAGGGGATCGAACTTCACCCAAAAAGAGCGAGGCAGGAGGAATGTGAAGAGAAGACACGGAGCCCACGGGGCACCTGCAGGAGCCTCCCACCGCTCCCGGGCTCGTTCCAGCTCTGCACTGCCAGCGGCAGACCTCTGTGCCCAACACCCAGCCTGTTGCGATGGCCATGGTCACCAAAGTGCGAGCGGTATCTATACGCATAGGCTGCCATAAAACCTTACTCCAGTACATCTTTCTCCAGGCACCTTGTTTCTGAAATAGTCCCCCGGCCCCTGTGGAAACCTTCCTGACATTGACGTTTCAATATTTTTAACGGCATTAGAAGTGACTTCTTGCCTCTGTGCATACAAATGATTGTAACTATCCCTGTTTATCACAGTGACAGATATGTGCACTAATTAGATATTCTTTTACACATCCAACCAAATCCCAAATCTTTTGAAAATCAGAGCTTCCGCTAAGCTCCTTGAAATGGCTTCTTCCTCTTGGAGAACGCTGTATCCTACCGCGAGGAGACGGTGATGCTACAGGTGCAAACAAATGAATGCTGATCAAGAAAGCCATAGTAAAACAAGCTTTTGAAGCGTAAATAGTTCTAAAAATAAACTGACACTGCGGATTGTGTTTTTACAAGTGAGTAAACAAGACAGAGGGCAGAGGCCAATGCGTCGGTGTCGCCCACGCTAACAAACTTTGCGCTGTGTTACGCAGAACCGAGAGAGGTAGAAAGGCCCAAGCAGCTCCTTGCCCAGGGCTCCGGCTCCTTGGGACCAGGCACAGGACCTCAAGGATGAAACACAGAGCAGCTGCTGGATAATGTGGGGGGGAGCGTGCCCCCGCTCGCACTGCAGCCTGTGGTACCCCCACACACTCCAGCAGAAGCCAAGAGCGATGAGAACGATTAAAGGCCTTCCAGGAGGAATACTAGGCTGGTCTTTCTCTCTGCCACGCCATTGGTGCGGTTGGGTCTCTACCAAGAAAGCAACGGAGTGATCCTCACCGGACCCTCCGAGGGCTCAGATGCCCACCACAAAGATCTGCAGGGCGCTCTCGTTCCTCGGGTAGCCCTGGCAGCTCGTCGGGACCAACCAATACTAACAGATATAAGACTTAACGCTGCAAATTTTCAAAACACCTTAGGGCCAGATTCTGTAAGTTGGTTACTCACAATGAACTCGAGACGTCCGTAAGCACTTTTTTTCTATTTAATTAAATAAGAGGCGGCTTTTTCAAAGTGCTTCACAGATCCCACCCCGCTGCGACACCGCTGCTGAGTGCCTCTGGGAAGCTGGCTGTGAGGGCATGTGTTGAGTTCTTGGAAAATCCAGCTCATTCAGATCTGGCAGGCTGATTCTGAAATAATATCTGGAAATCCACTTGCAACATTTGCAAGAACTATCCATTTGCATATACAAAAGCTGACTTTTGGCATGAATAAAATTTTCTTATACCTTTCCTTTGAAAATCTGATCCAGACTGTCTAGACAAGTCAAAAGTCTCATTTGTGCTTAATATTTTACAATTTATTATTTTGCTTTCCTTTCTGATTAATTTGGAAACGTCCCTCAGCAAAGATGTAGTGATAGGAGGATATCGTTTTATAGGCAACTCTTATAATCCCACCGCTCTGGTCAAACATACCCTTGAAGTTTGCTCTAAAGCTGACACACATAAACCCAGCCCCGTAAATCTAATTCTACCTACTGGCACGCGCTTTCAGACATCCGCAGTTCATCCAAACACACACTTTTTATTTCTTCCTATACTTTTTTTTTTTTCAATAGTAGCATTGTAAATGTTTAAGCAGGCGAACATTGTAGAGCTAGAAGAAACTTAAACGTGCTGCGTATTTGCTAAGCACAGATACCGTGGCAAGACACCGAGACACCTTTAAAAGGGTCTGCCTCTTGCTTTCTCTCTCTCTTTCTTACTCAAAATACAGCTTTTACAAATATGACATCTTAAAATTAAAATGTTTGTTCTGAAAGTAATAGCCAAGATCATAAAATATTTATGTGATCATTAATATTTGAATTTTGAATAATGCATACTTTTATATTCCACAAAAGAATGCAATGCGTGTTTTATACAAAAATCATATTCTTTTCCCTGTAACAAGTACGGAAGCAGCTTTATTTGCATTACTCACTTGCAGGTATGTAATATCAGATTACACCGTGAATACTCTTTGTTTCCTGGAAATACCTGTGTCAGGCTTTTTTACTCTGCATGCACAGGAGGTCCGTGTCCATCACGGCCTGACTGAAACGCAGGGAAGTTCTGTGCACTCAGCTGTGATTTCGAAACGGCTTCTCTTTGAATTCAGTCTGTTTCGTTCGTTGCTAATTGTACCTGCTTCTCGCTGAAAGTTTTGCCTCTCGGAAATCTAAGCCACATCCCACCGCTTCACTGGCAGCGGCGCGTCCACGCGCTGCCGCCCGCCGTCGCTCCTCGGGACGCTGGCGGATGGGCTGACAGACGTGGGCTAACCGGCAGACTGTACGGAGTCAGGGTTTGATGACATGGGAGAAATAACAGGAGACAGAGCAGGTAACGAAGAAAGTGTAGAGGGAATAATAAGAGAGAAACAGGCAGAGAGCGTTTCACACCGGGAAAGCGCACAGCCTGAAATACAGCGGGAGGGAACTGAGGAAGCCAAGAAATGCACAGAAGCATGAAAGAGGGCAAAGGGGAAGGGGAGCTAACCCTGTGCTTACTGCCGGCACAACACAGCAAACATCTCTGATAGGAGACTAGGTTTGGGGTGGCGCTTTCAGAACCGCGATCTGCTTCACCGAAAGGTGCGCTTCAGGTTTGCAAACTTACTAAACAAACGTGAACCCGCTTTCCTAAGTCTGGGCTTGATACGCATTTTATATTTCACACTGTGGGCTCGATACACAGCAATTTCACCTGATTTTCACCCTGAGATTTGGGTGCAGACACAGACGTTACAAGTGCATTTGCTGGACCTCCACTGGCAAGCATAATTACAGTACGTGATTCATGACCACCGACGTGTTCGTGGGGTTTTTTTGTCAGGCTACTTGGAAATGGACAATTCCGAGCATGTGGACGCGGAGTTACTTTGAACCCAGCCCAGGTTTTACACTCGCTCATGCTGGAGCTGGCCTTGCTGTGGTTTCCTACAGCGCCTAGTTCCAGGAGAGCTTATCAGGTCTCCGAGCACAACTGTAAAACTGAAAACCTGAAGAAGGGATTTCATGTGAAAACCACCCGAGAAAGAAGTGCGAAGGAAAGCAAATCCACTAAATTGTCCACAGACAGTTCTTCTTTAATTGCAACTGATTGGTAAAGGATTTCCGATACTCAACTCTGTAATTAAAGGAAGATTGACAGCGTCCAGTGCGTTCTTCTGTTAGAAATCTTGCCTGTATTTCCAAAGCTGAATTTTGAGCCTTAGAAAATGCCTTTGAAATATTGGCTAACATAAATCACCTTTTCTCCACTGTTCTCAGTAAAACTGCAGAAGTTGAGAGTATGGACTCGTGTTTCTAAATGATCTGTGTAAGTGCTTATTAGCAGAAACATGGGGAGGGTTTACATCCTCAGCCAACTAATGGATGTAACTGACTGAAGGAGAACATGTGCATTTAAATCAGTTCAGCCGGTAGCTGAAATCTTCTGCCTCAGTTTGTAAAGGGAGCCAGAGCGCTTGGCATCTTCTTTCCCGGCATAATCCCACCGAGCCAAACAGCCTGTGGCCAGACAAAGCGTCTGCGTTGCCGACTGCGAGCTTCCATCAAGGATTTAGACATCTCCCTGATCTAAACTCCAGTTGTAAATAATTGCAGGTGAAATATGCACCCATAATTATTGTTTTCCTCACAAAAAAAAAATGTTGGCATTTGATCCTTTCCTTTCTCATTTTTATTACAAAGCACAAACATGATAACCATACCATCACACTCTGCACTGTGCGCGGAGACATTTTACCCTTTAAGCCTCCAAAGAAATATCAGGCCCAAGCAAATGGCCTAATTACTGCGTCTCCATTCATTGTGTCCCAGGTCAGTGGGCAGATATATGCATAAAGGCAATAGCAGCTTTGGGAAATAATCTTCTTGATCATAAAACAGCCATATATGTGTTCTCTTGTGTGTAAATGTGTGCCACTCAACAAATATAACCACAGCCTATCCCTGATCAGGTGTCAAAATGGATGGGGGATGTATGTATGTTTAAGGAGGATTTTTAAAGCTTTTCCTCTCCTAAATCACACACCACACAAGTCAGTGGGAGTTAGCCTTTTAAAATCTGACCTTTGCGTCATGTGAAATACCTTTAGCTTAGGTATTTTTCCCAGTAACTTACTCCAGAGGTAGCTGAGTAACGGCCCCTGATAAATGTAACTAAGCTAATCCATGCATTTACTCTTATTTTTCCAGGGTCCATAATTTTGGGGGTTATTGCTCAAAAATGTGCATTCACCACCGTGCTGAGGTAACGGAGGAGCCATGCCTTTCTCCTCTTCTCTCAGCACGTGAACCGGAGTTCTAAAAATTCACTGTAGTAATCACAAAACGCTGCTGCAGAGAATGACTTGATAAAACCTTCTGAGATTTCAGCCTACCTCGTCCCTTTGTTTCATAACTAGGAGGAGTATAATGAATGCAGAAACTCAGTGAATAGAGCTCAGCAGGGCCTACTTTTTTCTCATGACTCCTGTGATTATAATAATTTGATTTTATAGGTGTCTATCCTCAGACCCCAGCTAGGGAGCAATCTTTACTGAGTCATGAACTTTCACATCATTAAATCTCTCTACATTTATTTTAAACATATCAAAAGTGTCAGATAACTTCAGATCTACTAAATTTTATTTGCATTGGGTAAAATGAAGTTTAGCCACTTGGGAAAAGAAATGAAATAGTTTCCTTAGCACTCAGGAAGGCGGTCGGGCTCTGGAGCGTGGGCGATTCCAGCCGTGCGGCGGTGGAGCACATCTGTCCGGGCCAGGACACGTGTTTACAAGGACAGGAACCTGAGTAATTCCCCACCAGTCTGAAGGGAGTATTAAACTCTTCTGTCAGTTGGATGTATATTATTTATGTTCCTTTTTTTAATTGTTGTTGTTGTTGATTTCAAAAAATATTTCTTTGTTGGTTCAACGCTGACTCCCGATAGAAAGTGATGAAATGCCCAATATGTTAAAAAACCTTATCGCTAAATCAGAAACAGAACTATAAATTTTGGCTTTTGAAACTGAACTGACTGTTGAGGATCATTTTGCTCCTGAAATATTACAGCAGTGATCAATTTGCTGTAAAATTAAGCAGTTTAGCTCTGCAATCTATAGATGGAAAACATGTTGTTCTTGAGCAAAGTTTATGCCCTGCCCAAGGGATAAATTAAATTTTATGGGTGAGACATGCATTATTATAAGCTTATCTGTTTAACATATCATTCTTTTCCACATCAGTATTATAAATATTTTTAATCATACATTTGATCTCTTGTGCATATAGCGATATGGTAATTCCCCCTGCCCCCCTCAAAAAATATGACCAGACACAGTTAATTCATCACAGAACAGGGGAGAATATTCTAATCTTCCTACAAAATATACTGAAGATTGAAGCAGAGGCACTTAAAATTGGGGCTACTTTGCAATCTTTCAGTGGAATAATATTTTCCTGAAGGAAAGGGTGGAGCCACGCTGCGCATTTTTATTATGGTTGTTAGTATTGAACATTTATATTGTAAGTCTCTAATCAGAACTGGGGCTGTAGTCTAAGACAATTCAGTTATAAAAGTTAGGGAAAGCGGTTGAATGTATTCATTTAGTAAACTTGTTACTGGTTTTATAAATTTCTGCCGATTTTCCTTGACTTGTACAAACTGGATTCAGAGCTCTCAAACAGACCGTCACCCTGGCTTTCAAAGGCTGGGCACCTTCTCCGAGTAGTTTCAACAGAAATGGATCTTCTGAAGGAAGGAGAAAGAAGAGTGAGGAGCTGTGAGGCCTTTGCCTTTCGTCGGTGAGAGAGAGCGCGGGTAAGACCCTTACGGGGTCTGCAGGAAGAGGGGACCGAGGAGTCCCGATGCAGTGACAGGTAAAACCACAGGTGAGGCCGTCTATTCACCACTCGCCACGTGTGGCACTATCGTGTTCAAATTAGAGGCAGATGACCTCCACTCGTCCACGTTTACTATCAGCCACATCACTGAATGCATTTAAAACTGGCGATGTTGTAAGAACAGAGTTGAAGTGAAGGTGCACAAGGTGGAGTCGGTCAGCTCCAGTATCTCATCTTCTTTTCTGTTTTTCTTTACTTGCTTCTGTTAAAGCGGATTACGGGGGTCAGACTCAAACCCCCAGTTACGAGTTGATTCTGTGGTTCTACGAGCTCATCCGGTCAGCTGGGATGGGAAAAGTAAACAGCGAAGGCATCTTAATTTGGAGATTTGCTATTCAGTTGCCTTCAGCATCTGTCACCTCAACCTGATGCTGTCCATGGTGAACCCTCTGTGCCACACTATGTTTTACGTGAGATCTCTCCCCATATGCAATTTTGACTCGAGATACCTGCAAATTCTACAGATTTCATTTAGCACTGTGCAATTTACTGCTTTACTCGGCTTTGAAAATCTAAAGCGTGGGTCCTTGTAACGTTGTCTTCATGGCTGACAGCCCTTTTCTGCTCTCAACACCCACTTGCTTCCCCTCAGTCATACAGATCATCAGTCTTCTGGGTTTTGGTGACACGGGAATCACTGACGTATTATTTCTAGTCATCTTAATCTGCGCCTGTTTCTTACTTTTTATTTTCCGTGGCGTATGCTCCCATCATTTTTTCTTATCGACATAAATAAACAGGCACATTTCAGCCAGTGTTTTAGGCTGCCCATAACACGTTTCCCTGTGAATAACCTTTTCCCATTTTTATGGAATGAGAGGTTTAAGGTGAATATCCTAATAAAGAAGAAAAAACCCAGCCCCTTTCTTCAAGGTGAGATCTTGTGGAGAAGGTGCTGGGCGGTAACGCTGCAGGGGAGACCCTGCCTCGCCAGAAGATGTACGTGGCAGAGGAAGCTTGCCTTCCTCGCGGGGGTGCTGCGAGGATTACTCAGTGAATGGTTTATAGTCCTCGGAAGCTGTAAAGGGCTACAGAATGGCTAAATAGTGTCACATTATACCCTCGCACTTTATATTCCAAGGTGAGCGGTTTTGAGGTGACAAGGCGGATGGGTGGCTTATTCTCCATCACAGCGAGGAAGTTCTGCAAATGTATGTACACCCCGGGAGCAGGCCGCCAAAATGTAACTGCTGCAGGTGCATAAATGGGCTGCCTTCTCGGGCCTTCTGGTAAACTTTAATTCTATTTTTATAAAATCCTTTCTAAAATATTGCTCTCTGGGGCAGGCGCTGTCAGTATGATCTGTGTTTGTACAGCTCGGTGAGATCTTGATCTGCGGCTCGGTGTCCTGCGAACTAGCACACAAAAATAAACCAAAAATATATAAAAACGTTACTCACTGAGCAGAAGTTGTGTCAGGCAAAAGATTCGAGTCCTGGACGTAATAAAGTAAATACCGAGAAATTCTAACTGGTCTTTGTGAGGGATGTAGTGCTGATAGGAAATCACGCTACGAGAGCCGGTTTATAACCAAGTCAGGAGCACAGATTTCTACCTGCGCACGAAGGGAAAGTCTTGGTGCATCTGGATTTTAAGACTTTGTAGCACAATCACAATGATCATACGTAAATGGGAACTATTTGAAAAATGAGCACGTAATAAAATAGCGTTCTCTGGGCAGGCGCCCTGTTGGCAAATGCCTGGGGTAAATAGGAGTAAGATGCTTCAGAGATGATGTGATACAACTGTTTTGTAGGTTGAAGATCTAGAGAACACTGAAATGTTAGAAGGGCTTCTGAGGAGACCAAGGGGGTGGACCGTCCCCCCGCTCTTCAACTGGCCTGCGAGAAGCATCTCTGTTTGGAAGACGATTATGTATCAGGTAAGATGAACACATCTTTACGTACATGAAGAAAGTTTTTAAGAGGTCATTTCTCTAAAATACCTTTTAACTGCACAAATATGACAGTTTTGAATCTCTGGTTACTAATTTTATAGCCTTAAAGAGATTTACACTGATTTAACACGCCAGATCTACTCAGATCTGTTAAATCCCTGTAAACGCAACTCAGGTTCTAGGCTCAAGATGGGAGGATAGCGTGAGCTGCCCTAAATGAGATGGCAACTGGAGGCCATGGCTCTGAGAAATCTGCACCCAGAGGCACCCAGCAGAGCCCAGACACACTAGGTAACGAGAGATGGGGCTTACGTCATACCTTACAAAATATCCATTATAACATTAACGTGTGCAATTTCTCATCCGTAAAAGCCGTCCTACATGACCTACTCAGTCTTCGAGTTCCTGAGGTACGTACGTTGTGCGCTGTGGGCAGGCACGAATTATTATAGCAGGATATGAACGGAGACTTCGGTCCCATGCGTTGAATTCAATGACAATTTGCCACCATCTTCCCTGAACACTGGAATGAGCCCCCGAAGGAACAGCGAAATGCACTCGTACTCTTCCATGTCTCTCGGAGAAGAACAAGACAAAGGAGGTGGTTCCAGGACTCCAATATCTCACCCAACTCAACTACACTTGATTATTATTTGCTTCTCACAACCTGAAAAGAAACCTACTACCAGATTTGTCTGTATCAACCTTGCTGAAGCTGAATACTTTCATACATATGTATGGATAGCTTAAGTTTTTATGAGCATAATTTGGGCTTTTCAAAATAGTGACACAATAACAAAGCAAAATTGAGACATGCATGTAATTTGAATACTGATTTGGTTTTATATCTTCCTGGTGCTGGCACTTTTGATGCTGCTCTTTTCCATTCCATCTTCTTTCTGTTCTTATTTCCCAATGAATGGAATTAGTTGTGAGTGCATTCGCTGCTTCTACCAACCTAAATATGAAAGCTGAGGAAATATATATCTATGACCTCCCTAAGAGTTTTGGACAGTTACTCAGTTGCTGCTCCCTCTGAGTTTTCTATCGACTACTTAAAGAAGAGTTCCTGACCCTCTTGTCAGATAGGAAAACGAGCACTGTCACACGGCTATTGCCACATTTCGTGGCATTTTCAGTACCATAAGCCCTGATTTTTAATTACAGCAATGCAGCATTTCAAGGAGGTTATTGCAGAGGATGCCTTCTGCTTGTATTTCAGGTCAAATACCCTCAGCGAGCTGTTGGCATCGATCTGCAGACACAGGGCAGGATTCCCAGTTCCCCTCCGGCAAACGGGAGACCCTCAACCAGCCAGCTGCCGGGTCACAAGCCAGCTTCGTGTCCGCCTCTGCTGCTGGATCGTCGTGCAAGTTTAGAGTTGTTAGAGGGTCCTCTGTGGTAGAGAACTAGGCGTGATGAAGCTCTGCCGCGTCTCCTCACCCTTTCTTGAAGTGTACGAGTGACAGGCAAACCCCCAGCCCCGCCACACCTATACAGCAGTAGAGAGGCCCCTCGCTCGCGGCGGCAGGCGGACTCGAACAGCTTAGCACCGCGGGGAATGTGGTCCTAAAAATTAGTCGTAAAAGTACCTGGTTAATAATTTCAAAGAGAAAACTAAAAACTGTTCAAGGGCAATCTATGAACAGAAAAAGGGGGTTAAATTAACTTCATAAATTATGCACAGACGGAGTAATTAATGGAAAACACAGGATTTATTTAGAAGAGTTTGATTTGGTGTGTCAGCCTCCTCTGGAACGTGAAGTTACCTCGGAAACATTGCATTTTCTAAGGTACCGTGCCGGTGTGCTACCTCAGCAGAATTCCCATCTGGAACCAGGTGCGTGGTTCAAGTTCCTTGTACACGACACTGGCCAATGCTGCTCTCAGAGGGAAAGCCACAACAAAAAATCTTGCAACTGGTTTATTCCATCACTATCTAATATGAAACTTGTTGCACTGGGCAGAAGCTGGAAGCAAGGTTTCTTCATACCTGCGTTCCTAACCTGGCAGGTATTTCTGCATGTTTGAACTTTCATAATGTGAGCAGAGATTCGCTCGCTTCTTTGAAGTTAATCAGAGGTAGAGACCAAGTGGAAGAGTACGTGTGTGTATCGTCCACTGGTCGCCTTATCATCTGGAGAATTGTTATGTTGTGGACGTACAGACTTAAAACTACTTATAGATAAATGTAAATGAACATCTAAGACCTTTGTGAAAGCTGTTAAACCCTTGGCTTCAACTTGCGGCAGAGCGAAATTCAGCACAAGCACCGAGTTTATTTTAACTTTGGATAAAATTTTCAAAATGTACACGGAAGTAGGCTGAAGTATGTTCAAATACAACTGAAAGCCCGGCATTTTAATACATAAAGTAGGTAACAAAAGCAGCATATGAGACTTCATAAACAGAGATTTTAAAACAAATTTAATAATAGACTTTTTGAACTCGCAAATCACTGTCAGAGCACATATATGTTAAAAGACCTATAAATATATTTTAAAACTATCTATTTTCCTTTCACTTAGCTGCCAAGATCTCCACTAGGAGGTTTGTGTTTCCTTCCAACATTAAAGAATACCTCTAACATCTGCAGCAATGAAGGGTGAAGAGTGTCAGTTCTGCTTCTGAAACAAGCAGTGCCGCCATTTGAAGGAGGAAAAATGTGAAATAATGAATATGCCGTCGCAGAGCAGTCTGTTGTGTAAGAGAAGATGTGCAAAGCCTCTTGCTCGGTTTGATCTTCTGAGCTTCTTCTAAACACCTGGAAGGAGCGCAGGGAATTACGCAACACGTGGTCAATGGGCAAAGCCGTGCCGCACCCAAATATAACGTGCTGCGGAGCACATTGCAAGGACTTCGGTTTGTGTTTTCTTCCCTCCCGGTGTCAGGAAGGAGGGGAAGGTACCCCATGAAAACATGAGCCAATCTCAGCTTAACTGGAGCAGCCACTACTTGAAAAATTATTCGCTTTTTTTCCCACAAAGGTTCCCGGAAAGACGAGAGGCACACTGCCTTCACTGGGATCTGGGGGGTTCCTGGTCGCTTTTTGTTTTCCACAGCCGCTTTCTGTGTGACGTGGGCCCCCCGTGCTTCGTTTCCCTGTCAGTAAAGGGAAGCAGTAGCATCTCCTGATGGTTTAATAGCCATCAATAAACAGGTGGGCATGCTAATGATTGCAAAATGCAATTACAAAAGTCGTTACAACGGAAGGGAGGTATGTGCAACCATCGCAGAGTAATAAAAATAATGCCTGCAGGAGCTTTGCTGGAGGCACAGTACAGCGCGCCGCAGATCCTGCTGCAACAGGACGGGCGATATTTTACCATCGCAAGTAGCTTTTAAAAAACCATCCCCAGGTCTAACCTCCAACCACGAAATCTAATCGGACCTGCAGAACTCCCACGGCCAGGAGAAATCACAAGCGACATTTTCAAGCGAAGTGATCTCGCTCCCCGTTTCAAGAAGAAAACGTGTAAACGATGGCTAATACTTGGAGCCGGAGCTGATAAACGCTTCTGCCTATAACTGCAGAAAATTTTTAGCATGAAGGTTTTCACAAATATTTTAGATGGTCTCAAATTTTATGCAGAAAATTTCCTGCAATTATGCCTAGAAACGTACCTTACTCGATCTAGATAGGGTGCCCTGCCACTCCTGCAAGAACGAACACAGACTCTAGGGACACTCAACCCGAAAAATAACAAGAAGAAATCCATTTTTTTTAGTTTTCAAAAAAGTCTTTGGGTGCACTTCAATCTCAGAACTACATTATCCAGCTGTACTTACAAATAATTTCAACTGACGCGTGAACTGGATAGTTTTATACCCAAATGCGTACGTACATCGGTAACCGTGCAACTACGCAATTTACAAAGGCATAGGGGAATTCAAAGGACTACGTTTGCAGATCTGAATTTTTTAAAAACCCGATTCCTAATACTGATGTGTCAAAGACAGAGGCCGAAAACCACAGTGGTTAAAAAGAAAGATAATAAAGCGCTTGCTACTCGACCTTAACTACAAAGAAGGGGGAAAAAATCAGTGTTAATCTTGCTACTCAAGCCTTAATCAATTTTGTATTTTGCTTAGCTTTTCCTTTTTCAGCATTTATATAATTTTATATATAGGATATGCATGGTTTTGCTTTTATTATCTGTATATCTGCTCACCCCAAACCGCCAATTCATCCTTGATTTTTTGGGTTAAAGTTACACACTTAATGTTATTTTAACATCGGGCTTTTTTGTAATGTAACGATATTTAATTTGCATTAGCACAAGTGACATACAATAGATCATGCTATTATCATGATTGATATCGGATGAACTGGCATAAATTCAACGTTATAAATTGAGCCTATAAATGAAACTATTATTGTACAGGAATTACTGTAGTAGAAAGGCTAAGGACCCTCAAGTCAACCTTAGTCAAACCCACTCTTTAGAGTTTTATATTTTATGCCTGCAATAAATGCTTTTGTGAAAGCCCATAACCTGCAAAAGAAAAGTCATTGGAAGTCTATTAATTATAATAATACTATCCAAAAAGCTGTGAGGGCTTATTTTTGTGACATCACACTTTGATTTCTTACTGCCTTAAATTATCCCTTTGTTGGCTGGGTGAGGGTAACAGTCATACTTTTGTCATTAAATATAAGGAGTTTTAAAGCCTGATCCACCTTAGCTCTAATTGATATTGCTTTCATTTGGCAGATAGTGACCTGATTTATAATTTAAATATGCATCATTATATGCACCTCTTCTGTATAATGAAAAAGCAAAGTTACTCTCATCTTTTCCCGCAATGTTAACATCAAGGAAAAGTATCTTTCTTTTTTCCCTTTTATACTCGGAGCCTAATTGAAAACTGTTCATTGAATTTCAACATGATAGAAAAGTCTTTTTATCTCTCAATTTGTCCATTAGCTATTATAATTGAAGTATCTGCTACACAGTTGAATTGATAGTGTTCTTGTTTAAATTCTGGATTTGTCTAAATCTTCTATGAGGCATCAACTAAAAAAATATTGGTTAGGAGACATTAGCTAACAGTATTGCCTAAATGGGACATTAGACGAGCCCTCCACATGTGTAAAGCTACAGAAAGTAGGAAGTCATCTAATTTTACTGGAGAACGTGTTGCATAATAATCTTAACAGCATGACCATAAGGTTCGCTAATTGCCACATCTGTTTAGCAGCTGTCAGATGTTTGCCATATGCTGCCATCAATATTACAACGGAGTACATTACAGGGAGTTTTATTGTGTTCGACTGTTATTTATTTGCCACAGACGTTACTACAGCCAGTGACGTCTATTTATGTTAGATCACTAATTATATTTTAAAAGCTGCACGCAAAACCCAGATTTTTCAGCTTCCTTAGACCCCGTTTCTGATGAGGTAGCGAACAACTTTTTCCCTACAGATCTCTGAACTGATTTATAGACTTCTATCTCTTCTTCTGGTAAACAATTCTTCTGCAAAATAACTTATTTATGCTGTTTTTGAAGGATGCTTCTAAACCCAGGTTATGTTTTAATGGTGATGTTTATAAGAACTCAAACACAACCTTCTTTTCAGAGAACCCACCTCACCCCACGGTTTTCCACCAGGACACAGGTCGGGGATGGGAGACAATTCGCTTCCCCGGCTCAGAAGGTTGGTTTCCCCAGTTCTGGCCCCAGACGCTGTGACCTTGATTCACTGCATGACCCTAACGCCGACCCGTAAGCTAAAGAGCTGCTGAACAGCTGTAACGTCAGAACTCGCTCATGAAACGGCTGCAAAAAGCAAAAGGCGTTGCAGCACGACCGCCATCGAAGCGGATCGATATGGCTGATCGTCGCTGTTCTTCGAAACGTTCTTTCAGGGTTTTTTTTTTGCGATGGCTTCTTTCAGCTGGTCTGTGCGTTACTTTTCTGTTAAATGCAGCTACCACAGCAACGAAATGGGAAGCAGAGATTGACAAAGTGCAGACGAGGCAAAATATGCATGATGTGACTTAATATGAGCTGATAGGTGTCACTGATCTCTATTATAAATAGACTGTGTGAATTCCATATGATGTATTATTAATCTATTGTAGATGCCTTTTTGTTTCATTAATAAACCTGGAAATCAGACGTATACATTTCCAATGATGAGTTTTTGGCAATACAAGGCATCGTGGTATTTGTCTGCAATTGCTCAATTATTTTGATGATTTTCTTCTTCTTTCTACATAAATGATTAATGCTTGAGATGTTTGTTCAAGATTCTTCTGATTTTGGCTCATTTGTCCAGCCGAATTCTTTTTTTCTTCTCTAATTAGAGATTACTGCAGCATAAGGACTGCCACTTTGACCTGAAATCAGCTCCTTCGCGATGTCGCTCTGGAGCACGCGACACGGGTCCTCTGCCTTCGGTCCGCGTTCGGCTGTGAGGGCTCAGAACTCTGGCAAATCTCACAGGAACAATGCATTTGCAGCTTAGATCTGCCTCAAAGCAGAAACTCTCGTGCTGTCGTTCCACCTACAGTCAAAAATGCTTCTCTGGTATTTCTGTACTGGAGAAAGTTAAGAAAACATATTGCTGCTTTTTTAGATAGGGAAGGACTTGGATTTTTCAAACTTCTGAAGAGAACAGTCTGCAGCAGCGAGTGCCTTCCCTCTGCTCCTTCTGAAGACACTCAAGCAAAGATATCCTTGAAGACATTAAAGGGCAAAGAGTTTTGACTAAAAGGCAAAGCCGGGGTGGCTCCAGGAGCCACATCATCGAGCCTCGAGTCGTCTGAGCTGGGTGAGGATGATGGGGGTCGCCGAAGGAGGGCACTGGGGCTGGGAGTTCAGGCAACACGTGCCAAGAGGAGGAGGAGGTGCTCAACTCCCGTGCAAAATCAAACTGCCTAACGAGAACGCCTCCATCAGTAACCTAAAATTTGTCTGCCTTCTGCATTTGATCTCCTCATTTTCTTCTTAGATGCCTTTTTAATGCTGTTTGTAGCCATTTCAATTATGTGATTTCCTTATCTGTATACCATTGAGAATACTGTACAAGACTTTATAAACAGCTACTAAGTTTATCTGCCTGTCATTTGGTTTTCATTATGCGAGATAACAATCTCTCTCATATCTTATAAGAAGATATAATGTGATTGTTTCTAAACGGGGAGAGGGGAAAAAAGTCTAGTCTGCATTATCCTTAGCCTCGTATTTGTAACGTCAGTCGTGTCAGCACAATCGCCAACATTTTTCCTTGCTGTGGTCCAGGAAGAATTATCTCTCTGGTTTTTTGTGCTTGCTGCTATCTCCTCTTTTTCTCCATTTTAGACACAGCGAGTTTCTTATCTGGAGCGTGGTTATGTGGCCACAGATGTGCCTACATTCAGTCTGATCATTCCTAACTGTTTCGTGGGGCTCATGCACTGAAGGGAAGGATGAGAGGCGATTGTCAACAGTTCGCTGTATTAAGTATGGATAGATATTATTCATGTAATTTGACAGTTCTTGACTTTCAGCTGTATAATGACAGTGAAACGGTAGGAATTTCAGCAGCAGAACTTCTGTCTTACTTCAAGATAAGCTTATCAACTGTAGCCTGAATCCATTCAACTCATAAGCAGATCAGAACTCATGTCATGCTGAAGTGCTGCGCCGATTCCTGCCTCCTACCGTTGCTTTGCACGTCCATACGGTCTCGGTCGTTTGCCATCTTACAGTTATTTTGCAAGGTTTTTAGGAGACAGGCTGGCTCTTGTATTTGTTCAGCACCTTGTTCGGTGAAGCCATGGATCCTGCTTGGTGCCACCAAACGCTCGTGTAACACAAATAAGATGCAATGAAGTGATAATAGGGGATGGTCAGCCCTTGTGTTTTCTTCTCTCTTCACCAGTTATGCACTTGATCTGCAAAGAGCGGCTGCCTTCTTTGGCTTCCCATTTAACATGAAGAAACACCCTGAGGTTTCTCCTGTGCTACTCGTCCCAGCGATTCGGAGGGGTCTCTGAACGCTGTGCGGGAATCGTGCGTATCATTCGGGCGCCCCAACAACGCAGCTGCAGGCTAAACTAGGTTCAGGATTGATCGAGTGTCTGTAGAAGGTCCACGCTCCCTCGCGTGCCTTCCGGACTACAACGCTGTTTCCAAACTGGTGGGATTCAGTGGGGGGTGAGAAGAGCAGTTTTGGAGAATTTCTGGCAGTTTAATGTTCAATTTGAAAGAAACAAATAGAACAGATACGTGAAAGCAAATGTGAAATCTCTCTTTAGTCACCTCATTCGTGTTCTCTGCCAGTTCACTGGATTTTGACCTTGCAGGGGCTGTAAACTCCTCCAGGCTAGGATTGTCTTTCTCTTTCTGCGGTACAACGAGGAGCGTAAGAACATACCAAAATGAGCAAACGTTGCTCCTGGCTCAGGCCTCAGGCTGGCCTCCCACCGTCAGCTGGACGTTGCCCGCCGCCCTTGTGCCCAGCATCCCCCTCTTCCCGGCAAATATGGTACACTCACGGAAGTCAGTCATTACAGACGCCCCCAGAACACTTTCACATAATTTATGTTTATTAAATCATTGTTGATGTGTTGTTCTGCTCTGATTTTGGTCACTTTTTGAGTACGCTTTTGAGCAGCAGCAAACAAAAACGACTGTGAGCAGAATAACAGAGGATACAGAAGTTTTGCAATTTCTTAGCAACAGGAACCCTGTGCTATTTGACTTTTCACTGTAATACGTTGGTAGAAACATGACTTCAGGTTTCAGAATTAAATGCACGCCTCAGTGGCTTAGTTTATGCATTCATAATTATATTTACAATTAGAAATAATGCAATCAGGAATAATATTTTTTTCATTGGCTGAGTGCACAAAACGAGTTGGTGAGAAATTGTCCTTTTAAGCCATGCCTTCTTCCCCACAATTTAGGACCATTTAAGCTTCATCTCTGACATACATTAGGAAATTATAGGCTAATGAAGTCCATATGGGGCAGTACTACGGCTAAAGATTGCTGGGTCCCTCACCAGATTTCTTTTTGCACAGCAAAGCCCCAAACGCTGCACACGCAGTAACAGGATCTAAAACCAGTGCGGTGACTCTGCGCAGTTACACCATGCAATGGTTTCCCGTAAATATTTTAATTCCTTTATAATGGAAAAGTGAAGCTTTAAATGGAAAAGCGGATGGGGAGAGGGTGCACGGCATCGCGTAATTGAGAATTCACGTGCCCTGCTAGGCAGGGTTAACGGGCATTGCCCTGCAGTAAACCGGCTCCTGTGAATCCTTGAAATGTCATAGTGGTACAAAACAAGATTGCGAATCAGGTCCTTCTGGTGTTAAACGGAGGCTGCAGGGCAGCTCTGAACCTAAACGCATAATTCGGAGACACAGGATGCCATTTACGATTGCTCACCTCTCATTAAATCTAATCAGAGTGGTTTTCTGTCAAAAATTGATTTTTAATCGGAAAAGTTAAATCTGTGAGGCTGGTTTATTTTTCCTTGAAAAGCTGGAAACATTTTGCTGGGAACTGATGGAGAACGTCCTTGTTTGCTGCTAGTTTCAAAACCACCGGGTGACCTCGGTTTTTTTTTCCTTCGGTCTTTGGCCAAAATTAGAAATTAAAAATATTTGTTCACATGCTTTGCATGGTGATTTTCGTCAGAAAGTCGTTTCCCACCAAAAAAGAAAATAACAATGGAAGGGATGTTTTCCCTCACCAGACTGAGCAGCACATTAACGCTGGGATGCAAACAGGAGGGCAGGCCTGTCCAGTGGGCTTCCACACCTCTCGTCATACTTTTCATGATACAGGACTGTCACCAGCAGCACAAGGCGCAGCGATGTCAGTTTTAATTAAAACCTTTCGTTTTACCTATTGCACGGAACAGCTGCAGCACAAACTGCGAAGCAAAGGCACCGCAACCCCTGCAAGTTCAGCTTTTGTTGAACGTAAACAGGAGGCAGCACTAACGGGAACCCACGCAAAGCTGGGTCGCCCCATAAATTATAGAAGATTTTGATCGCTTCTCCCTGAAATGTTCCACAAACTGTTGCTGATTTTCAAAGAATGTCAGCTAGAAAAATTTGCAGGTTGGGGTTTTTTTTCCCCCGCTCAGAAAGTAAAAGACAACCAACCATTTTAAGCTTAGATGTGCGAGTGGCTCATGAATCACTGCTAGATCCCGTTAAATAAGTAGCCCACAGAACTTGCTGAATCTAATTCAGTAACAACTGTAAATTCAAGCTTGCTCCCCAGGCTTTCCAAAGAAAACAATACTTTTTACAGAGTGGATAGTGGCTGTTCACCGTTACTGACCACAGCCAAGCTCTGAAGGTGTTTCAGAGGAAGGGGCTTTAGGTAACAAATAGTTGCAGGTATCAAGTGCCTTTGGAATTTCAGCGTGATTTGGCAATGCAAACTCTCAAACCTCCATAAATAGAGGGGAAGTCCCCACCCCATCCCCAAGCCTCAGGACCGCCCCATGTGCCAGCCCATCCCTGCCTGACGATTTCACCTGCTGCTCTGACTCAGCTGCCACCGCTCTTTTAGGAGGTTCCACCTCGGGTTTTGAAGCCGTTGCTGTGGTTCTCTCTTAGCAGCGGAGTCAAAAGAATGACTCGGGGTGAAAGCCCAGCCTGGGCAGAGAGGCTGACCCACCGCACGGGACAAGCCTCGCCTGGGATGGATGCCCAGCTGAGTATGCAGAGATTGAGCTGGATGAGCGGGTGCGATCCTGAAGGAGATCAAGTCATCTCCTTCCCCAGCAATTAAAACAGGGCTGGAAGTGTGTAGCTCAGACCTGGGGTGGACCCTAACCTCCTCGAGGACCTGTTATTAACTAATTACTACAGGATATCATAAGCCGGTGTGCCTGATAGTCCTCGTCTTATAAATCTGAGCTGCAGCTGCGAGGGTGTATGTTGAAGCAGCTACGGGTGTGGAAGGGCTACCACGGAGCAGCCCGCAGCCTCCGAGCCCCGCAGCCGAGCCGGCTGGGCGCTTCCCACCCCCTTCCACCCAAAATCAACCGAGGGAGCAAAGCGACGATTTACACCGTGTTAACTAAAGCAAAGCAGGGAGCCTTTACGACGACTGCCCTGCGTAAGGTGGTGGAAGGGGGAATGTCCCGCGCTGGGGGTGGCGATGAGGGCTTGGAAAATGGCAGCATCTTCTCTGGGCTGCTGGGTCTGAAGGCGGACGTTTGCCTCCAGCCGTGCTCCCGCTGCTAAGCCCCCTTCGCCTCGGTCTCCCCTGCTGCGCAAAATGCAGGTAACCATAGTCGCCTCTGGGGGGGGGAGACTGTTAATTAGATGATGACAGTCAAGTTATTTTAAACCGAAAAATTGCGAAGTCTCGTGAGCAATGCGGTTTCATGCCTTTGCTTGTTTGTCAGAGATATTTCTGTTCTTTGTGAGCATTCATAGAAATATCCTTGCTAGATGTGCAGCTCGTGTTCATGAGAATTCCATGAGAACCCCAGGGAACAGCAACTACGTTACCTGAAGTTACCTTTATATCGTAAGATACAGGTAGCAACTAGTCAAAAGACACAAAGGGCCTCTAGAAGTTAAAATTGTCAGGTGTTCTGCCTAATATAGCTGAGCAAGGATTGAGGCCAGCATCGAAGTTTTCAGAGCTGGGCTACGCTATTTAAAATGGAATTTCACACTAATGAGCCTAAAATAAAATAACGTGTGGAAGGAGATTTCAAAGTATACTCAATTGTATCCGTCGTGCCGTACCAACAGAAAAAAATGACAACTGCAACCAAACAGCACCCTCTCCCGGCCGCCGGCACCCGTGCCAAGGGCTTTTTCAGAAATACAGGTTTTGCAGCAAGTCCTAAGAGCTGTGCTGGTCCTAAAGGAGAAAGGGAGAGAAGGTGAGATGCTGCAGACAACGGCTCACCTGCCCTTTTCCAAGAAAAACACAGCAAATGTTACCCTACTTTTATTTTTCTGTATGTTTTATATTAAATCATGAAAAATAAGCAGAAACAGAGAGCCAGTTTGCTTCGAAAGTAGATCCTAGTTACGAAAGGTTCATTTTCATCAGCTTTATCATTACTGTCGGACCTTTCAGGTGGGTCACTCAGATCCAGGTTAATTTTTTTTTAATCTAGTAAATACTTCATATTTGTCTATTTCTGAACTTATATAAAGATCTTCCCCCCCCCCCCCCCCCCCCCCACTATATATGTTCAGAATACAGTTTGTGGAGCTACATTTTATTCTGTAGCTCTTTATGAGCAAATACGTTTTATGTATTGGATATTCTCCTCCTTCAGGAAGATGCTCTTGGTTTCTGAGTCTTGACTGAAAAAATTTAATTCTGAAGTTCAAGTTTCCGATGCAAATTTAAAATTGGCTTCCAGTGAATATGCTGCCACACTCTCCGAAACTCATGAAGCCTGGTAATAGCTGAATGAATGTGTTACAGGATTCTTGGAAAGCAAACACGTATGACCACGGGGAATATTACCATGATAAAGATTTAATTGTAAAATGAAAATGAGCAGCAGCTGAAGTTCAGATAGTATTTCCCTAGCTGTGATTTTTGCATGCAGATGTTAATCTAAAGGAATTTAAGATGTTGCCCCCTCACGGTCGTTACCCTTTTCATGATCTTTTCAAGTGCTTGAAAAAATTAAGTACTGACATCTTGTGATGTGCACACAAAGCTAAAGCCTCCTTCCAGAAGGACTGTGATTTTTTAGTATTATTTTTTTTTGTGCTGGGTTCAAGCATAGCAGCATTAAGTTGTGGTGCAAAAAAAAAAACAACCTCTTCTTTTTATTATTTTAATATCAGAACTGAGCAAGCTCAATACCTTGATAATGAGAGATGAGTAGATAGAATTTTCTAGTCGGAACACCCTCCACTGCTATGTAAAAATAGCACTATATACAGTTCAAAAGCAGAGTTCTTTGCACGCTATTTCTGACAAAGAAGATTTGGAGTCAGTTCTCCGCGTCTTGGCCAAGCTAACTGAAATTTGCACGCAAAGGAAGTGTCTCGTACACTTTGTTTATCATTCGAACAATATCACATGTAATCTACAGTAGCCTAGAAAGAAACGCAACTCTCGCTCACGTGAATAACCCCACAAACTCAGAACAGGGCTTTTCTTGTAAGGAAAACCTGCAGCTGTCAGGAGCTGCAGCTGCCCAGGCCCCAGTACTTGATAAATGACGTCTAATTACACAATACCAAAGGAATTTTCTCCTATTTTTAGCTATCATCAGCTAATCTAGCTGAGAAAGTCTTTTCATTCAGAAGTCGGAGAGGTTTGATATCTAACAGCTAAGGTGTAAGCAGAGTCCTTCTTGCTGTCATCTGACAGCAAAACATCCCTCTTCCGTGGACCTTTGCACGAGCCGTGGTTGTGTGACGAGGAAACCCGCTAAAGCTGGTTTTTGGCAAGTCGATAGGCATTGCTCGTAGCGAAATTCTGCCGCCTCCTCCACGTGCGGACTTCGTGAGAGATGGTAAGATTTATAGGGAAAAACTGAAGGAAGAAGATTATTTTTGGTAAGTTTGGAGTGTATGAATTAATAAATTCTAGTTGTCCTGGCCCTTAGGAATTCCATTCTGTCTAAATTTCAGTTTTGTTTTCTACTTTCCCTCCCCGGCAGAGTTGAGCCTGGGAATAGCATCGCTCAATGGCTCGTTAGTTTGATGAAGTGGCATAAGTGACTATAGCTACAATGGGTACTTCGAGCTCAGAAGCATTTATAGGTCTCAAGGGAATTCTGAAAAACACCAGAAAGTCTTTAGGTACTGAATCACAGGCAAGTATTTTGAATCTTTAATTTTTTTTTTATATATTCTTTTCTATGAGAATGTCAGACCTAAAATATGGAATATGCTTTTCCCACTTGGTTTCTATTACTTGTAAAGCATTCAAAAGCTTCTAGAATAAAATTACCTCTATGCCCTGCCAGGGAGCAGGCAAAGCTCCACTGAGTATCAAGGGAGTCCCTCTGCTGGTGTTGCTTTCCATTTTTAACCCAAATATAATAATAAAAATGACTAAATATTAGACTGGAGCTGTACAATCTTAGATCCAGCATTTATTTGTTATCATGTTTATCCCAGTGGAGTTTTACTGTGCTTTTATATTTATACAAAATGTCCCGGAATATATTCCGCAAATTAACTAGTTTATTTTCGGGTGTGACATATTCATCATCGTAACAACCTAAGTTTGTTTTAAAAGTTTGTTCAGATTACGGCAGCAGCCAATTTGCATTTAGAAAAGAAGAACTGAAACAGAGGTGCAGAGAGATAAGAGGTGGAGGAAGGATGGGGAGGTCCGGCAGGGAAACGGTCTGCAAAGAAAAAGTGAGTTGTAGGTAACAGACTCCAAACAACAGTAACAAAAAAAGATTACGAAGCTCAAAAAAAACACAACGATTTTAGAATAGCTTAGGGATACTCCAGATCAGCAAAAATCTGAAGCCCACACAACTCTTAGGGGAAAAAAGGGGGCATAAAACATTTTCTTAAGGCTAATGAGAGCCTGATCCCGAACAGGATTTTGACGCCCAAAGCCCCAGGGCGCTGCAGCCCGCCTCCGCACCCGCTGGGGCCGCAGGGAAAGGGGGAGCTCGGTGCGCGTCCGCCGATGGAACCGGTCACTCGTTCCCGCGCGCGCGGTAACCCGGCGCCGGCCTCGCCTCCCGGGGCCGCCGGCCAGCGGGGACGGGGCAATTCATGCTGGGAAGCAAACTGCAGAGAATCAGAAATTCCCTGAGAAACTGAATTCAATCCTGAAACAATACGGCGAAGTTTTCTAATCATAACTGCGTATTTTCCGTTGTGTGAAAGACAGCGAAGCATAGCTGCGTAGTTAACCCCATAAACCCCTGAAAACTTCCCGTATGGATTTAGGTCTGCTTTCTGACAATGAATAATTAGACATCGCCACATAAAAATACACTTCTGTTTTGCTACAGTATTCTTCTGAGGTTTAATCACAGTTGTTGATGGGCTATTTCAGTCAACAATATTTTCGTATCAAGTTATTTTACAGTTCACACAGCAGGAAGAGCTATCTTAGGGTACACACTGACTACTTAGACTTTATTTGCTGTAGAGGAAAGCAACGACGTTGCTGTTTAATGTATTTGCTATTTATACAACATTTTCAAAATCCCTACCCTGCATTATGAATTGAAATGACATTATTTTAAAACATTTGAAAAACATCATCATAATTATATGTTATCAACACAGAGGCAGATTACCTATTACTTTAACATAATTAATTTGAGCTGGGTGCATTTATGTTGCCGTGTATGTCATTATCCATCAATATAATTATGAAATGCTAAAAATTGGGGTTTGAGTCTTCAAGTTATTTTAATTAGCTGGGTTTTTTTCTCTAAACCCACCATTCATTTGACTCCATCTTCAACGTCTGAAATTTTTAATTGCAATTTACGTTCCTTTTTTCCCTGTCCCCGAGGCCACGTTCCAGTCTCACTTGTGACATTTTCGCACCAGGGCCTTCAGGAGAGATAAGCTTCCCCTCTTCAGTGACCGCAAGCTTATGAGCAAGTTTATATCCTCTTCTTGCGACACTGTTGGGTTTTTTTCACATCTTATTGGTATGTTCTGTTCATTTATGCACTTACACCTCCGGTTTCTATCTTTCTTTTTTTCTCTTTTAAACCTATCCTGCTCCACTTATTGTAAAAGGCAAACGAACAGTACATGGTGTAATATTTTAAAGGCCTTTCTCTACATCGGGGTTTGTTCTCCTGTCTAGCTCCACCGATACCTCCCTTCCCACTGCTTCAGTAGGTCTGGGTTGTTGGTTTTCTCTCCAAGCTTGAGGGTAGGATGTGTTGCCCCTGCATGATCCCCGATGACGGGGAGGGTGGAGGGAAGCTCTGTATGACGGTAAAAGTCTACCCATTTCTTCTCGTACATAAATGTCTGTCTCCAGGAAAGTGCTGAGGCCGCAGCCGCCCAAAGCAGTGCCCGCGAACAGCACCTGTCCCCGAGGCTCTGATGAGGCCTGACTTTTCATGCCCCTCTCTGATTTGACATTTGTCTTTTCTGGGCCTTGTTTGCTTGTACTGCACTTGGGGGGAGCCCGAAGCGCTGCGGTATTTTCATTTCAGTCGGGTTAAAGGTGACAAAGGTTACACGTGCATACTGATTTATGCCTTAAAGTCTGGAAAGAGCGTGAAGCGTGATCTCAGCAGAGCTCTGCCGGACGACTCAAGTGCCCGGTGCGGTGTTATACATCGATCCTCATCCAGCAAAATGAAAACTCCCCGTCCATAACATTCTTCAGTAAAGTCCTGATCTGTAAGTGTTATTCTTTATTAATAAGGTGATAATGATGTTTTCAATGTTCATGCCAAAGCCAGGATCGAGCCTTTACCAGGCTGCTGAAGTACTGCTGAAACACAGAGCCGCGAGCAGGGCCAGCCTGCGGGAGCTTTCACTGGAAGTGAGCACCGGTACCTCTGCAAGTCACGTTATGCACGTACCCGTGTGCTTCTGCGCACATTTCACTCAAAAGTCTCGTGCAAAGAGGTGGTATAACTGCAAGTCTGGTGTTGTTACCGACGGGTCCTTACGTTCTTATATTTGGAAGCGCCGTATGTCAGCGTTCCTGTAAAAAGCAATGGCTGTTATCCCAAAGACACGAGGCATTTTGTTAAATATTTGAAGCTCTGCATTAGGTTGAAGTCAGTGCCTATTGGCTGGTTTTTCTTCTTCTTCTAACCATGTATGTAAAACAAAAGCAAAACAAAACCCAGCAGGTGATTTGACAGTTAATATTCCCTTAATATAGAAAAGGTTTAAAAAAGCTGTAAAAGACTTGAGCCAGGGGCACCTGCGCTGCAAACTACTGGTTCCTCTTGTGCCGGTGCCTTTTCCCCTCTGCTTTTAACCACACGGAGCTGCCTGCACCTGAAAAATCCTTCCCAGCCCAGACGTTATCAAAATTCAAGTGTCCCTGTGACGAGGAGTCATTTGGCCCCACCTCCTCTTCCCCCAATGAAAAAAAGCCTGGAAATCCCCAGCCGAGCTGTACTTGCTGGGAAATACCAAGGAGGGGAAGAACAACGCAAGAGCAGTCCAAGACTGAGAACTTTCCTTCCAGTTGCCTTCAGCCCCTGCCGGCGCAGGGAACGAAGCAGTTCGGCTTGCTACTGACCAGGCGCTATTTGCAAGACAGCTGGAAGGAACGATGGAAGGGGTGGAGGCAATTCCTCTTTCAGATGCCAGTTGCAGCGGTACGGTTGGCTCTGAACGTCTTCCCACACGTTAATTTAACACATCTCGTTAATAGTGTCCAGCTGAATAATGTAGCAAATGTTTCTAAAAGAGCTGGTAACGTAACGCACCAGACACGAAACCATTCGTATCTGACTCGGCAGGGCAACCCCAGACCATCCCCGCATCAATTACGTGCTGTTACCCTGACGCCCAGCCTGAAAGAGCAAGCACATCGGTGAGCACAGCTGCAATGCTCTTTCCCTGCTGTATTTGTTCTGGCAGTCGAAAGGGGACACGCAGCCTGCCCAACTGTCATTGCAGGTCCTTGGGTAAGTGAAAATTCACTTTTAGCAAAACAATGCCTATTCTTCTCTAATCATGCTAAGCAGGCTTGTACACTAATGAAAAGGCATGGAACGGAGGGAGAAATAGAGAAAAATAAGTTATGCTGTACTCCAAAGTACACCTGCGACTGCAACTGTAATTGGTAGATAGACCGAAAGGCAGACACTCTGCCAGCTTTGGAAATGGGTCATAGTGTTCTGGAAAAAACAGCAAAATGAGTTAAAAGTCAGCCCTCAGTCCTGCAGTTCTATCTATACTGTGGAAAAATAGATTCAAGTTGATTACTCTTACTCTAAGATTTAATTTCTTTTGGATGTATTCCCAAAACAGTCTCATCAGCACTAACCGTATTCCTATTTCTGTGCTGTGCTTTACAGGTACTGGCTGTGTAGCCATGCCAACGTAAAACCATCTGCTTTTCCAGAATCAATGTCAATTCCTTAATTTTTATTATTGTGGGGAGAGGGGGAATTCAGAGCAAATTTTGAAACTCCTAGTAATGTTCCATATTCAATACGCATTGGGCGGAGTTCATGCGGCTTCCTTCTTCGTTAGTGTTTTAATGTGTTGATCAAATTTTTAATCTAAAATCAGATTAAAATATACCTGATGTCTTGAAGTGAGATAAATTTGATGCTCGCAGCCGGCACTATGATGTGCAGTCGAACACAGTTAGCATGTGTCAAAGGCCGGAACTAGGATTATCACCTTTTGTGTCTTATCTCGGCCCCCGAACAATCCCATGTCTGTGCTATACTGTCTTGGCAAAATGGGTCAACGGAAATGTCAAGTGGACACCTCTTTCCCAGGAAAATAAAACTTCAACCGTAATATGAACTGGCATTTGAAATTCTGGGCATGCTTAGCGCACACACAAACTATGCTGCATTTATTAATGGATACACAGTTACATCTATACAGCCATAAAACCATTCAGCAACAAAACTAAACTCATAAGGAGAAAGCAGTGTTAATAGTTTGTTTTCCCACTCGTGTTTGTCCACACTGTATGATCTTCAGTGGAGAGCTACCAAGATGATGAGGGGCCTGGAGCATCTCCCTTGTGAGGAAAAGGCTGCGAGACCTGGGTTTGTTCAGCCTGGAGAAGAGAAGCCTGAGGTGGATCTCATCAATGCCTATAAATATCTGAAGGGCGGGTGTCAGGACGATGGGGCCGGGCTCTTTTCTGTGGTGCCCAACGCCAGGGCAAGGGGCCACGGGCACAAGCTGGAACACGGGAAGCTCCACCTGAACATGAGGACAAACCCCTTTGCTGTGCGGGTGCCAGAGCAGGGGCACAGGCTGCCCAGAGAGGCTGTGGGGTCCCTTCCCTGGAGACATTCACCCCCCGCCTGGACGCGGCCTTGTGCCCCTGCTCTGGGGGTGCCTGCTCCAGCAGGGGTGGGACGGGGTGAGCTCCAGAGGGCCCTTCCAGCCCCTGCCGTTCTGGGATGCTGGGATTCAGTTACCCATGTTAATCCATCCTGCTTCCCCTGCAGCTGCTTCATCCCCATGTCACCAGGTGTTTTCTTCCCCACTACCATGCGCTCCCCAGAGCACAGAAGAAATATCGGTGCCTAACATGAGTCTGAAGGCAGCAGGAGCCCAAATTGGATGCAAAGCGCGCGTAGATGGAATGTGCCTGTCAGGGATTTCAGCTGCCAGACACTGACTCTTTACCCATCACGTGCAAATGGAGCTTTTTGTGTCTTACAGCTTGGTGAAATTCAAGTATCAAAAGGCATCTACCCGAGGTAAACGCCATCTGACTCCCAGATCTCTATTTTCTCCTCGGTGTATGTATAATGCTGTGGGTCTTTCCTGAACAGCTGCATTTTTAATACAAGGCAAAGCACCCTAACTTTCAGTGAGCTGGCGCTCCAAAACCACCCAGCCAGTTTATTGCTGCAAAGTGCTAAACACACTTGGCAAAAAAACATGTCGATCCCCCCTAAAAGCTTATAGGGAAGAGTTTTCTCCAACCCTGAGCAACACCGTCTGCCTGTATTGCCCACAGAGGGCTACATCCCAAAACCCACTCAAATAACAGAGAGGCTTTCCAGTAACTTCAGTGGGTACCAGCTTCTTACCTGGCACTATAAATGAAATGGTCTTCAAGATTTGGGGTGAGCGTGACTAAAGTAAAGGTTGAGGGCTTGCAGAGGACACGTGGCTCTAAGAGAGCTCTTGAAACGGGAGACCGATAAGAAGAGCTGCAATATCAGAGTGGTTTTCTGAGAATTACGCCCATGCAGCCAGTTTGGGTCTCAGCACAGTTATTAGTGTTGTGCCGGCAGTGAACATTTCACATGAAGACCTGGAATACAGCCCCAAAGAAAGGCCAAAACTTAAGGCTGGTTTTCTCAGCTTCTGCCACCCGAAGATTTAATCCCACCATCAGCCCTAACTCATCGCCAAGACCCCAGAAGCGCTGCTAGTCTAATTAAAGCCGTAACTTCAGATAAAGGCCCCTGTGGGGAGAAGGGCAGAGGAGTGAGGCCGCAGCCCCACTACGTCAGCCACGGCCGGGCGGGCGGCCGCCTCAGCGCCGACCCGGGCAGCCCCCGGCCCCGCAGCGAGGGCACACACGGGGCAACTCGCCTCTCGGGGAACCCGCGAACCCCGCTTTGGGGTTTAATGAGGGCGGTTTGGCTTATCGGGGATGCTCCTGCACGGAGCCCGCCCGTGCGGCGGCGGCCGGGGGGGCGGCAGCAGCGGGAGCCCTCAGCTCCTCAGGGCAGCCGCAGCCTCGCCGCTGCCACTGAGCATGCTCGGCTCCTACGCACCGCCCCGCTCGGCGGCCGAGAGACGCGGGGGGGGGGGTAGGGGGAGAAAGAGCTTCCCCGCCGGTAATAAGCCCCTTGCAGGTGGCGGAGGCGGCATGCGGGGCTCGCTGCCGCCATGAACCCCGGCGGCGGCGGCGGCGCGGGGGCGGCGCCGGCCTTCCCCGGCCCCGTGCAGTGTAAGTGCCGCTGCGCGCCAGCGGGCTATGCGCGCTCCGGGGCCCGGGCGGCGGAAGCCGCGTTGAACCGGGGTCTGGGTAGGCCCCGAAACCTGAGTAGCGCAAGAAACAGGCGGGAGCGGAGCCCGGGAACCTGGCTGGGGGGTGGGGGGGGAACCCGGGAATCTGGGTGAGCGCCGCGGCTCGCCGAGGCCGGGCGGGGCGGCGGGCCCGGGAGCGCCGGGACGGGTGGCGGGGGCCCGGGGCGATGGGGTCCGGGGCGATGGGCCCCGGGCGAGCTCTGTGCAGCCAGGCCGCGGTCGCTCGGCGAGTGCCCTCCTCGCGGCGCGGCGGCGGGGACCCCCCGCGGGACCATGAGGGGAGCCGTGCTCTCCCGCCCCGGCGGCCCCCCGGGGGAGCCCCGCTTCCCGCCCGCAGCCCCCTCACCCCCCCCACCCCGTTCCCCGCTTCCTCGGGCCGAGCTCCTGACCCTGCTCCTGTGTGTCCCCAGTTCCCGGCGGCACCACCGTGCTGGTGGAGCTCACCCCCGACATCCACATCTGCGGCATCTGCAAGCAGCAGTTCAATAACCTCGATGCCTTCGTGGGGCACAAGCAAAGCGGCTGCCAGCTCACCAGTGCCACGGCCGGGGCCACCAGTACGGTCCAGTTTGTGTCGGAAGAAACGGTGCCGTCGACACAGGCGCAACCCGCGGCCCGGACCATCGCTTCGGAGACCCAAACCATCACAGGTAGTTTGGTGTTACCTTCCAGGAGCCTGAAAGCAACTCAACTCGTGCCAAGCGGCGACGTTACGTGGCGTGTCCCCATCACGCTAAGCTAAAATAACGGGTTTCACCTGAGCCAGCGTGTACCTGCGCAAAGGAGGGGGAAAATAACCCCAAAAGTGGCGTGCTGCCTTCTTGGTTTTGGTGTGACAGTGGTTACTTAAGTCACGTCTCAGTTAGCAAATTCACTTAGGGAGTTGCTTAAGTCTAATGTGTTGTATAACCAGCTTGTGCAAACTAATTAAAATTGTCAATACTTAAGAAAAATAATCAAATTACCATGCATTTTATTTTTTTTTTTAAGAGCGCTTGTGATGAAAAACAGACACAGAATTGCTGTCAGGGCTTTTTATGTGAGAACACTGCATTCCCTAACATTGCTCCCACAACTAATTGGCAGGAAAAATATTACTCAAAATTTCTGCCTATGTGAAGGCTCAAGCAAGGTCCTGATCCTGCAGACATTTAAATAAAACTTTAGTTTTGTTCCATGTGTGAAGATTTGCCCTTCTATATATAGTTTTGTTTTATTTTATTTAGGTCTAGGACCTTACTAAAATCCAAATTATTTGACTTTAATTTGGATAGACAGATTAGGGCAGAGAATCTGGAAAAGCCGTGAAACAAACTGAATTCAGGGCTCGCTTCCAGGAATTTTTGTATTATAATCCCTCAGTTTGGTGTGGCTTTTGGATGAGTCATTTTCTGCTTCATGTTTACTCATCTTTAAAATGAGGGCAGTTATATCCTTCTGCCCTTTTGGGGTGTAGTGTTGTTTAATTGATTTAAAAGCTGCTATTTTGGCTGAGATAGTTCCACCTGTTATTCTTGTGAGTAATAGCTAAAAACAGTGTAGTTGAAAGGGGCTGAACTTTTTCAACAATTTAAAAAAGAAATTGTTTACATGATACCTTTTTGACAACATTTGCCATATAAATAATTGGGGTTTTTTCTCCTTTGGGCTGCAGCACAGTCGGTGTCGAAAAACAAACACACTTTTATTAATATAAGGCCTGGACAGGCATCAGAAGAAACTGAGCTTCTGAAGAAGGCGGCGGGCGCAGTCAGATAGGATTCAGAGGGAGACAAGTGGGCCTAAGTAGGCCTGTACTAAGCTCAGAGTGGCTCGTCTGGTCTCGACAGAATTTTCCCTGCTGCGGGATAGCAAGGGAGAGAAAAGCCTTTCTCCTTTTCCCCCTCCCCCAGGTGAATACGAAGCCAGGAACAGGAATGTTGCTGGCAAAAACACAGTAGAGGTGTAGTTAATAAAACCAGAAAATAATTTGATTTTTCTGACTGGAGAAGTTAGCGTTCTCAAACTGAGTTCTTTCATGTGTTTAGTTTCTGCACCAGAGTTTGTTTTTGAGCATGGCTATCAAACGTACCTGCCCAGTGAGAGCAGCGAGCCTCCAGCTGCTGCCATCGTCTCTACACCACCAAAAGCGCGCTCAAGAAAATCCACTTCCTCACTTACGCAGAAGAAACTAAACTGCTGCTATCCAGGTAAGAGGTGGACTGAAACTCCTTCCTTTTCATTTTAAAATTTATAGGTTTTGTATAGAGATATGCACGGCAGCTCTGTCTGTTTGGAGCGGTTAAGGTGTCGAATCTGGAAGGCAGCTAACTTACGAAGGCTGCGAGGAACCACCATTGGTACCAGTAGTAGTTTTGCTATTGATCTCACCCGTCCTTAGGCTTTGTGCTGTGTCGTGGTATACCCTGGCGGTGCCGCAGTGGGTTTGTGCGCAGACATTGGCCTGTGCCCGCACCCAGAGCCGTGTAAGAGCAGAGCCTTGTTACCCTTCGCTAACTGCCCGAGTACGCGCCTTTTGCATTACACGTTTTCTTTGCTGAGTTAGCCTTTTTATAAGGATGGATTCAACCAAAGTATTTGGAGACCTTAATGAGTAGAAACCACAAAATATGCCAAAAACGTGTGCAGAGACAGCCATGTAGATGAGCAGTCACATGAATGGTAGCAGAAGTTACAGTCTCTTTTGCAAGCTTGCCTTCACTTGAAAGGCACGTTTTAAATGCTTCGCGTTCATTTCTGTGCTCTGAAACTGGAGAGAATTCCTGAACAGTGAGCTGTTACCCGAGTTCCCAGTTGCACTGACTTGAAGTTATACGTGGAATTAATTAGTTCCCCTGCCATCGCCTGTGTACTCTAAAGGACATCTCAAATCCTAGGCAGAGGTTCCAGAGAATTTGTTTCAAACCTCGCAGAAAATGATAATGTAGAGAGTGAATTGCCTCCTGGGGGGAGCATTAGAAAACTCAAGTTCTTAGGTAGGCTGGTCACTATTTTAAGCAGATATGAGTAAGCTAGGTAGGGAATTCATTTTCTGTTAATACTGAATTTTAAAGAAAAGGTTCTTGGAAAGAAACATAATGCTCAGAATATGGTAGGATATTTTTATTATTTTGTTAGATTTTTCCTTTAATTTAATGATCTTAATCTTACCTTTTTCAGGTTGCCAGTTCAAGACTTCCTATGGCATGAAGGATATGGAACGTCATCTACGAACACACACAGGTTTATATAGTTGCTATATTCTATTTTCGGTTCGTTTCTTCATTTTGGCTTTTTTGCCAAAAGGTATTTTTCCTACAAAATAATGTAGCTGTAGTTAAATTAGATAGAATGGACACGTACGTCTGTACCTTCTAGTATTGTAGTTCTCTGTGGCTGGGGGAGTGCCCTGTTTGGGTAAGCCGTGTCCCACTGTGGGCAGGACCACTCACTGCTATGAAACACAAACACTGGGCACCAATTTAAGGCACAGTTAAATTTCTGAGGTGCAGACCATGTGTTTATCCAGGTGCAGCATGGTGGTGCTGGTACATAAACCTAGTTTGTTCTTCAGATGGAACAAAGATTCCAACATTTCACTTCTGTCCTGGCTTCAGCTGGGATATTAAACAACTTCGTAGTAGCTAGTATGGTGCTCCCTTCCCCCTAAACTGCAGTTTCAGAGTTGTAAAGGGACAAGTTCCAAAGGGTCTTCTAAATTTGTTGCAGTCGTGCATGCAGCCTTCTGGAGCGTGGAAGAGTCCTTAGCTGATAGGATGGGTGCTGAAACCCAACATCCAGCTTTTGAAAACTAGCCCCATTGCTATTAAGTGTTTAGTGTGTGCTTTTATTATTATTTTTATTATTATTATTATTATTATTATTATTATTATTGCAACAACATCATTATGGTGCGAAAATTCTTGATGTGTTGATGCTCTTCTGTCTGTTTCAGGAGACAAGCCCCATAAATGTGAAGTTTGTAACAAATGTTTTAGTCGTAAAGATAAGCTAAAGATGCATATGCGGTCTCATACCGGGGTGAAGCCTTACAAGTGTAAGCACTGCGACTATGCCGCTGCTGACAGCAGCAGTCTCAACAAGCACCAGCGCATTCACTCCAACGAGCGTCCTTTTAAATGCCAGATCTGTCCTTACGCTAGCCGCAACTCTAGCCAGCTAACTGTGCATCTCAGATCCCACACGGGTAAGTTCATACTAAAATCTGTAAAGGTTTGAAGGTCATAGGAAAGATTTGGAAAGGTATGCAGGTGTCAGGATGCCCGAAAGGGCCTATTCGCGTCCTCAAATGCACCTAGGCATCCAGCTTTTGTGAATTTCTTGGGCATAGAATCTAGTAGGGCAATACAGCTCTACTAAAAATACCTGGAAGCAATCAGAAGACGGATCTTACTCTTGGTAGATTTTCTTCAGTATTGATTTCGAAACTGCCTATTAGACGTTCTTAAACCAATAGAGCTGAAGGATCTAATTGATGGATTGATTAAGAGCATCTCAGTTCCTGTGTCTCTCAAATCTGGTCCACTATATTAGAAACACTGAAATTACTTTGTAATTGAACTAGTTATATCAATGCAAACCTCAGCTGCGTAATTTAATTTTTCTTGCATCAGTATATTAGCAAGTAATTAGCAATTTAAGTTTCTTTTTTTTTTTTTTTTTGACCTTGCTTTGTGGTACCTTCCCAGTGCAGCCTGATGGGCATGAACAGCATTATGTGAGCAGCCAGAAGTATATTCTGCCCCTGTCATTTTTGCTGTACAGACAGAAAGCTTTTAGCTTCCAGGCTTATAAACTTTGTATCATTTTATATTTGCATTATTTGCCTAAGTTTCATTTTAATCAGGTCTCTCTTTCATAGATTCTTCCTCGAAGAGATTTGCTGTAAAGATACTGCTGTACAGTTGTCTTTGAATGTTGTTTTTCATCTAATCCAGGACACTGGATTACTTTCCGTGTTGTCTTTTATACATTTGATTAGTTCTGTGAATTTTAGCTGCAAGGTGGTTATGGTTCAGTGATTACTAGATTAGCTTTGAACCTATCCTACCTCTGATTCTGAATTCAAGTACTAAACAACATTAGTTCAGATGTGTGCAAGATGGGATTTATTTTGAGTAGATAAAAGAAATAAATCCCTTGTGCATTGTGAGGGAGGGGAGGGTTAAACCAATCTGTCTCCAGCAGAAAAGAATCTTTTATACTTCACAAATCTGCTGTGATGGAACAGGCAGGACTGTCAGGCAGTTGTTCTACAAGTTTCCCTCTTTCTGTTGCTGTATAAGGAGGTGCTGTGGTCAGTCACAATATTATGAGCTGTTATGAGAAGTTATCTGTTAGTAAACATGCTAGTCAGAGAATATGATATTGCATTTTCCCCATGCCATATAGGAGCACGCGCTGTTGGGCGTTTGTGTACGTGGGCAGGTACGCTCTGAATTTGGCTGTGGGAGAACCCATGAATGATTGTGGCTCTCTGGTATTTCCAGCAGAGTTAGATTTTTGTGGCATTAAATATTGCAATAGTTGGGAAGGGAATTTAGGCTACCTTCTTTGTTTTTTGGCGAATCAGTCTGATCTATCTTAAGCAATTGAATTATGCTCAAATTCAAGTCTGTAGTTTTGTTGTCTCTGCCATATCTCGAAAATAAAGCCCCTTTGTAAAAGGACTTTTGATTCGCTGAAAGGAGGCACAAGAATTTCAAAAGTAATCATTTCATCCTTGTTAGGTTACAAAGCTGTTATGCACACAGCCAGTTTTAGGGGAAAAGTGAGACTGGTATGTAGAATATGTTGGTTACTGGAATTAAATTAGTCATTCTCCAGAAGGTGAGTGTAACCTACGTTGCTCAGCATGAGATCATCCACGGAGCAGTACTTGTTGAACTAGTCATCTAAAGATCAGTTTCCTGTTAATCTGAGTAAAACTACTCTTACTATTAATAATTCCAGGTTCAGACACTCTTTTTTTAAGCTATCTTCTGTCAGTTTCGATTATGTATGGACAGAGGTGTGAAGAAACAGAAGTAATGGACTGCTCTGTAAATAAACAGAACTAATGTACTTTGCTATATTCAGTAAAATTACTAATTCTTGTTCATATATTGTGCTACCCTGTACGTGGAAATTCAGTCATTGAAATACATACTGTGCCTTCATCAGCAAAGTAAGATAAAAATTCAGTAGCTGAGTGTGCAGCTGAGACTGTAAAACAAACTAGATGAACAAACAGTGCATCTTCATTAAAAAAATCTGTTTAATATAGATAATACACCATGTATCTCAATTATTAAACAGATACATGGATTAGCACAGTAGGCCACAATGTGATTTGAAAAATATGCGGCCAAACCTATGACATATGTAGCTGGATAAGCAAATTATGCAAAATTATACTGCTATCACAAACTCTATAAAATATTTACTTATAAAGCAGCCATTTGCAGTTTGATTATTGAGGAAGATAAACGCTTGCTCAACTAAGTACACTCTTTCCTTCCCCCACCAAGGGTGCCTTAGAACCTACTAACACAATTCTTCCACTTTCTCAAAATAATACCTACCTAAAGACTTCATGCTCAGAGACCTTAGAGAATTACATATTTAGGTTAAAGGAAAAAGTGAACAGTTGTTTAGTTGGGTTGGTAGGTTTGCTTTGGATTTTTTTAGTGACTTCAGAACGGAGTCACTAGTCTTTACGCCGAAATTGGTTATGGACTAACCAGCTACAGCTTAATTTGATCATGCATGTGGTGACACAAGCGTGCCAATAAAGAAAATATGAAACAGTGGTTTAGATCCTGGCAATTCAAATGGTTATTCATGTAGGTAGTCTGACCTAAATAGGTTTGCAGAGGTCTTGCAGGTGAGAGTGTTCATTTTTTCATGCTTTGTCAGTTAAGAATGGGGCCTAACATTCAAGTAGATTGTTGGGTTTCTGGATAAGCATTGGTCAAAAAAAAAAAAAGCCTCGTAGGAATATTAAATGTACCTGTTTACATGACTGCAACCTGATATTAGGTTTTCTTGAGGTGGTCTGTGGAGCATTGATAGGTGTGCTACATGGGGCAAATATCGCTTTCTTGGTTGCTGTAATGCCAGAAAAACAAAAGCTTAACGTTACTTGTTATGTATAAGCACATTTCCCCGGAGTCAGACTTGCACGCATGTTTCATTAGTCTCACACTTGTCTTTTCCAGTTGTATTTATGTAGCTGTGATCCCTTTTTTTGGTTTTTCTTTTTTTCCCCTCTAAAACAGTAGTAATGCTATGGCTGTGCAGTCACCAAACCCTGACCTCAGTATGGGCTTTTGCCCCTGGGTCTCTGTGTTCTGGACAGGAGATGCCACTGCCTTCCTGGGCCAGCAATAGCATCTGTGCTGCACCACATGAACCAGGCCAAAGAAGTAATCACTTTTTCTTGTCAGCTAATCTAACTCACCTGTGTGGTTGAGCAGTAAGGC
Source organism: Phalacrocorax aristotelis (assembly GCF_949628215.1). Taxonomy (NCBI): domain Eukaryota; kingdom Metazoa; phylum Chordata; class Aves; order Suliformes; family Phalacrocoracidae; genus Phalacrocorax; species Phalacrocorax aristotelis. The sequence continues at coordinate 17,114,116 of NC_134288.1, forward strand.
TGGTGCCCGTTAAGCATCTGTTTCTGCAGAAGCCTACCATTTACCTAGACTTACGGTTAAACTACGAGCCTCCCTGTAAACCTTGTCACGTAAACCCAAGTCATGGCTGTGTTCATGTTGTTTTCTTAGACTTCAAAAATATAGCAGCTGTTAAAGTTACAGTGTTTATTAAACAGTAGTTGGGATATATTGTTGCTGAAGAGGGACAAACGAGAACTTCAGTCGCTTCTCTGGAGGACACTGAACAATTTTACACAGAAAATGAACTAAAAAATGGAGAATATCTAAGATGCAGGCGTGAAAAAGTAACATATGTGGGCAGGCATGCTCCTGGAGAGTTTGCGGACAAATATGTCTGACCAGATAATAAATACTGTGCCATTAAAGTTCTCTACATCTTGAAAATATGTTGGGAGTTTACAGGTGCTAGAACAAGTTAGCTGTACATCATTTGTTACAGTGTTGGTCTCTCCAGTGGATCTTGGTCTCGTCTGTAATTTGAACTGGTTTTTGTTGACAGGAGATGCTCCTTTCCAATGCCAGATGTGTCCTGCTAAATTTAAAATCAACTCGGACTTGAAGAGGCACATGCGCGTGCATTCTGGTGAGAAACCTTACAAATGTGAGTTCTGTGAGGTCCGGTGTGCCATGAAAGGGAACTTGAAATCGCACATCCGTATCAAGCACAGCATGGAAAATACTCTCAAGTGTCCAGAGTGTGAATTTCAGTGTGGGAACAAAACAAGCCTTCGGCACCACATAAGAACTCATCAGCCCGAACAACCTGTGAAGTGCTCGGAGTGCAACTACTCTTGCTCCAACAAGGCGGCTCTGAAAGTGCACGAGCGAATTCACTGCAAAGATCGTCCTTTCAAATGTGAATTCTGCAGCTTTGACACCAAGCAGCGGAGCAACCTGACAACTCACGTGAGGAAGGCTCACGGTGATAAAGTCAAGACCAAGAAGCAAACGGTGGAGAAGAAGGAAGGAGATAGGCCAAAGCAAGGCGGCTCCAGGCAAGTTGCCAAACTGGATGCCAAGAAGGCATTTAAGTGCGACCAGTGCGACGCTTCCTTTGTCCGAGAAGATTCTCTTAGGAGCCATAAGAAGCAGCACAGCATGTATAACGGCTCTAAAAATAACGAACTGGCTGTTCTGCAGCTCCAGATGGATCCCGGCCGGCAGGCCGGTGCCCCCATTACTGTCAGTCACCTGCAGGTCCCCCTTCAGGCTGCTCAGGTTTCTCCGTACAACGAGGGAAGGGTCAAGATCATCGTGGGTCACCAGGTCCCTCAGACTAACAGTATCGTTCAGGCTGCATCAGTGAACGTCGTGCCTCCTACGTTAGTTAGCCCGAATCAGGAGGACCTCTCGGCCAACAGCCGCTTACAGCTGCTGGGCCAGGTCAGTTTGTTGGCACCGCCTCCGCCTCCCATGTCTCAAAGCGAAGCAGGGCCTGTGCCCCAGCCAGCAGTTCTCCTCACAACCCACGACCAAAGCGATGGAAGTGCTTTACATCAGACTCTGATTCCTGCCACTCCTGTCAGCGGTCATGAGGCTTCAGCAAACCAAGCTTTCATCACCAGCTCCGGAATCAGCTGCTCTGACTTAGAAGGCCTTAATGCTCTGATACAAGAAGGAGCAACAGAAGTGACTGTGGTTAGTGATGGAGGTCAGAGTATAACGGTGTCCACGTCGGCTCCCCCTCCTCCCATATTTTCTTCATCCTCTCACACAGAAGCCCCTAAGCAGACCTATTCCATCATTCAGAGTGGAGCCCATACAGCTTTGCTGTGCCCGGCAGACTCCATACCGGATTAGTCACAAAGTACTATTACTAAACAAATTTCAGTCTCAGAGGCAGGGCTGAACTCGGCAGAAAGGCAGAGGGCACAGCGAGCGCAGGATTTGTCCTACAAAGCCAAATACCTTCCACTTACACATTTTACTTGTCTGTTACATGGACACGTACGTCTTGTGTGTGAGAAAGAGGATGTGTATATTTATGTGCCTCTATTGAGATCGGAGGCTGTGTTCTGTGTAAAACCCGAGCATCGAAGCAGCTGTTGACAATTTCACCAAGCAGTAAGCTTCCCAGCATATGATTCTTGTATTGTGCTGGCTAAAATAAGAAAGCCTCGCTTTATGATGAATTACCTTCACGGCAGCCTCGTTCTTTCATGCACACACAAAAAGGTAATAGTCCGAGCCATACTGAAGTATATTTTTAAGTGCAGTTTGTTTCAATTACGTGCTGTGTTTGCATTAACTGCACCTGGCCGATTGTTGATCTGTAACAACTGTCCTGATGCAGTTCTAGGAGAGTTGAAGGGGGCTGTTCCTTAATCTCTGTAGAAGTCGCTGGCACCTGGCACTTAGTCTGGAAATGCTTGTGCAGAAGGCCAGGTGATCGTTCTCAGAAAACAAAAGAATTTTGTCTGTCCATCAGTAATAACTAATTTGTTAGCCAGAACGCTATTACAGATTATATATATGGCACAGTGATCTCTGCCAGAGGCACCTGTGTTAAAGAACAAAACAATTGCAAATATATTTTTTACGAACACTACTTAAATTTTGTTTTTATTTTGGTGCTGCCTGTTTGTAGTTGCAGGGGTGGTAAAAGTGCATTACATTTTGGCTCTGTTCTTTTCAAATTAAAGGGGAAAAAGGAAAAGATTGGATTAATTCCATTTAAAATAAAAAATATTCTAATCCAAGGTCTGAAACTCTAGCATAAATTCAGATTGGATGACAATGAGATAGTGATTCACCATTATATGATGCACATTTCTTTAACAAATCAATCCTAGGCTGGATTTTGAACTATGCAATGTTATAGTCCCCTCTGGTGAGCATTCTTGCAGTGGTAGCTAATAATATCTTTGCTACCAAACTACGTAGTTAAAGAACAGACTCTCAATTTGGGAAAATAGACAGCTCTGTAGGTGCCTGGATCTGCAAAAACCAGAGATCATTTCACAGCCAGACAGCATCCCAAGGACAATTGTTAACATGCATAAAGACTGAAAAGAGACTGTTACCAAAACCAGCTCTGAGATTCCCTCTTGGGGAATCAAAGTCAAGTTAAATTTCACAATATTTGCTAGTGGGAGACATTGAACGTTTGCTTTATGTGCTAGAAACATGCTTGGAAAACTTAGAAAGATTATGTAATTAGGGCTGCTTTCTGAATAGGCCTTGTGTTTGAAATTCTTATCCTGTAAAGCCTTTATTTTGTGTATGTGGGGGTGCTCCCCGCTCCTTCCCTCTATGTGGCGCGTATGCTGCGTACAGCGTAAGGCTTCCTGCTTTACAATGACGAGTCGGAAAATGCAGTCGTAACTCACACGTACGGTCGTACGGGTTGCTCTTGAAAATGTGACCTTGATTTTTTGTTGAAAGCAGGGGTTTTTAAACTTGAATGCTCCGGTATCGCTGTCTTGATTATTTATAGGAGTTTAATATTTTTGGAGATCCGTATTTCTTCTGCCTTCCTAATGCTTGATTCTAAATTAATGTTCTTATAAAACAAAAAAAAAACACCCTTCCAAATAGTATTTGTTTTAAAATCTGGGTTTTGATTTGAACCGTCTGGCAGCCTGCCTGACACTTGTGGCTACCAGAAAAGACCACACTCCAGTTAGAGGAAGAAACTGCATAAATGCTTCGTTAAAAAGGCATCATAAACACTTGTTTCCGAGCCCCATGCTGCCCTGAAATATGAAGCAAAAGTTTTAAGTTCACTGACACTTGTATTTCAGGGTTTATTGTTTCCTACACTCATTCTCCTACTTCTCTGGTGATAACAGGTGTGTTACCTGTTAATTATCTCTTCCCTACAGCCGGGGGATTTAAGGAGCTGACGAGACCCAGTTCCAAGTCACCGAGGACACCTATATTTATAAAAAATAGAAGCAGGTGGGAGGTTTTTACTACATTAAAACATTCATTGAGAACAATAAATTGAAAGCCTAGATACTTTGAATTTTAATGCTGGCATTGCTGTTTTGTGGCTCTCCAGTCACGTCTTGTTGTTGTGCCGATAGCACAGACCTGCTCGTTAATTTCAGCTGTGTTGAAACTGCTCGTAAAGTGCTTGGAAGATAAAAGGTGTCACAGGTAAGTGCTTGATCATCTTATATGTGGTCCCTGATATCCAGGCTGTAAATGATCATTGGAACAGCATAGATCAAACACTTTGTTGTCTGTGAATTAAAATGCATGGCAAGGTAGCAATTCTTCCCTATTAACCCGCCTCCTAATGTACGTCTGCGTAGGTGCGTGATCTGAGCCGCCAGGATGTGTACTGTGTTCTGTGCACTGGGCCAGCAGTTATTGTAAACACTAGTGAAAGATGGGGCGTTTTCAGTCCTGTAGCAGTAAATACACATGTTTTCACCCAGTGTACAGTGGTTCTAGGCCACACGCAGCGTGGAGGGGAGGAGATGCTTCCCCAGGAGGCTGAGCACCCTGCGGGGCTGAGCTGTGGCATGTGGGACAACCGAGCTGCAGGAGAGCAAGCTGGGGGAAGTTCGACGCAGCTGAAGTTCAAGTCTGTTCGGCCTGCAGAAGGAGGGGGCCTCCTTCAGGTCGTCTCAGGGGTCCAATTTACAGCACTGCTCCACGCACAGTTGCACCAGCGTAGCAAAGTAGTTGGTAAGTTGCAACCAAGGTCCAAGGGGAGATGGGTGGGAGATTCCTTCCAACTCCTTTTTGGCCGAATTGTAATAGTGACACAAACGGTGGTAGCAAATTATACCCTCAGCTTTCAAAACCTGTGCTGGGTCTTTGAACAGGAGTAACTAGTCCACTGGTGAGCTAGGTTTTGATACCAGTTATTACATATTTTCCCTTTATTGTAAGACAAAAGAATCTGAATTTGTCTGCCCGGACGAATTTGGTTTTGTCACTGGTAAGCCTGCGTCTGTAGCTGCTTGCTCCCGTGCCATCTTCCCAATATTTCCTGCTGGTTGATTTTATGAAGGCTGGTGATCTCAAGGGTAATTGTTTTAATTTCTGCAAGCCACGTGCATACAGACTTTAAGTACCCCAGCTGAGGAGCTCGCACCTCCGGGGTCCCCAGTGATGGAGCTTTCCAAGCGCTCCAGCTGGACAAGGAGCGTTTGCCTGGGCCGTGGGACAGGAGCTGGTGGAAATGGGCTGCTCCGGGTTTGGAGCTGGCGGCGGCTGTGCTACCAAAGGAAGGGTACTCTGACCTTCAAAACCTGGAGGCAGGTAGATTAGCTGCTGATAGGCAAGCTTTCAGGTATCGAAAATTGTACCGAGCCTGAAAGCTTGCAAGTGCAAAAGTACTGTAGTTTGGCAACTAAGGGGTAACGTTCATTTTCATACGCTCGTCGGTATAAATGCGCTCTGCGTGCAGGGTTTCGTGTGCGTGAAGCATTTCGTGTCATCTATAGGTGGTGCTAGAGATCCAGATAAACTTGGAAGTGAGGTCTCTTCTGCTTGATGATATGTTTCCTGTGAACAGTTCCCTGCTTTTAACTCTTTCCCGGGTAAAAACGTCTCAAAATCCACTTTAATAAGAAGTTACAAATAGTTTAGCTGTAAAAATCTTACTTTCATTTAGATTAAAGAAAAAAACAACAAATTAAAAAAAAAAAAAGTCCAAAGTCTTCTACTGCTAAGATGTGTTGAAGCAGATTTACGGCCAGAACCTCATGCTAAGCTAATCATTTTTTTTACTCCTTGTTAATTAATTTTAATCTGTACATAGTTTGCGGCTGCGGAATTGTCACGCGCTGCAAGAATGATCCAAAAAGAGCGATTTTGACAAAGCCGCTGGTCTGAATTGCGCTTGATCTCTGTACTTGGCCACCAGCCCTGCGCCCAGGGGATGCGCCGCCGCGTCCGGGAATCGCGCGTTCAATCTAATGTCACTCTTAACGTTACCCAGCTCTGTTATCTGTGTTGCAGTTTCACAAAAAGGCTTGTTTACCTTCTAAAATAGGAAACCAGTAGATTTGTCATATTGTAAAGACTAACCTTCATTCTGGTCCTACGTGTGCCTCTAAGATAAACAGGAAAGATAACAAAATGGTGTGAATGAATAGACAAAGCTTAGTGCTGCTTCAACATTGTTTAGCTGATTGCGTTATGTTTAAGTGAACAATCTAGAGGCTTCTTTCCTTCACCCTAAAAAAAAAAAAAGGCAGCTGATAACCAAGGCTAATATGGGGCGATTATTATTTTTTTTTAATTTTCTCTTCCAATATTCTGATTTTATTTCTGTGTATGACACGAATGGTCTTTGTGTTTTGGAGCTGGCAGAAGCAGATCGTTTTAATCTCTGATATTCATTTAATACATTCTTCACGTTATCAACAGAACTATCCCTTGAGAGAGCGTGGTAATTCATAACAAGTGTCTCTTGCGGAGCGTGCTTGCCTTTAAGCACGCGGTAGATAAAAGGTACACCTTCCTAGAGTTCTGCCATAGCCTCAGAGCTCTGTAGCAGGCTCTCTCTTTCCAGGAGGAAATACTTGGATGGATTTTGTTCTTGCCCAGGGATGTCCAGGCCCTCCCTGGCAAGCGCTGAGCCCCACAGTGCACGTGCGGCGCCGAGCGGGCAGTCCCGGCTGCCCGGGCTGCTGCTGCGGAGCGCTTCTCACGTCTGCGCTCTCGTTACAAAATGGATGATGTTTACGCTGCGTGGCGCTGGACTGCCTCGAAGAGGAAAGTGTAAAACTAAATATGCCACGGTTAGCTTCCTTCAGCACACTCATTGCAGGTTTTGCTCTCTGCACAGGCTCGTAATTTTTACCCTATTCGCTTCTGGAGTCCCATTTGGGAGTTACAGTGTGTTACAGTCCTCCCTCTTCTCTGAATATGAATCCCTGACTGCTTAAGGAAAGGAGGTGAAACAGAGCAAGACCGTAAGCCAGAACACTAAGCAAGCAGCGGTGCATAGCGTGCATGCGTTTCGAATAAAGCACCCCCTGCTCTTGCATCCTTCCCAACCTTTTTTGATTTTGTTGTTGTTACTCCGTGACACTGCTTTTTAAAACCAGACCCGAGTATCACATGAGCAGAGGCTTATCCTCAGTGAGACCTACTAGGACGTACTTTTCTCTCTGTTTTTGTGAGGTAGAAACGTACAGCAGGAAAAAATCTGAAGTCCAAAGAAAACATCGTCTTCAGCACCTTTAATTGTGTTTCGGTGTGGCGGTTATCTGCATGAGCTCCGGCACAATGTCCCCAGAAAGACGCGGCGTTGAGTTTGAACAATAAACCAGCAGCGCTCTGGATTAAGCCCTCTATCAGGGTTGCTGCTATCTTTTATGTGGTTTTGATAAACACTTTAACTGTCATTTGCATCAAAATGGCAGATTCCTGCTCAAAACCAGCATCAATTTGTCCTGTGCACAGGGGGGGTTACTGGATATGCAGATGCACCGGGAAGCACTCCTGCATGAGTGAATGGGGTCGAGTCCTCACGTGCCATGAGACCTAAATGCAAGCAGAACTTGGCCCAAAGCTCCCCCCTTTGGGGTGGGGGGAAAACCAAACTTCTATTGAATACACATGGTTTCTTGCAGTTAAAAAATTATAATCAGAATATTTCCCAATCATTTTGGCAAAGCTATTTATTGCTATTATGATTTGGCTGCACTGGAAAGTACCTTCTGTTGTGGGGTTTTAAATTGGTCTTTAAAAACGTTAGAAGCATGCCAAGACATTTTTCTCTAGATTACAAACAACTGGGGAAAGGCTTGTCTTTTAGATACAGTTATTTGATTCTGTATTTCTGATTCTTCATTTATTTATTTGTGTTTACAGTCCAAATAGAGTTAGTCATCCTTTTTTGCAATGCGATGCTCTGGTGTCTGTAAAAATACTTGCTGTGTCCTCAGTGGGAAGGCTTCTGTCCTATAATTTCAGGCATATTGACTGGATGCTCTAATGGCCTTTTACATCCCTGGTTGGAAAATCTTTAGCCTTGTTATTTAAATTTTAAGAGGAGAAACCAATATTGTTAAGAGAAATTGATGTCTCCTGTCACTTATCCCAGTGACCTTTCATAAGGTGATAAAGGTTTCTATAGTGACCTGAGGAAATAATGTCTCAGGTATCATTGTGAATTAAAAGTCTGTCGCAGGAAAAGCTTTCTTTTCTCTCAGGTATCCACTTCTGCCTTTGTCTTTATTCCAGTTGGTAGACACGGAGGAGGACTCATAAAACATACAGTATTTGGTTACACGGCTGTTTCTCATCTTTTAGAGACTTCACAATGTTGTAGGGAAGCAAAAAAAAAAGCCCATGACAAAGCAAAGTTGGGGGTTTTTTTAATGCTGTAGAACGTGCATGTTCAGGGTCTGCGGCTGTAATGCCACTGAGTCCTGTGGCCTGTGATAGCAGGCGATTTATTCCGTAAGCTTCAGGAGTTGGGTTTACCTCTATTAGGAGGAGGAATTCGTTAATAACAGATTGTTATGAGACTGCTCCAAGTCCCTAGTTTCAGGCCTCGCATAAACTTGCTTTTAATGTCTGAAAGCAAACGCTCTCTTGGTTAGTGATATGAGTGGGTGAATTTTGTACATAAAAGTTGAACGTTATCTGGGAAATAACTGTCTGAGGACCTGTAGAGTTTTTCAGTGGGGGAGGGGGGTTGTTTGGTTTGGTTTTTGTTCTTGGGTTATTTTTTTTTAAGGATACAAGGGTGCCTTTATGCCTTCCTGTGCTCCTGGATGAAACAACATGTTATGCCATGAACATCTTTCAATTTATCAAACCTGATGTGAGAGACACCTAAAACAAAGCTTGGAGAAACCCCCAACGTTGTCAGCTTGAGTTTCCCATTCATATCTTCTAAAACGAAGGGGAGCTGTTAGCATCTGTATAGGCAGCATTTGGCAGCAAAGGCTGGCCCTACGCGGCAGACTCGGGCTGCGCATCCCTGTTGGGCAGAGCTCTTCAGACAATTTTCTATCATTTTTCTTCTGTTCGCAGAACTGAAGCTTATCAAGCCTGGGAACCCCTGGGCCAGGTGAGGCAGAGCAAGGCCAGCGATGCAGGTCGGCTGCGTTCCCCGGGGGTCCCCCAGCCCTGAGCCCTCACCCTGTTCTTGCCGGGTCCTTGTATTTGCACCTTTTTCAATGTCAGGCCCTGAAAGAAAATATCCAACCCTCACCTTTTCTTAACACAGATCGCAGCTTCGTACTTCCAAAGTGTGTCTTCACTTACTGTTACCGGCCACATTTATATTATATTAGTAATATGTATTTTCACTGGAGTAGTGCTGCTGAATTCCCCACCTGGGGAAGGTGACCTGCACCTCAGAAGTATATGGTGAGGATGAGAATAACTCGGATACCTCAGTGATGAGCGAGATGCAAATACCTAGAGAGATGCTGGAGATAGTCACATCTCACCATGGCCTAAAGGAAGATTTGAAAGAACAGGAACGCATAAAGCTAAACTGCATAATGCACAGCAGTCATAATTAATAGATTGAAGTTATTTGTGAAACAAGCTTTCTTTTATTCTAATAAACAAAAGGGACTATAAATGGTGACATAGTTTTAGAAAAACTGCAATGTAAGATGCTAAATTCAAATTGTAAAGCTAAAGAGGTGATAAAAAGGTACCTTGTTTTTAAATTTTTACAGGACTGATGTAAGGCTTGTTGTCATAAACGGCACTTTTCCTCATCTCTGGGCGCGTTGGATCATTCTGTTTCTCAAAATACATATAGTTGCTGGGGGATTAAGAAGAAGTTGCCAGCCCTTGCTTCTTAGTCCCTCCTAAAACGTTCAGGATTTATCATGTGAATCTCTTTGCCTAAACAATGTTAAATTTTGCTTTTGGTGTAAAAATCACGTAGATCAGCCATTGATATAACTTGGGCTGGGTAGGGATGGTCATGACTTTTTTCCTTAAAAAAAAAAAAAAGAAAGCCTGCCAGCAAAATTGCTTTTTGGTGATGACTCTGCTTGAAAAGTGCTCTGCAGGGGCCCATTCCCAATTGATTATCTTTCACAGCTAATAGCTTCAAAGGCTATTTGGTGGACAGTCCAGTTTTACATTTAAATGTAAATCTTGATAGCCTTGACAGACTGATGATCAGAAAAAAGGGAGGTAAAAACAGTAAAATAAATGTACAGCTGGTATAACTTTCACCAACTCCTCCAGGGGCAATTGTAGTAAAATTAAAATGGTTACAGTTTGACAAAGCTCTTTAGAGTGGACGGTGAGTGAAAACTTTCCTCAAAAGATCTAGCATTAATAAGTTGCTAAATAGCGTGTCAGCCTTAAAAGTTCAGTACAGTGTCAATGGCTCCCATTTGTGCTTCATTTGGATTCAGGAGTAAAGTTCAAAGCACTGAAGCCACCCGGGTAAAGCCAGTCTTTTGATGAAGCTACAGCAGAGAAGTTCTCTGGAAAACCAAGTTCACGTTTGCAACTCAAACCTCGTGGCAGGCCAGGTGGCTTCGGTGTGAGAGGACGTGTCGGTCAGCCACCCATCTCCCCCGGCACGGGAGAGGTGCCGCGGCTCCCGCGGGGACCAGGGTGGTCCTACTTTGCGGGCACAGGAACAGGAGCTGCGCTGGCCCCGGCTCTCCTTGTTTGGACAGGTAGAGCCTGGCTTTTGACAGACCCTATGGGAATCACCAAAGTGGCGTGAAGATAAAGCCAACAAAGCCGGCAGGAGTCTGGGTCCCCAGCTCTGTGCCAACTGCCCCATTGCTTTGATGAGCTGGCTGGGATTTTGCTGTGGTGAGGGGTTGCAGGCTTCAACCCGACGTTCATCTTGGAAGCAGATGAGGCAAGAAAAGGACATTCAGGACTGCATAGTCGAGAGCTCCTTCAGCAAGAATGTGCTCGTCATCTTTGCTGTAGAATGACTGAACTGCAGCAGCCTGGAGGACCCTGCAGAGGTAGCCCACATGCTCTGCCATTGCCGCTTGGCCTCTTTCACCCTTTCCCTGAGCCTTATCCTCTCCTTACGCATTCCCAGTTAGTGTCTTTGTTGACTTCATTCCCTGAACTGCTCTGGACTCTCGCAGTCACGGCCAGCCGCGCCACGCTGAGAGAGGAAAGCAGTCACTGAGGATGGAGCAAGCCGTTAATGCCATCCTAGCGGCAGGAACCCTGGGGAAAGGCTCTTCACAACAGAAAACTACTGAAATAAAATGCTGTCCAACAGTAACTCAAGTTTCTTACTTCATTACCATCTCGTTTAATTTCTGATGTGCTACAGGCCTCCTTACATAGCAATGGATAGATGTGTTTTTGAGCTGTTTGCGTGTCTCAGCAACGAGTCCTTGACCACCAGAACTCCTTGCAAGGTTACGGATGCAACTGCTGCTCTGGCCCCCCATTAGCCACCCTTGCCATCTGCTCCCCATGCCTACGTAAAGCACACTGAAACTGTGGTCAGTGAGTAGTTCTACCTCGCTGCTTCACGCTAAAACATGTTGCAGAGGAGCTGTAATCTCAAACTGTGATCTCGGACCGAGCCGCTAACTGCTGCTCAGCATCGGCACGAGTGCTGCTGGTCCCTGTGCTGAGCTTCCACAGCTCGTGGGAGGAAAGGTGGACAAGGCATTCTGCATTACCAAAAGCATCTCAACAACTAGGAGTAGGTGCCTTTTTCTCATTTTTAATCTTTGTTGCCATGGAAACTGAGCCACAGACATTCACTGCTCATTTTCTCCTGCATAGTCCGCAAGTGTCCAAGCACTCAAGAATACCAGTTAGCCACAGTCCAGCATTTTCCAGATGTCCAAAGGAAAAATAAGGAATAAAAAGGGGGAAATGCTTAGCAGAGAAGCCATTGAGAAACAGGAGATCAAGGAAGGAAAGTCTATCTCAAAGGAAAATACGAAGGTAAAGAATTAGGGCTACTTGGTGATGCAGAGAGAGTAGAAAAGGTGTTCACCCTGAGCAGGGGCCGCTGCAGGGGACTGGCACGCTCTGCAGAAACCATCCCTTGTCCTCTACTTGCTTTTTCATATCAGTTTCTGAAATAATCTACATAAGGTCTATGGACTCGTAGGTGCTTTGTGCTACTGGTGCTTTGTGCTACTGCAGCCAAAGTAATGCCCGGCACAGCTCATCCATGTGTAATGAAACCAAGAGCCTGGTAGGAACTGAACCGTACCCGTGCCTCCAACCCAACCGTGGGGCTGGGTAGCCACGCTTGGGGCCTGCCTGGATGAGTAAGCAGCACCTCTCAGCCCCTGGCATTGAGCTGAGGCCAAAAATGCTGCAGATCGGGGAGGGAGAGAGGGGCAGACCTTGCACTTCTCCCTCAATAGCAAGTGCTTTGCAGACGGAGAATGCTTTTGTTGAAATTAGGTTTAAATTCCACTCCAATGGCACAATACTCCTGTGTAATACAGGTCATCTAAGCCTATCTTGTTCTTTTTCTTCTTCCTTTTTTTTTTGCTTTGTCTTTTTTAAACTTCTACAGCTCTATAAATCCCAAGCTCCCTTAGGAGTGATGACTACTGCATTGACCATAGTAAAACGGCATCAAACCTGGGGAAAAGCCCACCTGCTTTTTATTTGTCCTTCGGTCCTGCAGGGCAGGACCATGAATTAACAATGATGCTCCCCTCCCCGGTAATCATATCCTCCTTCCAATATAAAATTAAGAAGAGTGCACAAAGCGTGTCTAACAAGAACAGATACGTACCCACGCCTCCTTCCCCTGCTCCCCCTCTTTTTATTTACTCAGGATGTACGAAGGCAAGCAGCTGGCAGATTCAGAGACCTCGCCTAATGGCTACAGCACTGAAGAGGCCCCAAATGAAAAGGCTTGTGCCATGTGTGATCTCCAGCTGCAGGATTTTTTTGCGACTGTGCCCCTCTGGACACTGTAGTAGTAAATGTACCTGCTGCGGCAGGCGCGGGCAGCAGACGGGAGCGGAGGATTCTTGGGGCAGCGCCTGGGTGCGTTTATGTTGAGGGAAACCCCTCCAGGCGGAGACGGTGACTTGGGGACGAAAACCCAGCTGGCTCTTTGCAGAGCTACTGAGCACCAGCTAGTACAGCGCAGTTGCAGCAATGTATTTAAACTTGAATTAATCCTCTTTTCCTCCCCATGTAGCTAAGCCTATAATAATAAATCCAACTATCAATCTGGTTTATATGAAAAGGTGTGATCTGTAAAGGATCCGTGTGCAGAAATACAAAGTTCTGTCTATATTAAGCTCGGGATGTGTTATTCATGCGGCCACTGAACTTTGCAGGAATCTTTCCGCTGACTTCACCAGGCTTTATGTTAGTGAAAATATGCTTGGGCATACGATTGTTACAGAAACTAGCAGTAATAGAGAGGAAAACAGAACAAGAACTTTGTTTTACTTGTTCTTTTACTTTTTTGACACGCCAGTTTCCTGTTTTGAAATAGGTTTTCAAATATTTGTTCCGCAAGCCTGCATGCATAATTGGTCTATTTGCATGTGCAAATTTCTATTATTTGCCACGCATCTGCACATTCCATTGTATGCATTCAATTTTTGCATTTGTTAAATGGCGATACTTTGTGTTTGGAGGAAACCTAGACCCCTCTCCCCCAGATTCCTCTGTTTACTATGATAACGAACAGTAAGTATTAAAAAAAACAGACAAAAATAAACACGGTCATCATTAAAGCAGCATTAATTCATACAGAAAAAAAACAGTTAATCCAAAGATTTTCTGTTTTGTACCTATCTGTGTTACAAAGATGTTAATTTCTTTAAATCACAAAAGACTACTGTTATTTTAGGTCATATTTAGACATACAGACAGTACCATAAACTTAAGGTCTTTCCCCTTTCCTTCTGAATTGTTATTAGTGGAAAACAATTACAAAGCACAATTTCTTTGAAAGGGGACTTCCCAAAAGATTAATCCCTAATCCTTTTAATTTTAAAGACGCTGCATTTAAAGATTGTGTATAGTTTTGGGTAGTCACACTTGGGAAGAAGCTGGGTGCTCACTGATTTTATGTGCCCCCTGCCCTGCTCCTCTGAGCTAGCTGGTCTGAAGGCAGAAGGTGTGGCGGTGGTAACTGAGAGCAGTTTGGCAGTAAGGGGCGGCTTAGCGTTGCTGGTGGGTTATGCCATCAATACCAAACTGATTGCCAAGATAAATGCAACCCTGAGGTGTAACAGGGCGCAGGTTATGGCCAACTGTCTGCGTATGTGATCATCTTATGGTGATAACACAGCTCTGAGTTGCTTTTATCTCAAGCCTGGTGATGCATTTATTGTGGTTTTTGCAAAGAAAAGGATTAAATTAAGAAGACAGTGTGGTGTTATCAGCTAAATTCTTTAGTTCAGCTGCTAATTGTTGAACAAGTTGCTCAGTTGTCATTGAATGAGTCTAAGAAAAATTGGAGTATAAACGATTTGATGGAGAAGCAAATGATTTGGGTTACAGTTACAGAAAGAGAATGTGAGGCCCCTCAGTGACCACATCATCTCCTATGTACAAACAGTTGATAAGCTTATCAATGCAAAGTTGCCTCCGTGCTGCATTTAAAAGCAAGTTGCCTTTATTCCAGCTTCCACTCCGCTGAAATCTGCTATAAATACCTACTTTATAACACCGACCCAATATATAAATTGCTTAGTTCAAAAGGAAAGCTTTTCTGGAGGAAGGGGGGAATGGAGTAAACGCAGTGTGCTGTAAAAGCTAAGTGGTTTTATTGGCACTTTAAAATACCCTTTTATGCTGAACTCTATCAGCTCTGATTATATATAACAACAGTAGTTATGTATTAAAAAATGTGTGTCAATAGTTCTCCTAACACCGTGATTTGTCATTTGTGTGCCAGAGGTCCCAACAGCCTTGACTGACAAAATCTAGCCACGGCTTAAAGGGATCAAGCGCCGGGATATGTTGTTTGTTTGGGGAATTGATAAAAGCAGCCATCTCAGTTATTTAAATAAGAAACTTCATATATCGACCACAAAAACGCTAATGCAGCCTGCAGTCGCACGCCTCTTAGGGATGCCCGTTCGTGATGCAGGTGGGGAAGCCTAGACGGCCGTCCCGAGCCACCCCCCTGCCTGGTGCAGGAGGTTCTCGTAGGAGTTTATCAATCAAATAATGAATAAAACCCCTAGTTAGGAATAGGGAACAAGCTTACTCATATTTACATGGGAAGACTGATATTCTCCGGTACTCAGTGTTTAGCACATACCCTCATAGCTGTGTGGCTGCATGTCGGTCATCATAGAGCCTACGAACTCTTGCTCCCAGAACAACACCTACACCACAGGAGGTGAAGGCGTGTCTCGCTGAGAGGCACTAAGATTTATATTTTCCGTGGACGAGCTACCTAAATGTATTGTATGTTTTTTTGTGCAGGACCGTAGCCAGGATGTAGCCACTCAGCCAGCCTGTCTCGCCTAAACTTCCTAAATAAGCAGCATATAAAGCAAGCAATATCACAACTGCTTGCAAAGACCAGTCAAGCCTTTCAAAGGACGGTTTTAAGACAGTACTGTATCTAAAACAGCGACTAAAGTTTCATTGCACTTGACGCGAGCGAAGCTGCCCTCGGACAGCAGGTGTTGAGCCTGTTTTGTTCAGCGAGGGGAGCCTCTTTCTTTAACCAGCTTGTCCTGCCTCCGTGTGAATTCACGGGCTGTGAAATGAAACATCCCCCAGGACAACTCGCTCTTTGAATTCTCTCAGCTGTATCGCACATAAATTATGGTGCTCTGCGACTGGAGGAAGTAATTTAATGCTGGAATTCTCCAAAGGGTTTGACTGCTTGTTTTGCTGAGGTGTAGCTATGTTATATAGAAACGGTGGCTTTTGAAGACCCCCCTCTCCTTTGCAGTCATAACTACTCCAGTAGGAATTAGATCGGTGACTTTGCGTGGATAGTTGCAGAGTACTCAGTACTTTGTTTTCTTTTCATACCATCCCCAGCTGAAGGCCAGGCTGAGTAATGCCCGCAGGAGCGGCCAGCTGCTTCTCACCCTTAGTGAGTGTGCTGTGACCAGCGGGCCACAGCTGGCGAAGGTGCGCCTTCCTCCTCTCTCCCTCTCTCTGTGTATATACACACCAGCTCCCACCACCCTTGAAGTCACGTCTTTGGGTGCATCCTGCAGCCCCAGCTCCTCGCTGCACGCAGCCATCGCCCATGTCAGAGGCTGGTGCTCCCCCGAGGCAGAGGTGCCGTGCTGGTAGCTGGCGGTAGTTGTACGGAGCGCTTTGCTGCTCCTCTGATTCATCGCCTTAAGGAAAACAACACCGTTACTGGTGGTTAAAGCTGTTGTGCCGTGCTGCAAGCCAGGACGATGGGCGTGAGGTTTCTGCTCTGGGAACAGCAGCGTCCAAGGGAGAGCGAGGAGACGGCCGGGAGCAGCGGCGTTGGGAAGCGCCTTGGTGAGCCTTTTCGGCTCGGCTGCCCGAGCCCTGGGCCGGGCTGGCCCTGGGAGGGAACGTCCTGCCAAACACGAGTTGTGGCTGATACCGGCGAGTCCTCGGGTGGATGGGAAGTTTACCGAATTATCACTTCAGGGTTCTGTTTGTAAAGCACCTACTACTCTTTTAGTGGCTTACAAATAGAAGGTAGAAGAAATAATCACTTCAAAACTCTTTTGGTTTAAAACTCCATTTATAACTTTGCAATCTAGACCGGTGGGGGTAGTCACAAAGGCTGGCCATCACCTAATCACACCCTGCCTGCTCTGTATCAGTGGAGGGAAACCGTGTTCTCCAGGGCTGAGTCAGAGCAGTGTCACCTTTGACTCACCCACTGGAAGAGCTTCTCTCGCTGCATTGATACACAGTGAAATTAAACCTATGAGGCTGAAGCTGGGCTTTGCAAATAATCCTTGTAAAGACAAGAGACGTGTCAGAGACTCCCTTCCTTCATCCACGCTTGCTTAGTTTAGAGGCATTTAGTTTTAAAGTTAGACTATTAAATGAAATGTAGATTTATTCTTTTTTTTATTTTAAAATAAGTTGAACTTTCTTTGTAAGCTGCATATTTCAACATCAGTCTCTGGGTAACCAGCACGTTAACCAAGCGATGCCCAGGTGTTTCTGACTGTGAGTACTCTGCTAAGGAACAGCAGTATGCTGGTTCTTCTCTTGTATAATACAGAATGCACCCAATAAACTACCCAGCCAGTTCTGTTAGTAGCCTTAAGATGTCACTAACTGACTTGGCCTTGGCTTTTTCTGCTGGCTTGCAGCAGAGCTGGGACTGGAGAAGCGGAAATAGGCTGTTATTTTTAACACATCTCCCCCCTCCTACAGTGAGTGACAGACAAGGTGCTGATGTCAATTGGCTAGTGTTACAGGCATTAATTAAGTCAACTAAAAGTCCTTTTAGTTTCCATTTCCTTCTGCGGGGACGGCTAACCTACATAAATGGGAAGGGCAGGGAGAAAAGGCGAGTGCCAGAGCGACCCGCGCTCGCTGTGCTGGGGAGAGAAGCTGGGCTCCGCACGCCAGCAGCCGCGCGTCCGCTCACAGCGCTCGGGCTGCATCTCGTAGCGCTCGAGTCAGGGCCCCAGCCTAAAGCTGGCTTTACTGTCAGGGTTATGTTAGGCACTTCAGTGTTTTTATCATTTTTTGTGTGTGTTTCACCACTCCACGATCTCCCCACGCCTTGCGCTGAGTTGCTGAAGCCCCCCCTGTGCCGTTAGCCTCCTCTTTGCTTGTTTTAAGAGTCTGCCTGTTCTCTCCCCCTTTGCCTGGACTGAATCCTGGTTGTAAGGCGCTCCTTTGGCAAGAGGGCTGTGATGGATATTAATGTCTGTACTGAGATATTCACACTGAATGTGCATGGATGGGTGCAACTGGAGGCTGATAGGAAACTCTTCTGCAGGAGGGAGCTGGTTTATACCTGCTCCAGCGTGGGTCCTTGCAGCTCCTGGTACCGTGGATGCTGGAGGGAGGCTTCTGAGTGCCCGGATGAGCCTCGGAGTCAGCCAAAGACCGGTACAACCCCATTGCTTAGCCACCAAGCTGCTGTAACTGACTGCAAGGCTGGGCAGTGGCACATCTGTGGTAAAAGCCACAAGCGTAAACCCCTGTAAATAGTGTAAATTAATGTTTCGTTTAACACATGCAGGGGGATAAGACTATACTTGCCAGCTGATGTGTGATAACCAGTGCCAGGCCTTGGGCTGCCGATTCTTTACCTCTCAGTTGTTTCACATCTTGTTGGTGCCATCCTGAACTCCACCAAAGTAAGAGACACCACTGACAACTTCCAGTGCTCTTTGCATTAGACCTGTAGCATCCATCATCCTGCATCCGTATGGCTGGGTTTGGTGCCAGAACGGTCTTTTCTGTGAAGCAAGTTTTTGGGCACTGCAAAGGCCAGAATTTCTCAGAGAACGTCTGCTCTAGTGCATTAAGACGTGCTGCGTGCCCCCTGAGCATCTGGCAATAAAGAAAGGTTAAACTGGGAAAGCTATTCTAGCTTTCGGCTCCTTTGTCTGTATTTTGGTAAATAGTTGTTTTGTTAAACATTTGTTAAATAGATGTTGTATTTCTATAAAACCAGTCATGATTTTCTTAATGTTTTGTCAAATGCTAATGTTTACGCTATCTTTGCACTAACCTACCGGTTCTTGTCCAGCCAGTATAACGTAGTATGAACAGCTCCATATATCTTATTCATACAAGTAAAACATAGTATAACTTCCCAAGATTACTTTACTGAAGTACAAATCTGTGACAAAAATTTATCTAATCTGTTGTTCTGGTTTTTTTTCTATTCTATCAGCTGCTCCATCCTCTCTCATAGAAACCCTTTTTTTCTTATAATTCTACAGATGCTCATAAATTGGGATCTGGTCTGCATGTTACTTCCTTAGCAGTAAAATGATTTTAAATGGTTATAGGAGCCAGCTAGTAGCTTTTGCAAGAGACATCAGTTGTTCCTGTCCAGTATATTCCCAGCAGCAGATGGGACAACCACGAGTCATGTACCATCAGCTAAGGTGACATAAGTCGTATTGACAAAGCCATCGTCCCGCAGCTCAAGTTTTGTCTCCTCTCGTCTGGTGAGGATTCATAGCACGCTTACCTTGGCACAGATTTGCCAGGACAGGAAAAGCTGCTGTCTGTCAGGTTCTTCAGATATCTGCACTGGGGAGGAGAAAGACTGGCCAGTGCAGGGGGACTGGACACCTCTTTAAAAGTGCTTATTAATTAGGAAAATAAATGAGTATAAGAAGAATTGCTTTTGTGTTTTGGAGCGGAACTTTAAAGCACTAGTGTTAAATGTTTAGATCTTCAAGAGAACAGCGTATTCACATCTTATAAACCTTATTGCTTTAAAAGAAAAAAGAAGTAACGGATGGTAAACACCAGGCGATGTGGAAGAGCACAGTAAGAGAGGGCGTGCTGGCTCTGGGTTATAGCAGAGGTCTCTGATTCAAGGTTTACTACTCTACCATGGTTTCATGAACCTTTTTGTGACCCCAAGCAAGTTACTCCCATCTCACTATTCTTCCATTTCCTCTTTCTGTAAAATGATATTAATAGCACTTCAGCTGCAGAGCAGGTTTATTGTACAAGGCTTAATGAATGTTTGTCTCCCTCTGATTGAGATTCTGTCCTGCTGGAGGCAAGAATTTTAAGCAGGTTGATTAAATAGAAAAGGTCTGTAACTCTGAAGCTATTATTAAAAGCAGAAGGAATCATTTCTTAGGGAATTCTTAATTTGACGTCCACTAGAATTGTCTAAAACGTAGCAGCTTTAGTTCTGTTGTTATTTAGCAATTTCAGTTTTGTTTTCCCTGGAAATTCTGTTAAAGGGATGCTCTGACTTTTGAAATGATCCAAGACACTGCTAAACTCTTATTG